>NC_137795.1:52764469-53226969 GCF_963383645.1 Muscardinus avellanarius
AAAGGCTTGAGAACCAGGAAAGCCAATGGTCTAATAATTCTTAGCTTAATCCACAGGCTCAAACCCTAGGTAGAGCTAATATTTAAATTCCAGTTCAAAAGCAGGACTAAAATAAAAACAAAACAAAACAAAACAAAATCCTGATATCCCAGTCCAAGACAGTCAGGAAAACCTCTCTATTATTTGGAAAAGGGGCATACTATTTGTTTTGTTCAGGCCTTTAACTAATTAGACAAAAACCATGCACATTATGGAAGGCATCCTACTTTACTGAGCCTACTAGTTTAAATGCTAATTTCACTCAAGAGTAGGAAAAAAACACCAGTTTACCTATATATAATATCTATATACTACATATATAAGTAATTAAATAATTAGAAAAATGTGCATTTACTTATTGGCTTTTTAAAATTTACCTAATTCATTGTAATTTTATATAATTTAATTTAAATAATGATTGTGATAATATCTTACTTCTGTTCTAGCACACCACTGCTTTGTGTGTTCAAATCTCATGATTATTTTTCTGAAAACATATAAGATAAATATAAGTTACAAAATGTACCTCAAAGATATAATGCTTTAGGTTCAATCATCAGTAGCATAAAACAAAACCACAAACAAAAAGAACAAAACAAAAGTAAAATATCAAAAAATCCAATAAGTAGTCACTATTACGTGTAACTACGTAAGTATAAATGAATTAAAATAAAATGTAACACTCAATTTCTCTCACTCTCACTAGCCACATCTCAAATGCTCAATAGCCACATATCACTAGAGGCTAGCCTTTTTTTATTTTTTATTTTATTTTTGTAGTACTGAGGATGGAACCCAGGGGCCTTGTACCTCTGAGCTACACCCCCAGCTTTATTTTTTAGTATTTTTATTTCTTGAAACAGGGTCTCACTGAGTTGTGAAGGGCCTCACTAAGTAGCTGAGGCTGTTGACAAACAGTGATCCTCCAGTCTCAGCCTCTCGGCACCACGCCCAGTGAGGCTAGCCTCTTGAATAGCACAGATATAGAACTTTTCCTTCCAAATAGAAAATTCTATCAAACATCACCAAACTGTAACCATAGCATAATTTAGAGCAGAGCCTGAACCATACGTCGGCTCTGTTTTTGTAACTAACATTTTTCTAGAACACAGCCATATTCATTTGATTATATAATGTTTGATAGCTCTTGTCTCCCCTTAATGACAGAACTGAATAGAGGCAGAAAATATTTTATGGCACATAAAGTTTTATATTTGGTAGTTGACCCTTTGCAGAAAAAAATTTGCCAATTTCTGATCTAGATCCTCTCTTCTTAGTAGTGAATAATTAGTATGATTTTCTTTCTTAAATATTTCTACAGGAGCATGTAGAAATTTTTACTTTCCTCTCCTTCCTTCCTCTTCTCTCATCCAGTATTTCAATCACGTGTTTCTTTACTGCAATTGCTAAACTTGAATAAAAAACTTTTGAGAATTTTATTTATAACTTGACAACAAGAACTTAGATTCAAATTCCTGAATACTGTCATAAATTTTTAGCCACTGTGACATAACGGTAAAAATACAGTAGTGTTTTTAATAAAAGTCAGAGAGAATATCATTATTCTGACATGTGAACTGGGATGTGGAAAATAAGTAATCTCTTTTTTATGGGTTTGAATAAAGAGAAAACTCTCCTAGGGATGGGAGGAAGTCCAATATATAGCTTTTTGCTTATCTCTCTATAAGAGAAAGTTCATATTTCTATTACTGATGTATAGTACTATTTTCACTCAATATTGATAAAAAATCTCTAAATACAGAATAAAAATCCCTCAGCTTTCTTATTTCATTCTTAAATAAAACTTTTCTAAACCGTTCATTGGTTTTTTGTGTACTAAGATAAGAAGAAAAGAATTTTCATATATGGCACATATGGCATAATAGCATCTACATAAAATGCAATTTATTTGCTAAAAATATTCTCTGCTATTTTAAATGTAATTAGAGTAAATTTTGATCTTAACCATAACCCTGAATTATATAGTAAATGAAAATAAAAAATTTGCTGTCTACTAGCAGCAATATAAGCTACATAAGAAATTCTATTGAGATTTCTCTGCAAGTAGTAAATGAGTTTTTTGAGTAGATTAAACAGTTCACCAATATTTGATCAGACTTTTTCTGTGCACCATCTTATGCATTTCACCTAGCATTTAAGAAATAACTGAGGGAGACATGACTTAATAAGTTAGTAGTTTCCCATCTAACACAAGTAACAATGGTCACACATACTTAGCATTTGCACAACAGTTAATTCTGGGAGTATTCATGCTGTAGCAGATCCTAGCTCTATTTCTTGTTAGTGGTCTAATCTACAACTTCATTAAACTATCTGTTTTTCATATTCCTCATCCATAAAACAGGAATAAATATTATGGGGTTATCTGATAATTAAGTGAATCAAATACCTGCACAATGGGAATTTTGGGGAATTATATACCTTTGCAATCTTTTGAGCAGTATCCCAATAAGATCTCACTGATAAACAAGCAAGGCGTTATGAATAGCAGAAGGATAAACACATGAGAACAGTAGAGTTTGTTCTTGAATCCCAGTTCTACAATCCTCTTAATGATCAATTCTCTAAGCCTCAGTTTCTTCATCTATAAAATGAATAAAATAATATCTCAGCTGGGCGTGGTGGCGCACGCTTGTAATCCCTGTGCTTGGGAGACTGAGACTGGAGGATTGCACCAATTCAAAGCTAGCCTCAGCTACTTAGTGAGGCTCTCAGCAACTTAGTGAGACCCTGTTTCCAAATTAAAAAAATATATAAAATAGGTCTGGGAGTATATTCCGGAGGTAGAAAGCCCCTGGGTTCCACCCCCAGAACCACCAAAAAAAAAAAAAAATAATAATATCTCAGTAGTTGTAGTAGGGGTCAGTGATAAATATTTAAGATGCATGGCATGTGACAAATACTTAATAAATGGCAGTTGATAGTAACATAATTGTGTCAATGGGAAGACTCCAAATTAGCTTACTCATTTGGTCAGGCCTGGAGAGCCAACGTACATAGAATTTAAAGCCCATTTCCTCTACTCTCCTCTGAGACTAGCCTTGTTAAAAATCGTTGAACAAACCGTTCACTAGTAAGCTCCGAGCTAGCCTTTCAAGAAAGGCGTACTCTTTCTTTTTGCCAATACATAACTTCTACCCCTATGGAGTTCAACTGAGAAACATGACTTCATAGACTGTGAGAACTGCATACAGTCTGAAATTGTGTGGACCAAGGTCCTCATTCACAGATGAGGTCAAGGAGGTTCTAAAAGGTTAAACTATCCCCACAGAGTTGTACAGCTATTTGGCCAAATTTCTTCCAGGAAGCTGAAATGACCCCAGCCCATGCTGTTCTTTCACACATTGTATTAACATTTACATAAACACTCTGTGAGTCCTTGTTGTTATTTTATTATTCTTATTTCTTTCTTATGAGTATTTGTTATTATTAACAAAACAGAGGGACATGAAGTCTTTTGCTTCAAGTTCCCTTGTAAGCAAACATTATGATCAAATTGGCAAATGTTGATTTATTTGAAGACTTAAAATTCTATCTAATGTAACTTGTATAATCACTCTTGTTCACATTATTCTCCTTACCTCTTCATAATCCAAACATAATATACATATATTCAGAGGTGGTACAATTTCATTACTTGTATCTTTTTTTTTTTTTTTTTTTTGGTACTGGGGATGAAACCCAGGGGCCTTCTACCTCCGGGCTATACTCCCAGACCTATTTTATATTTTATATGGAAACAGGGTCTCTTCTTTTTTCTAATTACAGCAATAATAAGCCATTTTCAATCAACATAAAAATAAATAAATGTTAAATTTAAATACTACAAAGTAGTATTTAAATGTGAGATTAACTTGCTTGATTATTTCCTTAATCATATGTTATTTTTAATCCTAAACAGTATTTGCCATTTATTGGGATCACTATGTTGAGGTTAAGGACATTTAGGTTAAAGCTAGGGAAAATGTATGCCAGAATTAAGATCAAGATAATGGGATGAGCAAATGATAGCATTGTCTATTCATATATTATTATATAATGGGATTTTTTTTTTTTTTTACAGTAATGAGGATGGAACCTAGGGACATTCTATCTTCAAGCTATACCCCTAGCCCTATGTTTTATTCTTTATTTTGAAACAAGGTCTCACTAAGTTGTAGAGGGCCTCAATAAGTAGCTGAGGATGGCTGTGAAGCACCATCCTCCTGTCTCAGCCTCCCAAGTACTGAAATTACAAGCATGGACCACCATACCGGCTTTCCATATAATGGAATTTTTAAAACTCCAATTTGACACTGATCCATGTTAATCATACCAAAACAATAAAAAATTTTACTTTCAATCATTGTTTGAAATGAGAATAATAATGTTCTATATCATATTGGGATGCGAATAATAAAGAGAATAATCATGTTCTATATTATATTGTGTTAGAAAAAGACAGAATAAATATCTCAACTTCTTGTAGTTTTTTTGTTTGATTTCTGTATTCTTCATGACATGCATATAATTGTCACTTAAATCCTAAAAATCTAGGAAGGTAAGGTAGTACACATTGTAACTATAGTATTTGGTAAGATGAGACAGGAGGATTGCAAGTTTGAGGTCTACCTCAGCAACTTAGTGAGACCCTTAGCAATTTAGCAAGTCCCCGTTTCAAAAACAAAAACAAATAAAAAGAGCTGAGGGTATATCTTAGCAATATTGAACCTTTCTGATCAATCCTTAGTACATCCAAAAAATTAATAAAAATAAAATCTTAATAATAAAAGTAAAATAGTCAAAAATAATATACAAGAATGACATGATATATGTATATAAAACATATTTTGACATATATTTGTATGTTCTGAAAATAAAAAATTAACAAATTACTTGTTTAATTTTCACAATTAGAGAACTTTCATTAGTAGAAAGTTATAAGGTATTCTATTTTTTTTCTTTTTTTTTTTTTTGCAGTACTGGTGATGAAATCCAGGAGCAGTGTACCTCTGAGCTACACTCCCAGCCCTAGCCCTAGCCCTAGCCCTATATTTTATTCTTTATTTTGAAACAAGATCTCACTGAGTTGCAAAGGGCCTAAGTAGCTGGGGCTGGCCTCAAACCTGGATCTTCCTGTCTCAACCTCTCAAATGCTGGGATTACAAGTGTGCACCACCACGCCCAGCTTATAAGGTATTATTTCAAATAATTCAGAAGTATAATTCTCAAAGTCATTTAGAGCACTAAATTTATTTTTTCTTATTACTGGAGGCATTTCAGAGTAATGCTTTGTAGATTTTCAGTGTGCTTTAAAACTTCTTATTTCTACAATAGAATATAGACTCGGGCTATATAAAGTATTGGACATGCTTCCGAGTTCATCATGAGTACAAGTGGGGATACAGTCATGCTCTAGGTATCCCTAATGTAATTAAGCAAAGGTTATTACTTTCAAAAAAGAAAAATCACATCTGACTAGCTTCACAGAAAAAGGAGTTATTAGAAAGACATCTGTTCCCTTCCAAAACCAACAGGAAAGCTGCAGAACTGGGCTAAAAAGAAAAGAAGGATAGAAAGGAGTGTGGACAGCCAGCAGCACAGCCGCATCACATCACGCGCTCAGCCTGGTTAGGTAATTGTCTCTCATTCCAGGACCACTGGATGTGCCCTGCTGAGCTGTTGGAATTTAATACAGCTGCCACTGTGGTCGCTGGACTCTGGCTATTTTTGTTGCCACCACAATGTTCCAAAGGACTTGGAAACTGTCAGTGCAGGAACACATTTTAAGGCGGGGGAATCTGACCGGCAGAGTCCAGGTCCAGTCTTAAGCTTAGACACATGCCTGCATCTGCCCTGCCAAGGGCTCCTGAGAACAAATATCCGACCCTCCTGTCTTTGGAGGAAAGTCCCTCAGGCTTCATGAGGTATTGGACTGCCTAATCATAGAAGAGCATTTTAATGGTAATCAGTAAAAAATAAAGCAATGTCCATTGCTGTTTTACTGTTGTTGACTTTGATTCCTTCCTCTATTGCAGCTCTGATCCTCGGCCACATAGAACCCTCAATTATATTTTTCCCCAATTTTTCTGAACGGCTGTCTGTACTCTCTTTTGAATTCCTTAGGAATTGGTGATATTGCTTACTACCAATAATTTTGTTTTCTAAAATTATTCTTGATAAAAACTTCAAGGTTTCAAATTTCAGCTTCTTACTCAGTTCTGGCTCATTAGAAATAATGAAATTTGAATTGCATCAAGATAGTGACTTCTTATAAGATGACCGTAACTATTTGATTAAACTAAAATTCTGAGGTTATGCTAATAATCAAATCGATTCAGTATCCAGGTAGTAGCTACCTTCTTTTAGGTTAGGTCTTACTAATGGTATTTAGTTGTACTATTGGTATTCCAAAAGCAAAACATGACATTTATTCTTAGACCTAGTTTCTTCTCTCTACAGTCCTCTATTAGCACAGCAACTAATATAACATACTTGTTAGTTTCCTTGCTCTGTGTCCTTCATACCTATCCTGGTTGCTAAATGCATTTATGTAGCTGTTAATTCAGATGTGCAAGCCATATATATATATATATAGATAGATAGATAGATAGATAGATAGATAGATATAGATATAGATATATAGATATATAGATAGATATATCATATATCCAACTGCTATTTTTGGTACTCATCTGTTGTTTATAAAAAGAATGTGCAGGGAAACCATAAGCAGAAATAGAGCTGAACTTTCCTTTTCAAAAATTACAATAGCCGGGCGTGGTGGTGCACGCTTGTAATCCCTGTGCTTGGGAGACTGAGATAAGAGGATCACGCAAGTTCGAAGCCAGCCTCAGCTATTTAGTGAGGCTCTCAGCAACTTAGTGAGATGCTGTTTCCAAATAAAATATAAAATAGGTCTGGGAGTATAGCCTGGAGGTAGAAAGCCCCTGCGTTCCATCCCCAGTACCACACACACACACAAAAAAAAAAAAATACAACAAAATAAATATTAAATCATAAGATGAAATTTATGTGCCTCGTAGGTGACATATAAATCAAGATCATAGATGGGCATGGTGGCATATACTTGTAATCCCGGCACTTGAGAGGTGGAGACAGGAGGATCGTGCAGGTTCGAAGTCAGCTGCGCTAGCTTAAGAGACCCTGTTTAAAAAAAAAAATGTATAAAATAGGTCTGGGAGTGTAGCACAGAGGTAGAAGGGCTTCTAGGAACCCCAGTACCACCAAAAAAAAAAAAAAAAAAGAAAGAAAGAAAAGAAAAGAAAGAAAAAATTAATCAAGATCATTACATTTAATATACAAACATGCTGAATCGTTCCTTAAGAGTAAAAAGCATTTGGGTTATTGAGATAGAAGCTACTCAAAGAAAGTTATCGGGTCTATAATGAATTATTAAATGTACTAATATAGTGTTTACTTAAAAATGCAGTTCTAAACCAGGCGGGGTGGTGCGCCCTTGTAATCCTAGTCTTTGGGAGACTGAGACAGGAAGATCTGTATTCTCTGCCAGCCTCAGCTACTCATTGAGCCCTCTGCAACTTAGTGAGACCCTGTTTCAAAATAAAGAATAAAAAGTCAGGCTGGGGCTGTAGCTTGGAGGTATAATGCCCCTGGGTTCAATCCCCCCTACTGCAGAAAGAAAGAAAGAAAGAAAGAAAGAAAGAAAGAAAGAAAGAAAGAAAGAAAGAGAAAGAAAAAGAAATGCAATTCTATTAGTCAATGTGAATGAGAAAGCTTGCCAGTATTAAGTCAATCCAAGTGGACTCATTGGGCTTTCTTTGTTGCTGAAATGGAGTTTCTTGAGAAGAAACTTGGCGTTTCCTTACTGGATTCTTGTCTGTGGTAAGCAAAGAATGACACCCGCAGACTGCAGGAAGAGGAGTAAAAGGTTTATCGGGAACAGAAAAAAGTGGCCGAACACCCCTAAGGGCCATCGGAACTCTGAAGTCCAGCAGCTGCCTTCAGGTTACTACCCGAATGTATCCCAGGCCAAGTGCCTTCAGTTGCAAGCTGCTTTCTCTCAAAGTCCACGCAATCTGCCAGAAAGGAATAGGGAAAGTAGCAGAACACCTCTAAGGGTTATCGGGGCTCTGGTGTCCAGCAGCTGGCTTCAGGTCACTACCCGAGTATAGCCTGGGCCAACTGCCTTTAGTTGCAAGCTGCTTTCTCCCAAAGTCCACGCGATCTGCCAGAAAAGAAGTGTAGGTCACCCCTAGGGGCCCTGGTCGGCCTTGATGTCCAGCAGAGGCCTTTAGGTCACTACTAGAGTGTAGTCCAGGCCAAATGCCTTCAATTGCACCCCACCTTCTCTCAAAGCTAACACGACCTGCGAGAGAAAAAGCTCCCCAATGGGGAGGGGTTCCCAGAGTAGATAACCGTCTTGGTGACTGGTCTAGGGGTTTATATATCTTGGCATGTCTTCTATTGCTTGGAGTTTGGAGTCAGTTCTTAAAATTTTCATAGGGTATTTGCATGTCCTTTGAAGGTCTTCTTTCAGTAGGAGTGTCAGACTTGCTCCAGTGATATCTCCTGGGTTTGTTGATTTGTAAACAGATGATTTTGTGAAGCTTTGGTCATTCTTGTCTCTGAACCTTGGAAGAGCTGGTCTCTTTTAGGAGCCTTGGAAGTTAATTAGTATTCACTACCTCTCAGGAAATTAAGTTTTTCTCTACCAAGGCCCCTTCCCTATCTTCCTACTTCCTTTCTACCTCCTCATTGCTTGAGGCATACATTAGTAGAAAAGCATATATTTATTGAGTAAATAAAAGAAATTGGATTCAGGAGGCTCTGGCAATTGACATTAAAGGGAATAATGAAAAATAAGGTAAATATGTATGTAAATAAAATTGGGAAGAGAAGTAAGAGAGTAAGGTGGGGTAAAAAAACTAATCACTTTAAATTCATTGAACAGTCATAATGGATATAGATTAAATTTTACAAATTATTAGCCGGGTGTGGTGGCACATGCTTTTAATCCCAGAATTTGGGAGGCTGAGACCAGAGGATCGCGGTTCGCGGACAGCCTCAGCTACTTAGTGAGGCCCTCTGCAACTCAGTGAGACCTGGTTTCAAAATAAAGAAAAATAAAGCAGGGGGTGTAGCTCAGAGGTCGAATGCCCCCCAGGTTCCATCCCCAGACCCGCAAAAATAAATAAATAAATACATAAATAAATAAATAAATAAATTTTATATCATGATAAAAGCACATCATTTAGAATCAAACAATTTAGCCCAATAACAGTTTGAACAGAAAAAAATTCAAGTATTGCTATCTCTTAAAACTAATACATTTGGTTAGTGTTTTATATATGTGTAGAGAAAGAAAAATAAAGGCATAAATGGAAATGATGATTTATTTTTCTTTTATAACCTTCATTAAGATGTTGTTTAGCTGGGCGTGGTGGCTCACGCTTATAATCACCACGCTTGGGAGGTGGAGGCAGGAGAATTGCACTGGTGCAAAGCCAGTCTCGGTGGCTTAAGAGACCCTGTTTCCAAAAAATATATAAAATAGGTCTGGGACTGTAGCCCGGAGGTGGGAGGGTTTCCAGGAACCCAAATACCACACAAAAAAGAGATGTTATTTAGTATATAACTGCACATATTTATGTAAATAAAAATATAATAAATAAAGCCCATAAAAAGAAAAGAATTATACAATCTCGAGGAAAAAATCTTGAGGGAAAAAATGACAGAATAATGAAGTGCATCACACTTCTTTGAATTGGAATAGAGGAAAAATGTAAACAGAATAAGGAAGTATAATAACAGGACTAGATAAGTAAATTATAATAGTATATGGTAGACTCTTTTACCATCATAAAACATAGTATTTTAAATGTAATTTTCATTGATTACATATCAATTACAACTAGAATTGGACTATGCATAAGACAAATTTTCAAGAAAAGAGCAATTTAACTATAGAAATTTAATTTTATCAGGCACAAAAAAGCCTGGGGCACACAGTTCAATAATACCAAGAAGCTCAGTTTCCTCTTTCTGCTATCACTCTAAGAACGCTGCTGTAGCCACAAAACATGGCTGCTGGCCTAGCTTTATAAGAATGTTTTTTCTAAGTAGTCTTGGAAGGTAGAGATAGTATCTTCCTCCTTGGCAAAGGATCTGTAAGTTCAAATTCTGCAAAGGTATTATCTGGTTCTTTTCTCATGGGCCTGTGGGAACTACGGTTCAGAAAACTGGGACAAGAAAATGCTGATATTCTGACTACTGCTATTATTAGAAAAAGAGTTCATTATGTGATCTAGGAATCGCATGTCATCTTCCAAGAGACTACAGCCAGCTAGCATGCTTGCTTTCAAATAATGTAAAACTCGGCAACTTTGCCATCCTCAACAATCCCGCATGTCATTTCTGCTAACAACCTATGTCCAGAATTTAGGTAAGTAAGCACAGCTACCCCTCAAGGGAAGCTGTAAAACTTTATGTTTCAATTTAGCACTAAAATTGGAGCATTCCTACTGGGAAGGGTGATAAAAGGATTTTAGGGTAGGGCACAAGAACTCATTGCTATAGCCGAAAAAATGTGTTCACAATGTATTGATAGGTGAGCAACTAAAAATTAAAACATACTAACACACAAGCCCAATAGGTCACAGATTGAAGCATCTCTAACAAACCTTTTTAGAAAGTGTCTTTGGGTAATGAAGGTGAACTCATTTGCTGGGTTACTACAGCAAAGCTTCATAACCTGAATCACTTACAATTTTGTATTTTTTCATAGTTCTGGAGGTTTGACCTCCTGGATCCAGTTAGAAGCAGAGTCAGTACCTCCTCCCGCCCCCTCACCGCCCAGAGCTGTTTCAGTCCTTTCTCCTTGGCTTGTAGATAGTATTTGCTTCCCGTGCCTCGTCACATGATGTTCTCCCTGAGTGCTTGCCTGTGAGTCCAAAATTCCCTTTTTTATTAGGTCACTTATAATAGTGGATTTAAACCCACCCCTATGACCTCACCTTACCCATTAACATCTCCATATCTTCAATCAATGTAGCTCTAAATGAGGTCACGTTGTGTGGTACTGGGGGTTAGGCTTTCAACACACTGAGTTTTAAAGGACATAATTCAGGCTCTAAAACAGCCAAGACAGTTGTGTACCCCCATAATCCCATTACTTGAGATGCTGAAACAGGAGAATTGCAGTTCCAAGTCCAACCTAGCCAACTGTGTGAGACCTTGTTTCAAAATAAAATATAAAATAGGACTGGGGACATAGCTCAGAGGTAGAATGCTCTTGGGTTCAATCCACATATAAAAAAAAAGTATGGGTGACTTAATTTTTTTTCCAAATATACCACTTTTTGTTGTTTTGATAATTTTAAAAATATGTAACTTTTTTTTTTTTTTTTTTTTTTTTTTGCTGTACTAGGGATTGAACCTAGGGCATTCTACCTCTGGGCTACACCCCCAGTCCAATATTTTATTCTTTATTTTGAAACAGGGTCGCGGCAAGTTGCAGAGGGCCTCACTAAATAGCTGAGGCTTGCCACGAACCTGGATCCTCCTGTCTCGGACTCCCAAGTACTGGGATTCCAGGAGTGTGTCACCATGCCGGCAATATGTAACTTTTGAACAAAATTTTTGAGTGTCTTTTATAATCATTATGCTTATAACCTCAAACTATAGTCTAATATTACCCACCTACATCTTAGTCTTTAGTAAAAAATGTCTTGCTGCTGATTCAAAAAGGTTACGCCTCCAGATTTGTCACAACAGGTGGTTATGCCTCATTCATTTTTATAGTTAAGTGTTTTGTTTTGTTTTGCTGTTTGCCTAAATCCTCAGGGTTCCTTATGTTCACAAAATTACTGCACATACATTCAGCATTTGGTCCTGTATCATTCAATAGGAGTGTCTTGAAGTCTGAATTCTCTTAGCCATTCATTATACTTCTGATTTCAGGGCTGATCTGGTGGGAAATCATATCCACCACGCTTCATTCCCAATGCTGCAGAGACTCTGAGTGGGAGTTTGTGAGTGATGACTTTTCCACTAGAATGTGAAGGTAATTGTAACAGTTTGACATGCAAGAACAGAGTGACTGCTTTGGGCATGAGGACATGGGGAACAAACCAAGATAAAAGGAAGACTGGGAGACAAAGGCGACATTCTCAGTCAGTTCTTTCCAAGTACTTTACACCCGAGGAGGACTTGTTAATGAATAACCACTATTGAACAGCTGCCATGGAAGCAAACAGAGAGCTATTCTGCTATTAGTTACATTTTCATGCAAAGGTTACTCATTTGTTCCTGAAAAGTCAAATATTCCATATCACCCCCAAAGTATAGCAGAAAGAGGAATGCTTACATGATCAAGTCAGAAAAAAAGAAGAGGTAGGAAACAGAAATAATGAAGAAATGTTGACCGTAGACTAAACAGTGCAAAGCCAAGAAAAAGAAAAAAAAAAAATAGAAGAGAAGGAAGCCCACGATTTATGTGGAAAAATGTGTGGTTCATTTAACTAAGCACCAGAATAAAACCTGAGAGCTAACATGTTAGTCAAGGTCATGGAAAGATGGGTCATTATAGTCTTAGAAGAATAACTCCCACATAAGAATATATTTTGTTTGTTCTAACTTTTAAATCATGGTTACCATAAAAAGTTAGGGTTCTATATAAATGTTATGACTTTTTGCTTAACATCAGCAATACAATGATAATCTTAAAATTTTAAGATTTTCATCTCATTTTAACAACTCAATACTGTATTCATTGTTTATACCTCTTTTGTCTTTTATTTAGAAACAAATTCTAATTCATTATTTTTCAGTAACACATCTCTTAAAATCTCAGTTAAATTTCTTACTCCCCCATCAGTCTCTAGATGTTTTTCTGAGTCTTGCAATATCTTCTAGTCACAAAAAGTCTAATGAGAAAATACTCAGAAAAATAATAGAATTCTAAACAATAGAATGTTCTATTATTAATGTTAAAAATCAACTCCAATTTACATTTGACACTTATTGAGTCAATATTTTATTTTATTTGTAGCAATGGTAACTGAACTCATAGTGCTTTACTATTGAAGTACACCAACAAAACCCATTACAGTTAAAAGATGTTAAGGTTTGAGATGTTTTTGCAGTGAGAGATGAATGTTACAGTTTGAGGGTGAGGGTTACTGTTTAGGGGAACAGTCCCCAGGGAACTTTCTTAGACCCCTCCAAAAAACAATTCCCCTCAAACACAAAAACCGCGGGTTCTTGTCCTGAGCTAAGGATAAATATGCATTGGCCTGGACACTTGCTGAAGATTTAAATGAGTTTATTAAGAAGATAGAAATCCAGAAGACAGTTACAGCCTCATGTTATCCAAGGGGATGCTTCAAATGAAATCACCAAAGTACAAAACACGGAACAGACTTTTTATACACATGACACCTCCGTCTTGTTTCATGTGATTCTGATGTAGTAAAAGTTGGTTTCTCCTTTCCCAAAGGTCATCCCCTTCCTCCCATCCTCTTACTTCAAATCACTTATCATATAAACCTGTCTTTAGAATGAGGAAGTCCTAGTTCCCCTCTCCTATTGACTTGCTTATTACCTTTAGCTAGTTTAATTTACATTAGAATAGTTGCCTGCTTCTTGGCAGAAACCAAGTCCTTCCCTGAGTCTGCCCTTTTTACACAATGATTTTTGAGATATATTTATTAATAATCAGAGCTGTCTCAAATCTTCCTAGTCCATTCCAAATACTGGTATACCATTTTAATTGTTTTTTTATTTTTTTATTTTTTTTGAGAAAAGTTCTCCCTAATTGCTGGGGCTGGCTTCAGAATTGCAATTCTCCATCCTCAGTCTCTCAAGTAGCTGGGGATACAGGAATGTTCCACCATAATGGCCTTCCATTATTATTTTAATTATTATTTTTCGGTTACTGATTTTATATAATCAATTATTTATTATTAGTTTCCTAAAGGGCTGCTCTCAAATTAAAAAAAAAAAAAAAGTGAAGTCCTAGTAGAATTTCCAGCTTCAGGTTAAGAGAACTTCATAACAAACTTCACATTTAAAACACTGAGCAAGTTGGATGCTGTTCAGAAGCAAGGCCTTACCTTTTATTGGCTTCCAAGAAGCATAGCTCACACTAAGTCTGAATGTACCCTAACTGTCAACTTGAAGACATAGTTCAATGTTAAGAACTCAAGCCAGGAGAAATTTAACATGTTCCGAACCTTGAAATAAGCTCATCTGAGAAAATAAAGCACCTTGAATCAGACCTTATGAATATTAATTTTAGTCTGAATGAGACATTTTAATTATGAAGAAAAGAAAAAGGGGAAAACAGCAATTTTAAAGCCACCACAATAAGTATGGTGATAATAAATTGTAGTGATACACACTTATAATCCCAGCATTTGGGAGGCTAAAACAGGAGGATCCAGGTTCGCAGCCAGCCTCAGCTATTTGGTGAGGCCCTTTGTAAGTCGGTGAGACTCTGTTTAAAAAAAAAAAAAAAAAAATAGGGCTAGGAGTGTAGCTTGGAGGTAGAATGCCCCTGGGTTCCATTGCCAGTACTACAAAAAATATTTTAAAAATTTTAAAAAATTAAAAAAATATAAAGCTACCACAGAGCTGCAAATGTGTTATGATGGAAACTGCTAGGTGGGAGTCGTTTTGCAAATGGTATACCTGCACATCAGGTCTTTTACTTGTCTTGCAGAAAAAACCTCCAGGCTTTTCACTAATGATTCTTATAGCTTATAACTCGCTTTTTAAGAATGGACATTACCAGAAGCAGCCAAGTTGTCCAGTTAATGCTGCCACAAGCCCTAAATCCTACAGAAACATGTGGCCTATGAAGAGGCATGTGCTCCAACCAAAAAGCAATTTCTCTCTTTGATCCCTATAAATACTCCTACTATTAACAAATTGGTGAGTCATATTTAAGAGTACACCTCCTTGCTGGTTTGAAACATAATATTTCCTTTGTACTAAAACCTGGCATCAAAGAATCGACTCCTATGTGTATCAGTCTGTGATTTCTTGCTTGACCACAGCTTCTGCATTTTTCACCCCAACTTCTCCTTCTTTGATTTAACAAAGACTTATCTGGCATATCTGACACCCAGAACAAATAAATATGTAACAATTATTATTATTCATACTGAGGATTGAATGTAGGGACCTTTTACCTCCAAGTTATATTCCTATCCCTTTTTATTTTTATTTTGAAACAGGGTCCATCCCACTAAGTTGCTAAGGGTCGCTGGTCTCAAAGCTGGGATCCTCCTGTCTCAGCCTCCTCAGCATTGGGATTACAGGTGAGTACAATCATGAACAGCTCATTTAAAAAATTCCTCACATTTCTATAATAAAGTATATTCAGTAATAGTCTTGTCATTAATAAATCATTATTTTGTCATTCTTTAAAAATAATTGACAGCTTAAAAGAATAAAACTCACCTTTACAGATATTAATCCCATTTAATATATTATTAAATTATCAAAATACTAATATATAACATTTATTGCATTAGCTGGAATATGTACCTTACCTCCACACTGTAAGATATTATCTTTTCAACTTTAGTCTATTCTACTTTAAATATGTTAAAATACATGTAAATTCTCTCAAGTGGTTACATAGAATGGCAGAGTTATTCATGTCAGTTTTTTACTTTTACAGTCACTGAGCTTTCACCACTTATATGTAATTTACTGTCTTAATACAAAATGAAAGAATATACTGGGGGATGGAAACAAGATCTGTACCCCCCCAAAAAACTTGAATTATTCTGAACCATTAGGAATTTACTCTGACTCTGTGTGTACATGTGTATATTGGAGGGTATAAATACGAGGGAAGAGGAAGATTTAAAACACTCAGAAAAATTCTAAAAGGCACTTTTCTAATAACCATTATTTATATACTCGTATGTGGCACTGATATTATAAGAGACTATTTGGTTTACTTGTATGTTTTTATTTCATTATTTTTCAGATCTGCTCAACATTAAAAACACAGACAAAAGTTTCTTTATTTCCTTTTTTTTTCCCCTTTTTTCAGGTCTGAAAAAATTCTACTGAATTTGTATTAGTTTAGTTGCAAAAATAGATCAGAGGATGCTAATCCATGAGAAATGTGTCTCCTCCCCCCATTTTGCCCTTCCTTTAAAACCAAGAGATGCGTATAATTTAACCATGCTTGCTTTGGGTAACAACCAGCATGGGGTTGAAATGCATTGAGTCTGCTTGCTAAGGAAGTACAATACTTCACATTTTTAATGCATCACTGAACAAAGGTCAAGTAGGGTGGTTCGAGCATAATATAGCACACCAAACTCCCCACACCGAAGTAACTCAATATACCCTGTGTATTTCTCCCACATTAACAAGTGGTTCATCAATCTCTTGGCTGACTTAAGCTCAGTTGTAAATTTATGGTATTATTCTTCCCAATATGCCCCTGCTCAATTTTTATGATTGTGCCTAACACACAATTACTTGGCAAATCAAAATGAGACTTAAAGATACTTATTTTTGATTGCCAGATTAACCTAAAATGATTATTATTCCCTACTGAGAATTTTGGAAGGCTATATAAACCCTATCAAAGATAGTTAAGTGTTTGTCCATCAGAAGAATTATAATTATCCATCTGGTTTCTCCCTTTCTATGTAACCATTTTAATTAGAATTAGCAGCTGGAACCATAACCTTTTGGAGAAATAATTAATGTCAGACAATAGAGTTTATATAATTCCTGAAGCACAAATTTAAAAATTACACAAGAGAAATTAGGAGTATTAGAAATTTTGTACCTGAGAAAGCAGACATATCACTCTATGGGAGTGATGAATAACCTATGTTCTTGAAGTTAATAGATCTCCTTTGCTGTTTAATACTTGTTTGGGGAAGTTTTGATATGTATTCCATTTTAAGTAACATAAAGCAACAGTGACATTAAATTTCAAACTCAAGTGAGAAAAATGACTGTTCAATATCTACCAACTACACAATGAGAGAGCTCGAACATTCTTTTAAAAATATGTTCATAAAATGCCTTTCAGGATAAATAGTGCAAAGTTCCAACTTATTTTGTTTTGTGTGCCTTTAATACATTTTTTCCTTTTCTCTGTGTTCACTAAACAAGAATTTTTTTGTAAGGCTACTTTTTCTTTTTTGTGCAGGACTGGGGATGGAACCAGGGGCATTTTACCTCTAAGCTCCCCAGCCCTACTTTTTATTCTTTATTTTGAAACAGGGTCTCACTGAGTTTCAAAGGACCTCACTAAGTAGCTGAGGCTGGCTACAAACCATGATCCTCTGGTCTGAGCCTCCCGTTTTTTTTTCCCCTTTGTATTTCTCATGTTTTTAATCTCTTCTCTGAAGAGCAATTCTCTGAATGTATGTCTACTAATTCAACTTGGTGTCTTTTGAAGCCACTGTGGCCATGAACAGCCCTGCTGCTCTCTGTGGCTGAGGGATCAGCGGGTTCTTCTCTTGATCCAGCACTGCATGTCTAACAGGCCATTTCAGACTCACAATAATCTTTGTGTAGGAGTGTGCCAGTCAGGAACAAGTTATCATGGCCAGTGTTTGAGTGTCCTGGGGAAGAGTAGGCTACTGCCTCTACCTCTCCAACGTTTTGCCCATTGTTGTGGGGGTGACAGGGCTGGGGGGTGCAAGAGTCCATTGTTGTGATTGGCACAGATGGTTTTGAGGCTTCTCTTCTCACTGTCATAAAACTGGGTCCTGGGACAGTTGTCATACCTGCTGTTGAGAGTGGAAACAGATGCCCTGGGGACAGGAGGAGAAGCTGGCTCAGCCCGGCTGCTCTGGGCCTTGCTCAGGGCCTTCACTTTGAGCTTATTGGTTTCAAAAGCGTGTTCTAGCCGGGTGTAGTGGCTCAAGCTCGTTATCCCCGCGCTTGGGAGGCGAAGACAGGAGGATCGTGCTGATTCGAAGCCAGCCTTGCTGACTTAAGGGAACCTGTTTCCAAATAAAAATATAAAATAGGTCTGGGAGTGTAGCCCGGAGATAGAAGGGTTTCCAGGAACCCCAGTATCACCCAAACAAACAAAACAAAAACAAAAACAACAACAACAACAACAACAACAACAACAACAATGCGTGTTCTATAAAGCTTCCACTGTTAGTGTCCTGAGAAGTGTCCTCTGGCGCCTCTGCCCAAGAATGGTGGCTATGCTCATAGCCTGAATCACTGCTAGGATGCTTTGAAAGAAGAGACTTGCACTAGAAATCCCAATAATTCTCTAGATCAAGATAATTCTCTAGAACAAGGTCTGATGATTTTTGAAAGTTTAGAAATGACCTAATGGTCTATAGTAGGATATCAATTCAATGAATTATGTAACAGTTACATATTTTTTAAAAGTCAAGCCATTTAAAAACATGTTTTAAATACAAATATTCTGAAATAAAACAGGCACTTATAGCCGGATGTGGTGACACATACTTGTAATCCCAGCATTTGGGAGGATAAGACAGAAGGATTCCGATTTAAGGACAGCTTCAGCTACTTAGTGAGGCCCTTTGCAACTCAGTGAAACCCTGTTTCAAAATAAAGAATAAAAAATAGGGATGGGGTGCCTTTTGGATATAGAATGCCCCTGGGTTCCATCCCCAGTACTGCAAAAAAAAAAAAAAAAAAAAAAAGCATTCATGATATCTTCAGGACAAAACAAAGGTTTTTAAATGAGCATTACAGCCGGGCGTGGTGGCGCATGCTTTTAATCCCCGCACTTGGGAGGCTGATACAGGAGGATTGCACGGGTTCAAAGCCAGCCTCAGCTACTTAGTGAGGCTCTCAGCAACGTAGTGAGACCCTGTTTCCAAATAAAATATAAAAAGGTCTGGGAGTATAGCCCGGAGGTAGAAAGCCTCTGGGTCCACCCCCAGTACCACCAAAAAAAATAAATAAATACAAATAAAAAAAACTGAGCATTAGATTGATGAATGTCATAAAATGTCTATAAGCATAAAAGTACAATATGCTGTGTTTAACAATGAACATCATGTATTTATTAAAAAAATAAGCAAAATTTGCTATACAATTTTCATTAAATTGCTAATTTATTACATCTTTCAAACTCATCTAGTTTAAATAACTTAAAGTATGTATTATATAAGTACTATATTTAATGTTGTTTACAATGAAAAGACGTTAATTGTGTTCATAAGAAAAGAAAATTAGTGTGTTTATAATCACTCCAGCAGGGAATATTCAAAGTATGTTTTTATGTATAAACTCAGACTTTATAAGAAACCTATGAGGTAGAAACTATTATTATTCTGACTCTATAGATAAGGACAATGACATTTAGATAGATTAAGTTAATTGTTCAAGGAAGGTCACAAGACTAATTAGCAGGAGAGCAGGATTCCGAGTCTAACTATCATTGTTCCCAAGTCTACTCTTAAAACAACATAATAATCTCATTAACAAATGTTATCACAAAACATAATAATACTAGCCCTTTTGGTTGTTTTAAAAATATTTGTGTGCTTTAAAAACCATTTCAAAATGTTACATATAATAAGTTACATATAGTGCTAGACAATTCTATGAGCTTTAGCATATTCATAGATTTGAATAACTACAAGACAAAAGACATTTCTATTGTCCCCCCAAATTCCCTTTTGCTTTTAATTTGTAGTTAAATCACTATCCCATTCCTAATCATTGACACCCACCAACCTTTCTCTTTCTCCATACTTGTTCATTAGGAGGATGCCATATAAATGGCGTAATGTATTACATAGGCTGCTGCCCTTGGCATCTTTCAGTTAGCATAATGAATTTGAGATTCATTTATGTACCTTGTTATATAATACAAATCGTACACATATTGTTAGAGTTTGTTACTATATTTTAAGGTTATTTTAAAAGGTATTTTCTTTACATTTCAGTTTCCTCGATAGTATATATTATTTTTTTTTTTTTTTTTTTTTTAATTTTATTTTATTGGTGCACTGTATTCATACATCATAGTGGGATACAAACTTTTGTAGACATACATGCACACATCGCCCAGTCAGCCCCCACCCAATCCCCACCCCATTCTCTCCCCATCCCTCCCTCCCATGCTTGGCTTAGTGGTTGACATCTAGTATTATAGCAATTTATCCAAAATTTAAAATGATAATCTCACATAACAGTTTCATTTGTCTGATACCAAGCTTTTGATGACTTAAAGATAACATTTCAATATTTCTTTTTGCTTTCTTTCTTACCAGAGAATATTTTTTTCTTTTTTTTAGGTGAAACTATCATATATTTATTTTTCAGAAAAAAATCTATCCTGATATGGAATATGGACTCTAGATACCCAAAACAATCTCGAAGCAAAAACAAAGCTAGAAGATGTATATTTTCTGATTTCAAACCATATAAAGCTACAATAATTGAAACAGTGTAGTACTGTTCTAAAGGCAGATATATAGACCATTGGAGTTAAATACAAGCCTAGAGCTAACTTCTTCCCTATATTGTCAAGTTATTTTCGACAAGGTTTCCACGAAGATTTGGTGGTGGAAATAATAATCTTTTAACTAAATATTGTTGAAAAATAATAATTACATGGAAAAGAATAAAATTGGACCCTTACCTAATCCCACATACAAGTATTAACTCAAACTAGATAAAAGACCTAAATATAAATCTTAAGACTATAAACTTTTAGGAGAAAATCTGGGTCATAAAACCTCACAACATTGAAATTGGCAGTGATTTCTTGGATATGATTTCAATGGCACAGGCAACAGAAGAATATACAAACTCCCTAAAAAATAAAAAACATGTTGTATATCCAAAGACAATGTAAACAGAGTTAAAAGTTACTAATAGAATTGGATAAAATATTTCCAATTGCTATATCTGAGGGTATATTAATATTCCGACTAGAAATCCTAAAAATTAACAACAATAAAGGCAAACAATACCCTTTAGAGATAGGTAAAAGACTAACATAAATAATGAATCTCCACAGATAACCAATCTTAGTTGTCTGTTGGATGGAAACTCTTGTTTCTCTGGTTCTGGTGAGTGTTACCTATTTCTTCTTTGTAGTTAATCTCTTTGAGTATTTTCTCTAGCGCTGGTTTTGAAGACATAAATTCCTTCAGTTTCTGTTTGTCATGGAAGCTTCTTATTTCTCCATCTAATTTGATAGAAAGTTTTGCTGGATAGGAAATTTTTGGCTGGAAGTTGTTTTCTTTCATAGTTTGGAATATGTTACTCCAAGCCCTTCTGGCTCTCATGACTTGGTTTGGGAAGTCTGGAGTGATTCTAATTGGTTTGCCTCTGAATGTCACTTGGCCCTTTGTTTTTGTTGCCTTTAAGATTCTCTGCTTGGCTTCCACATTGGTCATTTTGACAATTATATGGCGTGGGGATCCTCTTCTCGGATCCTGTCTAAAGGGAGTTCTATAAGTTTCCTGGATCTGTGTATCAACCTCTTGCTCTATATTTGGAAAATTTTCTGCTATTACTTCCTTGAAGAGATTGTTGATCCCTTTGGTATCACTTTCTTTTCCCTC
Organism: Muscardinus avellanarius; assembly: GCF_963383645.1. NCBI lineage: Eukaryota > Metazoa > Chordata > Mammalia > Rodentia > Gliridae > Muscardinus > Muscardinus avellanarius. The sequence continues at coordinate 52,786,054 of NC_137795.1, forward strand.
CTCTATTCCAATTATTCTTAAGTTAGCTCTCTTAAGATGGGCCCATATTTCTTCAATGTCAGATTCCTGCTGTTGGATATTTTTTTCTAGATTAGAAACTATGCGTTCATTTTTGGAATGATCATCTTCTAAGAGCGAGATTCTGTTCTCCATGTGGTCTAATCGGTTGTTTGTGCTTTGAATTGAGGCCTTTACTTCATTAATTGCATCCTTTATCTCTTTTTGGCTCTCTCTGAGTTCTTTTCGAAGCACCTCTATTATTTCTACAGTTATTTTCCTGATTTGATCTTCTAGAAATCTCTGATTTTCTGTTTTATCAGGTTCTGATATTGTGGGGTTGTGCACATTCATTACTTCAGTGTTATTCCTCTTTCCCATGATTTCGGAGGTTTGTGCCTTCTCTGGGTTCTTCCCTTGGGTCACTATGGCTTCACTTAAGGTGCTCTGGATCTCGAGTCTGTATTATCTCAGACCCTACTACTCCTTTACTGGGTTGTATCACAGAGTCTCCGACCCAGGGAGTCGATAGAGGCTGCTTTAAACTATGGGGGGTGCCAGGTTGCACGCTCTCCTATGGTGTGATATCTCTGCCACCACCACTCCCTCACTGGGTCAAGTCCCAGGAGGCACAATACTGGGATTTCTCCTCTGTGGCCCGCAATTTGACTCACTGTTCTTGAGTACGTAGATGTAGCTGTACTGGACTCGGTGAATTCACTGCTGCTGCCGCCGCTGGTGGCAATATGGCGCCTCTGCCACGCCCTCGGCCATGAGGCTGGCGTATTTTTTCTTCTCTGGTTTTGATTTCCACTCTGAATCCCTGCAGCGTGTGCTGAGCTCAGCCACTGGGAGCTTTAAATGCTGTCTGCGCCGAAAGATCCCGCCTGGCTGTTCCGCATCGGCTCACCTCGGCTTGCTGTAGCCGTCCGCTGAGTTCGCCGCTGCCGCCGGCAGTATGGCGCTGCTGCCGCGTCCTCGGGCGCGTGTGTCCCCTCTGTGGCCCTGAGCTCTGTTCTCAGTCCGCTTTCTCTCTGGAGCCTGGTGGTTTTTTTGTTTTTCTGGTGATGGTGTTTTCTGGCTATGAAAGGCGCTCTTTTTGTGGTAATGGAGATTGGTTGTTAGCGGGACTCTTAAGCCCCGCTTTTCTCGGTCGCCATCTTCCCGGAAGTCTCCGATAGTATATATTATGACTGATTTTTAATATTATGTTTATATTCTATATTCTTGGTAAATTTGCTGACCAACAGTTCATGTATCAAGAGTTAACTTATTGATAATTTTTGCTAGGTAGCACTTTATGACTATTTCTATTATCTTCTCTGTAATATTTTTGTTTAGATTTTTAAAATTTATTTTAAATGGACATTTGTAATATTACATTTAAAGTGTTGTTTACATATTTCAGTCCATTGTCAGATGCTGGTTTAAATATTTGTCCAAGTCTGTTGCCTAATTTTTAAATACTGATAGATTCAAATGCTCAATTATTTCTTTTATGAGTTATGCTCTTATCTAAGAAATCTTTGCCTAATTCATTACAGCATAAAACTCTCATGTTTTCTCTAAGAATGTCATAGTTTGTTATATATTTTGAAGGGTTATTTTGTTGTATTTTTTTCTTTTTTTATTAGTGCATTATGGTCATACATCTAAATGGAGTACAAGCTGGTAGAGCCATACATGCACACATCACACATTTAGCTTTTACCCAGTACCCTCCTTTTCCCTCTCCCATCCCTCTTCTCATGTTTGGCTTTGTGATTGACTTTGATATGTTTGTGAATGTACATCATGAACATTAGGGAATTCATCTTTTTCTCCCTCCCATCACCCCCAGTTAGGCCTCCTTATTTGCTCATCTATTGTTTCTCCTTCTTGATCTAGAGTTTCTCCTATGATGCCTTTTCTTCCTAGCTTCCACATATTAGGGAAAGCAACTAATTTCTCACTTTTTGTGACTGACTAATCTCACTTAGCATAATGTTCTCCAGTTCCATCTTTTTCCCTGCAAATGACATAATTTTGTTCTTCTTTATGGCTGAGTAAAATTCCATTGTGTACATACCCCATAGCTTTGTAATCCATTCATCTTTTGATGGACATCTTGGCTGGTTCCATAGTTTGGCAATTGTGAACTGTGTGGATATGAACATAGTTACACATGCATTAGTTTGGTAGTTTTTTGGGTAAATACCCAGAAGTGGTATTTCTGAATCATACGGTAGATCATTCATATGGTAGATTCATTCCCATTCTTCTAAGGATCCTTCTTATTGTTTTCCAAAGTGGTTGCATTAATTTGCAACTCCACCAACAATATATTAAAGTTTCCACTGCTCTATATCCTTGCCAGCATTTGTTGTTGTTTGTGTTTTGAATAATTGCCATTCTAGTTGGTGTTAGGTGGAATCTCAGGATAGTTTTAATTTGCATCTCTTTGATTGCTCATGATGTTGAACATTGTTTTCATATATTTATTGGCCATTTGAATTTCTTTTTTTGTGAAGTATCTATTTAGTTCATTTGCCCATTTTTTAATTGGGTTATTTGTTTTCTTAGCAGTGAGTTTCTTCAGTTCTCTGTGTATCGTAGATATTAGTCTCCTATCAGAGGAGTAGTTGGCAAAATTTTTCTCCTATTATGTCAGCTCTCTGTTGATGTTTTGATAGTTTTCTTTGATGTATAGAACTCTTCAGTTTAATGCAACCCAATGTATTGATCCCCCTTTTAACATTTTGTGCCTTTGGGTTCTTGTTGAAAAAGTTTTACCTGTACCTATGTGTTGAAGTGTTGGACCTATGCCTTCTTCAAGGAGTTGCAAGGTCTCTGGTCTGTTTTCTAAGTCTTTGATCCATTTTGAATTGACTCTTGGAAGGATGAGAAAGTGGGGTTTGTTTCCATTTTTCAGCATATGGTTAACCAATTTTGCCAACAACACTTGTTGAACAGGCTATCTTTATTCTGGTGTATGTTTTTGGATTTTTTTTGTCAAAAATCAGTTGGCTGTAAGTGTGTAGATTTGTTCCTGAGTTTTCTGTTCTGCTCCATTGGTCTATGTGTCTATTTTTGTGCCAATACCATGCTGTTTTTATTACTATGGCTTTGTAGCATAGTTTGAAGTCAGTTATTGTGATGCATACTGCATGGTTCTCATTGCTGAGAACTATTCTGGCTATTCTGGTTTTTTTTGTTGTTTCAAATGAATTTAAGGACTCATTTTTCTATGTCTGTAAGGAATGACTTTGGTAATTTAATAGGTACTGCATTGAATCTGAAGATCACTTTTGCAACAATTGCTGTTTTGATGATATCTATTCTTTCTATCCAGAGCATGGACGATCTTTTCATCTTCTAAGGACTTCTACTATTTCTTTTTTCAATGTTTTTTAATATCCCTTGTAGATGTATTTTACCTCCTTGGTTAGGTTTATTCCTAAGTATTTTTTGTGTGAAATATTGTGAGGGGAAACATTTTCTGGATTTCTTTTTCAGTGGCTTTATGGTTGGTATACACAAAAGCTTCTGACCTTTTAAGATTGATTTTGTATTCATATGCTTTGCTGAATTTGTTGATAAGTTCTACAAGCCTTTTGGTTGGGTTTGTTGAGTCTTCTAAGTATAGAATCATGTCATCTGCAAAAAGGGATAGTTTTATTTTTTATTTTTGTTCTCCTTTTATTTCCTTCTATTGCCTTACTGATTTGGTTAGAGTCTCAAGTACTATATTGAAAAGAAGTGATTATAATAAACTTGCTTTGTTCCTGCTTTTATGGGGAACACTTATGATTTTTTTTTCCTGTTTAATATAATATTTGCTGTGAAGCTATTGTATTTTGCCTTTATGTTGAGGTATGTTCCTTCTATTCCACTTCTCTGGAGTTTTCTTTTTTTTTTTTTTAGCTTAAATGGTTGTTGAATTTTGTCAAATACTTTTTCAATGCCTATTGGAATGATCGTGTGACTTTTGTCTTTGGTTCTGTTTATGTGATGATTTACATGGATTGTTTTTCTTATGTTGAACCAGCCTTGTATCCCTGGGATGAAGCTTACTTGGTCATGGTGTATGATTTTCTTCATGTGGTTTTGAATATGCATTGCTAGTATTTGAGTGAAACATAGGTCAAAGCCCCCCCTCCCACCTTTGGATATACAGTTGTTCTAACACCAGTTGTTGAAAAAGAATATTTTCTCTATTGAATTATCTATTTAATTAAAAAATCAATTGGTGATATTTTTGTGGGTCTAATTCTATATCGTCTGTTTTATTCTTCTGTCTCTGTGTCTACCTTTTTTTTTTTTTTTTGGGTGGTACTGGGGTTCCTGGAAGCCCTTCTACCTCCGGGCTACACTGCCAGACCTATTTTTTACATTTTTTTATTTGGAAACAGGGTCTCCTAAGCCAGCGCGGGCGGCTGGCTTCGAACCTGCGCGATCCTCCTGTCTCTGCCTCCCAAGCGCGGAGATTACAAGCGTGCGCCACCACGCCCGGCTCTGTGTCTACCTTTTGACGAGTGCAACAATTTATTGACAACTATAGCCTGTAGTCAGTCTCAAAATGATTGTGTGAGTCCTCCAACTTTATTCTATTTGAAAATTAATTTGATTTTTCTACATTTGTCTTTTCATATGAACTTTAGAATCAGTTTTGATGTGTCTATAAGTTATCTGGTGAGATTTTGATCAGGAGAATCAATATATTACCTATAGTGAGTCTTCCAACCCAGAAACACATTATCCCTCTCCAGTGAGGTTTCCTTTGACTAGTATTGTATCATATTGATCATAGAAATCTTATGCACATTGTTAATTATTACATGTTTGGAGTTATTGTAAAAAGTATATTCTTTACATCTCAGTTTCCTAAAATGTAAAGAATACATCTCCCAGTATACATTAATATGATTGATTTTTTTTTTTTTTGCGGTACTGGGATTGAAACCCAGGGGCATTCTACCTCTGATCTATACCCCTCAGTCCTATTTTTTATTATTTATTTTGAAGCAGGGTCTCACTGAGTTCCAAAGGGCCTCACTGAGTAGGCTGAGGCTGTCCATGAATCGCGATCCTCCTATCAAGCCTCTCAAGTGCTGGGATTACAAGCATGCGTCACCATGTTCAGCTGATTGATTTTAATATTACTTTTATTTTCTATTATCTTGCTAAATATACTGATCTCAGGAACTTTAGATTTCTTGATATTTTCTACATAGACTCATCATATTGTCTGTGAATTGGGACAATTTATTTCTGTTTTTCAAGTTGAATTGTTTTTTTCTTCTTGAATTATCTCATATTTGTTATGGCTACTAGTATGATGTTGAGTATAAATATAAAGAACAGATTCTTATTTTACTCCTGACCTTAAGTTAAAAATAAAAAGGCATTCAATATTTCTCCATTAAGTATGATGAGAGCAACAGATAGGCACACATAAAAACTTTCTCAACAAGACCCCAAAGGCACAACAAACTAAAAGGCAAATCAATACGTGGGATTGCATGAAACTTGAGAACCTCAATTGAGAGCCCACAGAATGGGAGAACATTTTTGCCACCTACTCCTCTGATAGAGAACTAATATCTAGAATATACAGAAAACTCAAGAAACTCAACACTAAGAAAACAAATAATCCAATAAAAAATAGGCAAGTGAACTAAATAGACACTTCAAAAATGAAGAAATTCAGATGGCCAATAAATGCATGAAAAAATGCTTAACATCATTGGCAATCAGAGAGATGCAAATCAAAACTACCCTGATGGGCTGGGTGTGGTGGTGCACTCTTGTAATCCCCATGCTTGGGAGGTGGAGACAGAAGGATCACACAGGTTCGAAGCCAGCCTTGCTGGTTTAAGAGACCTTGTTTCCAAATAAAAAAATATAAAATAGGTCTGGGAGTGTACCCAGGAGGTAAAAGGGTTCCATCCCCAGTACCAAAAAAAAAAAAAAAAAAAAAAAAAAAATCAACTACTCTGTGATTTCACCTTATTCCAACTAGAATGGCAATCATTCAAAACACAAACAACAACAAATGCTGGTGAGGATTTGGAGAAGTGGAAACTCCATTGTTGGTGGGATTGCAAATTAGTGCAACCACTTTGGAAAACAGTATGGAGAATCCTCAGAAGGATGGGAACAAATCTACAATTTGATCCAACAATACCTCTTCTGGGTATCTACCTAAAAGAAAGGAAACCAAACTACCACACTAATGCATGTGTATCTATGTTCATAGCTGCACAATTCACCATAGCCAAACTATGGAACCAGCCAAGATGTCCATCAACAGATGAATGGATTACAAAACTGTGGGATATGTACACAATGGAATTTTACTCAGCCATAAAAATAACACAATTGCATCATTTGCAGGGAAATGGATAGAATTGGAGGACATTATGCTAAGTGAGATTAGTCAATCTCAAAAAATAAGAAATTGGATGCTTTCCATAATATGCAAAAGCTAAGGAGAAATGGGTCATAGGGGGAACTCTAGATGAAAAATATATTCTTTTTTTTTAGATTGAAAATATTTTCTTCTCTCCCTAATTTCCAGAAATGTTTTAATCTATCATGAATATATACTAAATTTTGTTAATCTCTATTGTGATGATTCTATAACTTTTTCTTGTCTATTAATATGGTGGTTTTATAATGTTAATTTGTTCTTAATGTTGAAGTTTTAAGTGTTTAATCTTGCATTCTTGGAATAATAATCACATAGTTATGATTTATTACCTATTACACTTTTTATAGATTGCTGAATTCAATTGTCTACTATTTTTTGAAAACTTTATAGATTTATAAGCGATATTGGAATATTATCTATTTTTTTCCTTTCTATGTTCTTCTTTCCAACTGCTTTTGTCTAGTTTTGCAGTCAAGGTAATGAATGCCTCATAAAATAGATGGAGAAATATCTTGCCAATTTCTGTTTTCTTGAAGAGATTTTCTAGGTTTGTTATCTCATTTATTTTATTTATTTTTTCTGGTAATGGAGACAGATCTCAGGGATTCATAGATGCTAGGCAAGGAATCTACCACTGAACTATATCCCCAGCCTGGCATTATTTTTAAATAATAGGTGGACTTTACTAATAAAATAATCGGAGCCTAGATTTTTATTCTTTGGATGGTTAAACTATGAAGGTAGTTCATTTAATCAGTTCCCAGTTATTTATAAATTTTTGAAATCACTTTTTATAACATCTCTTGTAGGAACTTGGTCTAGTTCTCTGATTTGTTTTGCTTCCCCACACCCCTTTGGTCAGCATGGTGTTTATTAATATAAAGAGCACTTATGACAGGGTGGTCTCTGAGCAAAAAAAAAAAAAAGAAAGCACACTCCTGCATAATAGAGAATAGAGAAGAAACAGAAAATCCCAAACTCCCTTTTGAATAAATCATTCTTAGGAAGTGTTTAAGCCTGATTAAGTTCCTGTCCAATGGATTAGTTTATGGTGACAGTGACATCCTTTGACCATTTCAAAAACAAACATTTGGGTTACAATATTTGAGCTCAAGTCCGCAGAGTCCATAGTGTTTTATAGAATTCTCTTAGTATCCATTTAATTACTGCGATGCCAGCAGTGATATTCTTTTTGTTCTAGCCAGGTGATGTTAACTTGAGTCCTCTTTCTTCTCTTCCCTTCTCTTCTCCTCCTTCCCTCTTTCTTCTTCACGCTTCATTCTTCGTTCTTCCTTCTCTCTCTCACTCTCAATCTCTTGCTTTCTCTTCCCCCCCCATTCTCATTTTGACTTAAGAGCTATCATTTTTATTGGTATTGAAAATCAAGTAGCTTTTGATTTTATACACATTTTTATGCCATTTTTTTCAGTTTCATCATTTTCTGTACAGATTCTCCATTATATGAGTTTTGTTTGCTCTTTTTGGAATCTTTTAGTGTGAAGACTTAGATGGATAGATTTCTTTCTTTCTAACATATGCATCTATTCTATACATTTTGTTTTATGCATTGCTTTACTTATGTGCCTTAATTTTTTATATGTTGTATTTTAATTTTATTGAGTTCAAGTATTTTTAAATTAATTTTGATACTTATTCTCTTACTTGAAAATTATTTAGAAGTGTATTACTTAGTATGAAAACATTTGCATTTTAACAAATACTGTTCTGACTACCATTTTTGTTTTGTGTTGTCATATTGTTAAAAAATATAATTTCAATAATTTAAACTTAATAACATTTATCTTCTGATCCATAAAATGCTCTTTCTTAGTGAATATTTCTTGTGTACCTGAAAAGAAAATATATTCTACCTATGTGTAATACATTCTATAAATGACAATTGTATTGGTTAATGAGTACTTCATGTCTTCTACATTCTCAATGATTTTCTGCTTATTTGAATTATCTATTACTGCGATAGGAGTGTTAAGGTTTTTGCCTGAAATTATGTATTGGTTCATTTCTCCTTATATATAGTCAGTTATTGTTGTATGTTATTGAATGTAGATAAATTTAATACTATTAGGTCTTATCACAAATGAGCTTCTTTATCATTTAAAGTTCTTTATTTCTGCTATTTTTATTTTTCTAACTTCTAATTTTATTAAATATTGATAGAGTGACTTGAGAATCTTTTAGTATTTTATGGCGTGTCCTTTTTCATTCATTTCTTAACCTATCCTATTACATGTCAAGCTATTTTTATAGCAGCATATATTTCGGGAGGGACACACATGGAGCAGTGAGGGAGGAAGGGGACATCCGCCTAGCCAGCCAGATCAGCCAAATCAACCCTGGCCATCAATGGGGTGACAGATGTCGCAGCCAGATTGCTGTCACATCCAGCAGCACATATTTCTAAATTTAATATGACATTACTTTTTAATAAAGTATGTATAGACTTGTTAGGTTCAATGTAATCATTGATGTGGATGAATGTAGGTTGATCATTTCTTATTTTGTTCAAGCTTTATTGAGGTATAACTGGTAAACAAATAACTGCACATAATTCACATATACAACTTACCGAGTTTAGATATGTATGTTTTTATTAATTTCTGTTTTATTTACTATGTAATTTTTTCTCTTTCTCTATTTCTATCTTCTTTTGACTGTTTAAATATTTTTTGGTATTTCATTTTATTTACTGAAATTTTCATTATATATCCTCTATAGTTTGTATGCATTATTCTAGGGGTAACATTATACATAATTTTGTATTATAGAAAATATCTGCTAGAAGTCAAGTACACTCTCACAACCCTACTGGTCCCCATGACCATCCTTCCTTCGTGCTGCAGTTGGGTTATGTCTCACAGCTCTATGAGATTCTAAGTGTAGAACTGCTGGAGTCCCACTGGGAATTTGCTCCTCACTTTAACAAACCCATTTTACTGTCTTAGTGATGGGTGGAATTTGTTTTTAGAATTAGGAGAAAATTTACCCAAGAGGATAAGATAATATTCTGGCAATTATAAAGAAGAAAGATGGAAAAAACTTCCTTCCTTCCTTCCTTCCTTCCTTCCTTCCTTCCTTCCTTCCTTCTTAGTACTGAGAATTGAACCTAGGCATATTCTACTCTTCAGCTACAACACTGTCTTTTTTAAAATTTTTGAAACAGAGTCTTGCTAAAATGCTGAGTCTGGCCTTTATTGATCCTTCAGTCTCAGACTCCCAAGTACTGGGATTATATTCATGTGCCAGCATGCCAGGATGGGGAAGACATTCTTAAGAATAAAGAAAGCCTTTTGAGGTGGTCTTCAGCAGAAATCATGTAACCCTCACTCTTTAAATTATTCCTTCTTGTAAACTGTCCAGTTCCATATTATTAAGTAAAACTATTAATGATATTATTATTATTATTATTATTATTATTATTATTTGGTGGTACTGGGGTTCCTGGAAGCCCTTCTTCCTCCGGGCTACACTCCCAGACCTTTTTTATATTTTTGAAACAGGGTCTCTTACGTCAGCACGGCTAGCTTCGAACCTGCGCAATCCTCCTGTCTCCGCCTCCCAAGCGCGGGGATTACAAGCGTGCGCCACCACGCCCGGCTGTGATCTTATTATTTAAGCTACATTTATGACTGACTTCCTGAATCCTAAAATATACCACCCTTATAGAATTTAGCTAAAAATCAAAGGAGACTGTTATTTACTTAAGCAAAATACAAGATTGACATTTATTTATCTATTTATAGTCCTGAGGATTGAATGTAGGGACATTTTCCTTCTGAATGACACTCCCAGCCGTATTCTATTTATTAATTTTGGAGTGGGTTTTGCTAAGTTGCTGAAGGTCTCACTAAGTTGCTGAGACTGGCTTCAAATCTGTGATCCTCCAATACTGGCCTCCTACCTATGTACTGGGATTTCAGGCATACATCACCACATCTGGCCAATGCATTTATTTATATTATTAGAAAAAGTAGGATTTGGAACAAGACTTTTCTTAGTAATGAAAGTAAGATTTCAGTCTTTTTTAAAGAATAAATATACACAGAACAGTTTTATTTGCCTTCTCTGTTCAAAAAAAGTTTGGATATATGTAGGTAATTATGGCTCCTTTGTAGTAATAAAATCGATTGTATCAAAGTATCAAATCATATCTTTGTTATACATTCCTATCACATTTAAAGATTTTAAATGTATGCCTGTATTAAAGTATTCTTTGATTTGTTCCTAAGCAACTTGAAGTGTTATTTTATTGCTTTCATGAGCACGGCCTCTGAATAGCCTAAAGCAGGGCTAATTACGGGCTGTGATCTAAATCCTGCCCACTGCCTATTCATGTACCAAATTCCCATAGGTACTTTTCCTTTTTATATAGATGCTTTCATTGATATCTTTCATGATTACAACAAAGTTCACCTGGCCAATAAAATCTAAAATATTTACTGTCGAGTGCCAAGCATGGTGGAGCAAGCTTGTAATCCCCGTGCTTGGGAGGCAGAGACAGGAGTATCGCACAGGTTTGAAGCCAGCCACGCTGGCTTAAGAGACCCTATTTCCAAATTAAAATATAAAAAAAATAGCTATGGGAGTGTAGCCCAGAGATAGAAGGGCTTCCAGGAACCCCAGTACCACTAAAAAATAAAATAAAATATTTACTGTCTGACCCTTTATAGAAAAAGTTTCCAGGTCTCAACTAGCCATATTTCTTCTGCCTTACCTTATGCTTGTATATTGGTTTATTACTTCTTTGTGGAGACCACTCCGGTAGGTGGTACTCGGCTTATTCTTCCTAATTCAGATTCGATGTCTCGCAGCTCTTGAAGCCAATACAACGTGGGCCTGAGGATGTCCAAATTTAGAACCACTGCTAGATGCCAGGTATCACTGCTTATCCTTTGCAAAAGATATTTGTGGTCCCCTGAAATCACTGATATTACAGAGCTAAGATGTGTTCTCATGTGCCCTAAATGTGATTGGCTGTGCTGAGTTCCATGAAGAAGTACAACTTTTTAAAATCTTCCTCATTTGTGTTACAGTTTGTTACACAAAACAAAAAAATACTGTTTTTTTTATAGCTGGGACACATAACTCAGCTGTAGAGTGCTCATGTAGTATATATAAAGCCTGGGTTCAATCCCAAGCACTGAAAAGAAAAAAGAAAAAAAAGGAGGAAAGCAAAGAAGACAGAAGACAAAGAAAAAAATTAATAACAAACAATATATTTTCAAATTTGAATTGTGTATGTACAATATATATATATATATACACACACACACACACACACACACACATATATATATATATATATAATATACATATATATATATATTTCTGGCAGTTGCTTATGAGTTCATAGGTTAGGAAGGAAACAGATTTGAGTGACCATCAATATATTGGCCTCACCATTATCTTTTTTTTTTTAGAAAATAGGTGTGTGTGTGTGTGTGTGTGTGTGTGTGTGTGTGTGTTTCTTTCTTTTTAGAATGAGTTTCTTTTCATATAGCCACTCACCCTTTTAGGTAAATAAATTGCTGGAAGTTCCTCTTCACCAATCCTCTAATAACTTCACTGCGCAAGTCTGTATTCACATAGACATAATCTAAATTCAAATTGTAAATCCTTTTACCATAAACCCATTACTACATTTAATGCTTAAAACAACTCTAGAGAAAAATAGTGTGTTCCCTATCAGATAGATGAGGAAATTGATACTTAAATAGATTATATAAGTTGTTCAATTCAAAACAGCATTAATCAGATAAAAAACTAGACTCCTAACTTGTATTGTTGCCACCAAATCATTGTGCCAAAGTCTGAGATAAACAATGATACTTTTATATTTAATTATCTATCTTTTTATCTAAAAATGAAAAGTAGAGGAGAAAAAGAAAAGAGTAGCTTTCAAAGAAAGGAAACATTGGAAAAACATAGCTTTGAATTGGGAAGAGAAATTCCTACTTTACTATTTGTGACTTAGCATATTAATTGGCTGATTTATGTGAAGGAGCTTCAGTTTTTTTTTTTTTTTAATTTTTTGTCTTAAGCACCATCTGGCTAGAGTTGTTTCCTTATTCCTGAATAAGGAATCATTCATCAATTCTTATGAGCTTATTTTTGATTTTTTAAAAATATACTTTTGAGCTTCATTTTATAGCAACATAGCCTTCCTTAAACAAGTGCCTTGGTCTATTACATTACCCACTGAATTTCAGCCATTAGAGTAAACCTGCATCAGACAGAAGAAAGAAAAAAACACACTGACCACAGGCTGCAGTCTCCCCTTAGACTGAGGAAACCACAGCCAGGTTAACATAGTCAGATCGTCCAGGTAGTCATGCTTCACTTGGCATTCTGCAGAGCTAATGAGATTTAGGGGCCTAAAGTTTTATTATATGATTAAAGATCTTTGGAAAAGAGGACAATTGTGTGGGAAATTAGTAATATCTTTAAATTGTATTTAAAGAATATAATTTATAATAGCTACAATGTCCATAAAAATAACAACAAAGTTTAGACTTATTTAGGACTTAATTCTAAACACCTTACAAAAGTCACATATTAATAAATTTGCTTTTCTTCCATTGATATGACATGAAATTAAATGGGAAGTTTTAAACTACTGTGTACCAGTTGATAATTTTTATTGCTTTAAATAGACTGAAACATTTTTAAATGATTTTATATATTTTCTTGAAGCCTATGAAAAATTCCAACATTGCTTTTCCACAATCTGTGATTCTATCCATGACTTATGAGCTGGGTTTGCTGCTTATCCGTCTTCCTCAATCTGAGATGTATTATTTATGCCTCTGCTTTGGTGCATTTGTTGTTGTTATGCCTCATTCTTTTTTTTTTTTTTAAAGGAAAGCAAGATGGTTTAATTTGTAGAGTCAAGAGTCTTTTGTTTTTGATTACACTCTCAAAATGTAAATTGAATTCACTCCTTAGCATAGAAATGGCACCCTACCACCTTCCCGGGACATATAATCCATACAGAATTCTAGGCAATCTTTATTTATGTGTCTGTCAACATTGCTCTTTCTCTCTTTCAAAATGCTCTGTTAATTCCTTCTGAAGTGTAACTGGGAAATTAGGTCTTTAGTTCAGCTGAGTAGCGATAGACAATGAGATGCTATTGATTTTTTTCAATGGATTGATATATTCTCAACTTCAGTGCAACATCTCCTCTGATTTAACTTGTCTTTTTATGCTTCTCGAGGCCCTTTTCAAATCCAGCAGTAATTTGGGGTCACTAACTCACACAGCACAGAATTCAGAGACATAGATGGTTTGCTAAATCTGTCCTGTCCCTTGATAGTTCCTTTGAAAAGGGTTCATTTGAACATAATTTTGAAACATTTGTTCTCCATGGGCTTCTGTAGGATCAAAATGAACAATATGGGGAAGATTTATTTTCACTCACTTATAGCTATTTTTTATAAGGAAAAAGAATAGAATACCAACAAAAATTAAAAGTAAACATTCATATCATCTGGATCCCAAGAAAACATAAGTTTACTGTGGTTAAAAATCAAGCTGACTTCACAGAATTATTAGGTATAATTGACAATACTTCCAAAGATTGAATCTTTGTTGTGTTTTATGACCACTTTAGTTGTCCTTTCCTTTCTTTCTTGATTACTAGAGTTAACAGAAGGAATATTTAAAATAACTTTTTTTTAATAAGTTACCCAACACACATTCTTCATTTGTTCTACTTTGAAACTCAGAGAGGCATCTGGCTTAAAAAAACAATGATCCTTGCATCTCAAGAAGCATACTCCCTATTTTTTTCTTAGAGAAGCCAGCTCAAATAAAACTTATGAGACTAGGTGTTACTCCAAGTTTCTGACACAGTCTGCTCTCTAAAAAATTGACATCTTTAATTCCTTTCTGAACATGTTTTCAAAGTGGAGGTCTTTGGCAATGAACACCTCTTTGATATAATCTAGCAGCCTCTGGTGACTCATCAGCCCCCAAATTTCCCTTTGAATCCTAAAAGCTTTATTGGCATCTGTGAACTTGGCCATAGCTGTTCCAGTAATCTGCTTCTACAACATTAGGTATTGGTCAGAAACATTACCTTATTTTGGAATCAGAGCAAATGCTCCAAAGCCCAGATATTTTGAGGAAGAACCAGGATGCAGAACTTCCTGAAATCCATTTGATATGAATTACGTGATGCCTTGTTGTCGCAGACTTAAAATGGAGGGTTGGTGGAAATGAGATCTTGGTATGGACAAAACCTGGGAATGCCATACTACAGATCCACCAGTTAAAATTCCAGGGAGTATATTTGTTACTTTCATTTTATTCATGTCTGTGAGCATAGTAGGATCAGACATAGGCAGAGGTGGTTCTACTTCTTTTCAATTTCCTTGAAATATTAAATGTGTAAGTTGTTGAAATTATATTTTTGTGTCAAAAGAGATTTTATGAACATGTCTTTTTCATTTTCTCTGGAGACTCTGCTTCATATTAGAACTTAACTGGCAGTGAGCATCACATAGCAACAGAGTGGACAAATGATGACAAATTATGCTCACAAAGAAGGTGGTGGGAATGACCGGCAGACCCAGGCCAAGGTAGATGCTGGAGTCCAGGACAGCTCCAGTCTCCATCTGGGCTGAAGCCAGTCCCCAACTTGGGCCACCAGGCTCTTCTGCTGGCACGTGGAGGTGACTCTTTTGAGCTGTTTTATCTTCTTTTTTTATGTCTGAATCTGGCTGGCCTGGATTTTTGCAGGTTCAAACCTTCTCATCACCCCCTTTTATCATAGCCTTTTTCTTGAAATTTTAGTAGTTGTTAGTTATCATTCATTCATTCATTCATTTGGTATTAGAGATTGAACTCAAGGGCATTCTGCTCCTGAGCTACACTCCCAGCCCAGTTTTTTTTTTTTTTTTTTGAAAAAAAAAAAAAAAGGGTCTTTCTAAGTTGTTAAGTCTGGCCTCAAACCTGTGATTCTCTTGTCTCAGCTTCCTAAGTACTGGAATTATAGGCGTGTGCCATCATGCCCCACCCTAGTTGATATTTTTAAATGCAAGCTACATATGCCAATTTATGAGGGTAGATGTGTTATTATTTCTAAGGAATCTCCTCACTTAAAAATATTCTTATAAAATTTAGTGGTAACTACCTCTTTTTCATCAAATCTAAGAATATTTAGTGTTTTAGATGTACTAGTATTTTATGTATCCTTGAGAGAAAATAATATTATAAATTAGGCTGTTAAATAATGCTTTTACACTGCTTAGAATTGTTATTCCTATTGAAATAGCACTTTTACACTTAGTTTATTTATTTATTTATTTATTTATTTATTTATTTATTTAGTGTGGTACTGGGGGTGGAACCCTGGGGCTTTTCTACCTCTGGGCTATACTCACAGACCTAATTTATACTTTATTTGGAAACAGGGTCTCACTAAGTACTAGAACCTCATTCAGTAGCTAAATACATACGACAAGGAAAATATGAATGAAAGAAGTTACTTGCAGTATTCCTCAATCATCTTGTTTAGAGTGTAACTACTCTAAATCACTTTTGGGCTCAGTGGTGGGTAGTTTGTGTTTTTACACATTATCCTCTGAGCCATTAGAAGCAGAATGATGCACCATTTCTTAAAAGGATTCTTCATTATCTCTGAAATTCCATTCACCAAAGTTTGGGAATGTTGCTTTCTTCATCTCAGCAGACATTGTCAACAAAAGGTTTTCAGACAAACAGCAAGAATCATGTCTCTTCCTTGGTGGTTAATTGACTGAATTATTAAGGAGTTCAGTTGTTCAATCATGCGCAAGGAAAAATTCCAAGTTCACGCATGAGCAGGTAATCACAACCATGTCATGACTGCTTCCTGGCTGGAAGCAATTGCTGGATACTGTTGCTTAAAAAGATGCATCTCAATTTCAGAGATGTTAACATGTAAAAAACATGAGCATCTTTGAATTAATGAAAATTGGTGTATACAGAAAAAATAGGATATATTTTTCAGTGCTAGTAGGAACAGTAAGGTTCCAGAAATGTAAACTTTCTTTGGAATATTTGGTAAGAGAAACTGGTGGGTTTGTAGCACAAAAGGAGATGAGTAAAAAGAAATGTGCAAAGTACTCATTCTATAGTCTAAAATAGATAAAAAAGTATTTTATAAATATCTTTATTTTGAAAATATTTACAGTATTCCTGGCATTAATAAAATAAAGTGAAAATATCAGACTGTCTGAAACCTTAAAACTGTAAAAAATTACTGTGTGGCAGGATGATTTAGATATGTACTTTAGTTCATTTGTCCATTTCTCCTACATCTGTTTCTGTGTCCTGACCCACCTGTCCTGTCACCCTTGAGCTTGATCTTTAGGGGAGGGTCCTTAGGGGAAATAATCTACAAGTATACCTCAGTCACAAATTACCAGTACCATAAGCAAAAATATACAAATCACAGAACCCAGATTTGATTTACTAATTCTTTCCTTCAATGAGGTTGCTTGTACAAAACTTGAAAACATTTTCAATTTCAGCATCTTCAATAGCATGCTTACTTTATTTTGATTAACATCTTTATTATTTTTATTTATTTTTTATTTTTTCGTGGTACTGGGGTTCCTGGAAACTCTTTTACCTCCGGGCTACTCTCCCAGACCTATTTTTTTTTAAATTTTTATTTGGAAACAGGGTCTCTTAAGCCAGAGGGGCTGGCTTCGAACCTGCACAATCCTTCTGTCTCTGCCTCCCAAGCGCGGGGATTACAAGAGTGTGCCACCACGCCCAGTTCTTTATGATTTTTAAATGAGAAAACTTCTCTAGTCCTGTCAATTTTAATATTACAACGAATACGTACAAACCTCAATACTTTCTTGCTCATACTAACACAGTAATCAGAAATAGCAACTTATTTAAATGCCTCTCTGTATCTGTCACTGTTCTCACATTGCAGCTTCATAAAAATCGTCATGATTGACATTCCTAATTCTAAATGAAAACTGAGGAATAGAAATTTTAAAAAACCTGCTCAAAATTGTAAAGATGCTAAATTAAAACGGAGATGCTCTGAATATACCTCAAATGATATCCCGGATGCCAGAACATTTTAAATGCCATATACAGGTGTTAAATAAATATAAGTAGACATTGTTTTGTACTAAGCGTATGCACTAGACTCTAATAGATTAGGCTACAAGTCAAAATGGAGACACCTGTGCTAAGTTTCATGTCACCAAGCTACAGATAAGCTATTTATCTGACTCTGAGAAACCAGTAGTAGAGTGATAGAAGTTGGATTTTCCAAAGAGTTTCAATAGGCATGATAATGAGCTTCCCTAGGCTTTATTCTTTACATAAGAAAGATAACCTGAAGTAACCTAATGTTAATCAGTCATTTTTCTATTGTTCTGCCTGTCTGTGCTTTACAAGGAAAGTAACTTTGAAATGATCAACCCCCCTTTTGTTTTTTATTTCTACTTTCTTCAGCCCTTTTCTTTCTCTAAGATTGGCCTCTTCTTGACCCATTAGAATACTTTTTCTACTTTATATAATGAAGTATTGACTTATTCCAGAATTCAAACTAAAGCCAATAAAGATCTTTAAGTTGTTGTAATTTTGTCCTTCATCATAAGTTAAGCTATTACATTGAAATGTGCTTATTTGTAAAGCTCAGGCTGTACCCAAACTGAAGTTAGAACTCAGTGCCTAACCTAGTTCTGTGATACCTATACAACACAAAATAATCATATTGATATTTGGACATGAGATTGTAGAGGAAACACATTTTCTCACCTGAGCTGTGGGATTAATCTCTTTGATATAAAACTTGGCAAGTGGGCATTATATAAGTTGGGAATATTTACTCTTAAAAGAGGTTACTGGCAATTTTTATTCAGGCAAAGATGAAGATTATAGATGTTATTAAGAAGCTAGTTTTAGGAAAACAAGCTGCAACTGATGGTTCTATTTTTCCCAATTGGACTAGAGTTTCTGCTTTACTATAAGAAGCACAATGTTCAAACCAAGTGAAGCAGCAAACATTAAATAAAGAACATGTATATGGGAAGCTGATCCTCAAGACCCTCCCAAGAAAGACCAAAGGCTTTTTCTTTAAAATCTTGTCAAGCTCCTCCATTCTCACATTTCCCTGTATGTAATTTTCTAACCAAGTGCAATAGCAATTAAAAATATAGAACAATGAATTTATTTTACATATCAAACCTTTTTTCTATAATTAGGAAGAAATTTTTCCATACGAATCATTAATATCACCTTAGAAAGCCAGAGCATAAAGCCTACTAGTCTTTATATCATATATATTTTAACAAGAAACATAAGCTGGGTGTGGTGGCGCACACTTGTAATCCCCGTGCTTGGGAGGCGGAGACAGGAGTATAACCCAGCCGCGCTGTTTTAAGAGACCCTGTTTCCAAATAAAATATAAAATAGGTCTGGGAGTGCAACCTGGAGATAGAAGGGTTTCCAGGAACCCCAGTACCACCAAAAAAAAAAAAAAAAAAAAGAAAGAAAGAAAGAAAGAAAGAAAGAACGAAAGAAAGAAAAAGAAACATAAATATCTAGGATCCATTTGTAGCCAATGTATATTTTGCCCAGATTTTTTATTTTCTGAACTTATCCTGTATAGGGTATAAGAATGAAGATAAAAAATGTGCCTTCTATCCTATTCATATGATTTGACATAGATTATTAAATGAACTTTCAGTATAAAAATAGTATTTACTGAATGAAAGGAAAGTATCTCATAAAATTTTATTACAGTATTGGGCTGTGTTATTTTCTACACATATTTGGCTAGATTATCTAAAAATAGTTTGGTTTTGTCTCCTTTCCCATTTTCATACCTATGTATAAGCACATAGAGAATTCCATATGTGGATTTGTGATATTCAAAATATTCCCTTCCTCATATTCTTAATTTCTAATACACCTATCTTGAGTTTATGTTTATAATGCATTTTTATAATACAAAATATTTTCATTGCCATTTTGGGGTCTTTGTTTCTATATAAAGGCATGTTTTTGTGAATCAGAGAGAAAAGTTCTTAAAGTCAATATAACACTAGGGAATCTTGCTGACTTTCACACGCCTCCTATTTCTATTGTTTGCCCATATATCTTTGCTTGTGCCCACGATTTGTTCTAGTGGCTCTAATTTTATTTTTAATGCTTCAAGCAATGTAATGTGATTTACAGGGAAGGCATAAACTGAGGGAAAGTGGATTAACGCAGCTCCTGGTGAGTTTAACTTCCTACTTCGCTTTCATATCCAATAATACCCGTATCTTATCAAACACACTCCTGAATGAATTTCTGGATGAAGGTTTTACTAGGTTTCTGGGCAAGGATCCATGTCAAATGAAGTGATGCATTCCTCGGCGGTAGATTTCTGCATGCATCACTGGTTAAATGCTGGAAGGGCCAGCTGAATGGACGGACCGTGTCCTTTGTGCGCAAGGTAAAGGCTGCCTAGATTCATCACACAGTGGAACTCTTGATTTGGTCTGAACTTGCTTCTGAGCTAAATCGTAGGCTCACAATCATACAAGAAAGGCAAACACTACCTAAAGATTTATTTTCCACATGAAGCTGTGTGCTACCAGCCAAAGAAAACAAACACCATGAAAAAAGCTCTCATGATGCAACTAGAGCTCACTCTCAAAATTCTTTTTCGCCCATTCCTAGAGAACAACAGAAAACAGCTCAGTGGTCAAAGGTGAATCCATCCCTAAAAGGATTTTCTGTGGAATTTCTTGACTTCTCTTTCATCATGCATTTGAACAATAATGTAAAAGAAATCCTTATTTTCCTGAAACAAAAACAATTCCTACAGGAGATCAATAATCTGTCTACTATTTTTTTCTCTGCATTCCCTAGAGGCAGTCAAAAAAGCTACTACTCTGTCTTTGGTACGGAGATTTTTTTTCTCCCTTCTATTTAAATAGTCTCTTTAACAATATTTGTAATAAATTATTATTAATTTATCAGTTTATTTAGTTAAGTAACTATTTATAGACAGATAACTTTCTTTTTTTGGTGGTACTGGGGTTCCTGGAAACCCTTTTACCTCCAGGCTACACTCCCAGGTCTATTTTATACTTTTTTATTTGGAAACAGGGTCTCTCAAGTCAGCAGACAGATAACTTTTGACTAAACTGAAATTCATTACTCTTTTGCATTAACCTGGAGCAGGAGGTGATTCTCCTGGGTATAGATTTCAGGACTTTGGTTATGCACTACAGGATTTCAGCTGCAACTTCCATGAATGGGATTCTTTGAAATTATGTAGCTATAATAGAAGTGTGGTGAATTAAATAACATAACAGAAATGCCACTTTTACAAAATGAAGTAAAGAAAGTTTAGCTTCTCTGTATCTACATCATAGTATCACTTACCTCCCCTCAGAATAAGAAGTCAGCTTCATTTAGATCAGTGTATTTTCATGCTAGAACTTTATTTAATTAAGTGCAATTTAAGTCTCTTACCAACTTTTATGAGATAATATGTGAATTTCTTTTACAAATTGATGCAAAGTATAAAATATATATGCTGTTTTGGATGCTATTCTGTTCTCATACTATTCTGTTGACTTAAAGGCAAGTTATTCTGAAACATGTGGATTAAATGTTTCCTTCAAATATTCAAGGGTTTAAAAAAATAGAAGTTTGAACATTTGGCAGCTTGCTTGACAAAAATTTTTTAAAGTTATTTGGCTTAAAATATGACTGGACTCGCCCATCCTTTTAGGAGACCAGCTGTTGATGTGTCATTAAAAGAGTCAAAAAATAATAAAGGTCAATTCAGCTGTGTCTGTAAGCAGGCATGTCAGATGTAGACACTTATACTGCAGGAGGTCATAGTATGTGTGTCTGCACTGACAAAAAAAGAAAAGTGTTCAAACTCCAGTAGCAAAGATATAAACTTGTGTCTATAGGAGAGGTATTTAGCGAACATAGCACATTCTTTTTTTCAAAGCATACGGTTTTGGCATGGCGATAATGAAGAATTTCATCTCCATGGAGAACCTATTTGTACGCCTGTGGGGTTGGCAAATGTGCCAAGCCTGCCACTAGGAAATAATTGGCAGCAAGGGTGGGAATAATAAAAAACTCATTTTAATGGTAAATTTAAATCTCAGAAGTCTACAGACTGCTTCCTCCTTAGGGGAAATGTAAACAGTGGGAAACCTTGTACTTCAATGGACAATTTCAATGACTGGGATCAAAAGCAAGACTTAGCAATTTCACCCAATAAGCAGGGCAGACTGTGGGAATGGATGGATCGGGGGCTGCTTGCTTAGGGATCGAGCACATTCTACCTCCAAACTATATCCCTGACCTTTTATTTGTTAACTTTGAAGCAGGGTCTTGCTAAGTTGTTGAGGGTATAGTTAAGTTGTTGAGTCTGGCCTCAAAACTGTTACCCTCTCATCTCAGTTTCCCAAGTACTGAGATTACAGGCATGTACCACCACACCTGGCTACAGGGTTGAGTTTTAAGGAGCTACTGGCTAACTGCTTCTCAGTCAACCACCTTTGGTTATATCCTAAATGATCTTTCTAAAACATGTGCAGCTTAAGCTCATGTAAAAAAAAAAAAAAAAAGTTTGAGATTTTCTAGTTAATGCTATACCAGGGAATAAAACACAGGCCTGCAGATGAATGGGAACTTCCCCTAGCAAACCCTGCCATTAATTTTGTCAAGATGTGGTCTAGGTACTAGTTGATAGATAGAGCCACAGAGCACTTTTAGAGCAAATGGAAAGTCAACAAATGTCAATGTTTACTCAGAGAAACCCTGGTAGTGAAAGTAGATTCAAGTGCTGAAGTGTGAAAGGTTAAGGGTCACTACAAGAAAAGATGTTTATACTTCTCAAAGAACTTCCAAATTCAACAACTTGTTTGGTGTTTATGGCAGCCCTGGATTCCTGACTGGCTATATTCATACAAGGAGTTTATATGATTTACTCTGACATGGACTTGCAGACTCTACCTCCACACTAACTGTACTATGTGCTACTCACCTGGAAAGGATGATTACAGCAAAGATTATGGTATCAATTGTAGCTAAATAAGAACCATTCTTAGGGATTAATTTCCAACTTCAATGAAATATTTAGTTTCTTTACCTTGTGTATACCACACATTACTCACACGTAGAAAAGTGACCGTTTTTACACAGCTGTTTCTTCCAGTGTTCTTTTTAGTGAGCCTATCTTATTGCTATTCTTGGCTGTAGGGAAGTTGAGAAACCTGTGCCGGGCTGGGCTGGGAACACGGGGCTCAGCCAAGCCACAGTGTCTGTCACAAACTGAGTTCTGAACATCACTACTGGGACAGGGAGGAAAGCAATTCCCTGGTAGCTAGTCCTATCTGACTACTGATGATCAACAAAAAGCTTTCAAGCCTGTTGAACTTTTATGCTATGGCTAGAAATTTTACTTTTAATACTGTTCTTTGATCATTGAAATTAGAGGCATTGGGACTTTTTTTTTTAAGAACCTCCACAGCAAACATATAGTTTTAATATGTCCACATATTCCAATGGAATAGGAGTAGATACAAGGGTAGTACTGAGGATTGATGTAAGAAAGAAAGTTCAGTCCAATTAAAGCTCCAGAGGAAATGGCTTAGTGTATAAGGAGGCATCTATGTTCCAGGAACAGCTGGAATAGGACAAAGTTGATGCTGCTTCTGATTATCCATTTCGAACTCTTCCAAAATGCTCAGGGAAATAACACTCTATAGCCTTAGGAGATGAGGATAGGTCAGGTGACGTGGATAGGATTGCATTTTATGCATCTCTTATCCCACAGAATACGGGAAACAAAGCATGCTTAAATAAGAGAACAAAATTTTTACTCTCTAAGCCCTGATATCCATGCTCTGTGCTATATCCTCAAAACTCAGGTTTTTTTCTGATTTACTTCAAGAGAATAAATAAGAAAAATAGATTCACTTTGAAATTTCAAAATACAGCATATTTCCTCTGACTGTTAGAATATGAAGTATTAAATATATACATAAAAATGTTGCGTAATTATATTCATTTCTGTTTTTCTATTATACAGAGACATAATATATAATGGCTAAAATACTAAAAATATTCTCCTTAGCATTTTTTTCATACAAGGTAAGTATAAGATTTACTTCTACATTCTCTCTTTAAGGTTTAAAAAACAGTTTTATGTTTAATTAAACAAAATTTTGTGTGTGTGTGTGTGTGTGTGTGTGTGTGTGTGTGTGGTACTGGGGATTTTTGTGGTACTAGGTATCCAGAGCTTTTCTACCTTTGAGTTAGACCACCAGCTTTATCTTTTTTAATATTATTATTTTTTATTTTGAAACAGGGTCTCACTAAGTTGCTGAAGATCTCACCAAGTTGCTGAGCCTGGCCATAAACTTGCAATCCTCCTGTCTTAACTTCCCAAGTACTGGATTTATTATTTTTTATATTTATTTATATTTATTTTTATTTATTTATTTATTTATTTATTTATTTATTTATTTATTTATTTGCGGGTCTGGGGATGGAACCCAGGGCCATTCGACCTCTGAGCTACACCCCCTGACCTATTTTATATTCTTTATTTTGAAACCAGGTCTCACTGAGTTGCAAAGGGCCTCACTTAAGTAGCTGAGGCTGTCCGCAAACTGCGATCTTCTGGTCTCAGCCTCCCGAATGCTGGGATTACAAGCGTGAGCCACCACGCCCGGCCCGAGTACTGGATTTAAAAGCATGTGTTTGGATAAATAAGGATAGTTCACCAGTGGTATATATACATAAAGAGAAAAGTGTACAAATTTGTAACATGAAACAGGAAAAACATTTTTTATAATAATGGAGATTGATGAAGTTTCATCTGTAAATTTATGATTACTCTTTCCAAACATTTGTCTTTTGGTTTATATGAAGTATTTGAATATTTCTTTTTTTTTTTTTAAGAAAATTTCCTTTGATGAGTATTAGTGAAAAAAATATTCCTTAGCCAAATAAGTAAGCCCAAAGAGACACATACAATCTCTTTCCACCCCAAAATCTAGAACATGTGTCCTGGGCTTCGCTAACCAAATCTTCTCTGGAGACTTTTGATTTTAAGTATTTCATGCTAAAATATAGAAATAGTTATAAAACCCTTCATAGCAGGGATAGTGGCATTGTGAACCCAAACATGTCAGGGAGTTTTATGGTAGAAATGTCACCCTATTAGTATGCTAATTAGACTTTTCCTGGTTCAGGCCTTGGCTGTATTTCCTCTTATCTTGCCTCCTTTTTGCTGGCCTGTTTGCTAAAACTGTTTTCCATCAATTTTGCAAAGTACTTGGTAACCATCCAATACTATCCATTTTTTCTTAGGTTGGTGGATATTAGTTTATATTCCTTGCCACAAAACTTTTCCCTGATCCATATCTACATATTTGTATGCATTAATCTATTTGCTGGTGTCTTAATTGTACACATAAAAAAACATTCTTACCTTGCTACTAATCACCTCCCACATACTTTATTATCTACTCTATAATTGCTTTAAACTACTAAGATGCTTTTGACTAGGTTTTTAATGAGAGCTGTGTTTATCTACCAAAGCAAAAACATATGCATGAACACACATTCAAAACACATAAATTACATGTGGCAAAATCAAGTAGTATAAGTAGCTCTTTAGTGCTATAATTTTAATTTTTAAATATCAACTATATTTAATAATGACACCATGACCATCAGAAAAGAAATATGATATTTAAACTGAAAATAAATGAACAGAACCAGTTGAAATGATTAACCTAGCACTCTTAAATATATTTATATATTGTATCACTTTTTAAAAGTTTATCATAGTTTGCAGAATATTTATTAAAATTGAGATATTTTAGATATCTTCATAATTTTTATATTCTTTCCTTTAGAATTTTCCTAATTATAAGATACACAACAGAATAGTAAACTGTTGGGAAGAAGTTTGATAAAAATAACAAATAATAAACATGTAAACAAAAACATTGTGGTCAGAAAACTTTGGATTAAGTTTCCCCTCTACTTAGTAGATATTCACCTTGGGTAAGATACCTTTTATATCTGAATTTTGCTATTTTCCTGACAGCCACCCAGAAATTATCACAATACCCAAAGTCTTTTAAAGATTAGCTGGATGGGAGGCTGAGACAGGAGGATTGTGGTTCATGAACAGCCTCAGCTACTACTTAGTGAGGCTCTTTGCAACTCAGTGAGACCCTGTTTCAAAATAAACAATAAAAAATAGGGCTGGGAGGTGTAGCTCAGAGGTAGACTGTCCCGGGTTTCATCCCTAGTACTGAAAAAAAAAAAAAAAAAGATCAGCTGAGGTATTATTCCTGAATGAATGTCTGCAGTAAACTATTCATTGCTGCACAAATATGTTATAGCTTTTATTAACTGTTGACGGCATCTTCACTTAATTATGTATTTAACATGTCTTCTTAAAATTACTATTTTCAAATTTCCAGGTCTTTGAACAGAAATATTTCTATCTTTATTTTCTTAAAAAACAGCTACTTGTTATTTCATTTCTATTTTTGTTTTGTTTTTGCGGGTCTGGAGATAAAACCCAGGGGCATTCAACTTCCAAGCTACAGCCCCTGCCCTATTTTTTATTCTTTTTTTTTGAAACAGGTTCTCACTAAATTATGGAGGACCTCACTCAGTAGCTGAGGCTGTCCACGAACCACGATCCTCCAGTCTCAGCCTTCCAAATGCTGGGATTACAAGCATGCACCACCATGCCTGGCTTATTTCTATTTTTAATGAAGTAATTGTTTTTAGAATTTAGAAGTAATTGCTATTTAGAATAATTTCCCTTAGATATCATCCATTATTATATTGCTAATATGACATTTTAACTGGGTACAGTGGTATACTCATGTAATTTCGGCTGCTTTATTGAGAAGGCTAAGGTAGGAGGATCTTGAGTTCTAAGCCAGCCTCAGCAACATAGTAAGGTTCAGTCTCAAAATTTTAAAAAAAAATTATGTTTATACAGTAAATGGAATAATACAACTCACATAACTTATTCTACTTTAATGTCAAGTTTTTCAACAAAGAAAATATAATTCAAATAGGTCCAGAAAATGTCAGTGGACATGTTTACTGTCAGAACTGACACCACAACCAGGGGATCCATTTGAGTACTATATCCATCACCATCCTCTACAGCTATAATCTAAAGACTTGACCATGTAACTTAGAGAAAAACAGAAACAATTTTCTTTTGGTTTCTGGTTTGGTCCATGTGAGGCCAGGGACCGAGGATCTCAGGGCATGGCAGCAGGAAGCAGTAAGAGCGAGAGTACATTGGCTGAGCTCCTCATATCATGGAGGCCAGAAACCAGACAGCAAGAGCAGAGAGAGGAGGGACATATATAATCCCCAAGAACTCACCTCCAGGGATCCACGCCCTCCAGCCACACCCTCTTGACCCAGACAACCACCCAGATAAATCCATTACAATAGATTTATCCACTTCTGGGATTATGACCCACATGACTCAACTACACCAGCTCCAAAAATTAATAAACAAGCTATTTAGGGAGCACTTATATCTAACTACAACAAGTACCATCTCTGACCCTGAATTTTTTGATTGCTTGGTACATTTAATTTATTATCCTGAGTGGACTATGGTTATATAATTTAAAAAGATAATGTCTTAGATTTAACGGTTCTTAAACTTTCCTTCCTTCCTTCCTTCCTTCCTTCCTGGGAATTAAACCCAGAAAAATTCTATTTCTGAGATATACTCCTAGTCCTATTTTATTTACTATTTTGAAACAGAATCTTACTAAGTCACTGTACATTTGTCTCAAACTTAGTATTCTCCTATATCTGCTTCTTAACTATTGAGTTTACAGGCATGTTCCACTGTGCATGGATTAATGGTTCTTGTTAATTTTCAGGTTCTGTGAATGTCATACATATGTAACAGATGTTTAACAATACAACCATTATACCTTCTTCTGAAAGCCACATATAAACATTGATAATATGGAAGCATATATAAGAATATTATTATAAAAATCCAGACTAAGTTTGGACTAAGTTGAAACTAGCACAATAGAAGTCATAAAAAATAAACACATTTCAATTTTTTTCACTACTGAGGATGGAATCCAGGGTCATTCTACCTTTGAGCTACACCCCAGCCCTATTTTTTTATTCTTTATTTTGAAATAGGGTCTCACTGAGTTGCAAAGACCTCACTAAGTAGTAGCTGAGGCTGTCCACAAACCATGATCCTCCTATCTCAGCCTCCCAAATACTGGAATTACAAGTGTGCATCACCATGCCTGGCTACATTTCAATTATTTTTTAAGTTTTAAAAATTTTAAATTCTACTAAGAATGAGCATTTTTAAAAAGGAAGATTTGGATATCTATATATCTATATCTATCTATCTTTTTCTCTATATATATTATATCTTATATTTATAAGGATAAAAATCTGAGATTCCTGCCATTAAGCTATGGCCATTAGTGAACATTATTATTCATATGAAAATACTAGATCTATAACTTTGACTAATCTGGAATTAGAAAATATAACTGACAGAGGGGAATCATTTTCTTCCAGAAAATATATAAATATTTTTCAGGTGAGCATAGAGAAAAATGTATAGAGTATTACAGAGCAATATAATATGGAGCAAAATTATATGTATATTTACCACTTGAATTTTTGCCATTAATAGAAATCTGTATGAATAATATTTTTCATAAAAAGAAAAATAAAACAGCACCATAAGATTTCAATAACACTTATATAAACTTTATTAAAGACAGAAAAACATTGTTAAACTCCTAGACTATTAGTAACTCGGGGAAACTGGCTAATACTGACAGTCTTGGACCTTTTACTGTGTCTCAGAGTGAAGTCAGGGGTTTGGATTCCTATTATCTGATTTTGGCCTTGGGATTTAGCTGCAAGAGTTGCCTGAGAAGACCTGGAAGAGAAAACGACCTCTGAGGAAAGGTTTCCCTCAGTTCAGAATTCTCCACCCTTCACTGGTGAGTCAGGGTTCCTGGGCGGATCTTTGGCAAATCAACCCAGAGCCATCTGTTAGAAAGAAATGAGAAAGGAATCTGTGTCTTTTTTACTTTATTATGTCACAGCTGAAGCAATGGGAGAAAAATAGGACAAAAGCAAAGCATATTAAAGGGAAAAATAAGAAGCAGAGGCTGCAATAGCTTGACTTTTTAGTTAATCAGTGCCAAAACTAATATTTTACTTCCTAGTCCATGCATTTATCAACAACATGAAGTTTAACTTTTAATTAAAACAATGTATGTGCATAATTCTCAAAGCCAAATTGCTCTCTAGAGCTTAAGGTAAAATGCAATCTGTTTAATGCCCCCAGTCTCATCCCAATGTCCAACTTCATAAGTACTATTCATCAAACCCAATATATTTTCAACTCTTTTATCTTTCTTCCGTTTTTTACTTTCATCTAAATAATATGGTGAAACACACAATTTTGAGACATCATGTCATGCCCACATATAGGACAGTTCCATACATATTTTCCAGCTTTGCCATCTAGCTACTCTTAAAAAAGCCATTCAGCCATGTGCTTGTACAATAAGAAAATGCAAGATTTAAGGTCCCCTGGGACAGCCTTCACCTAGTGGAGAAAGGGAGTTGGGCCTTAGGCCCCAGGTTGCCCATTCTCTCATGGGATAATTCTGAGGAATGTTATACATGATACGTCAGTGGCCTGCCACAGAGAAAAGTCTCTTGGTTGCTCACAGTAATAACCAAATTGGAAATGGTCTTTGTCATCAGCTTGCTTTTCCCATGACCTCACCTCTATATTCTAAGATTGTCTTTCCTGTCAGCAACATATGCTCAAGTCCTTGTCTCAGGTGTGGTTTTCAGAGAGAATGCAAACCATGACAGTTTTTAATTACAACCTAGGAAGCAGTCCTTCAGGTTGTGATTCTGGAATCAGATCACTCACTCTCCAGATGGCAATAAGAATAACATGCTTAGTAAATGCAGTGCTAACAGCCCCTGGTATGTGTCAGCTCCATGCAGTGGTAACAATCCCTGGTAGGTGTCAGCTTCACATTACCTATTTTCCCACCTGTATTGGGTTGGAAAGAGATCTGGTGAAAGAAGCAACATTGATGGCAAGAAAACTTTTTTAAATGTGGTCCCTTTACCAGCAACATTAGCATACCCTGGGAATGTGTTAAAAGCATAAGCATAGGAGGAACTCTAGATGAGGAAGGAGAAACCATAGATGAGCAAATAAGGCAACATAACTGAGGAGGAGGGTAGGGGGGAAGAGGACAATACCCTAATGCACATGATGTACATTCACAAACAACAAAGTCAATCACTAAGAAAACATGAGAAGGAGGGAGGGGAGTAAATGGGGTGGGATCTGGGGAAAGGCTAAATGAGTGATGTGTGCACGTATGCCTCTACCATTTTGTACTCCATTAAGATGTATGACTACAATAAACCAATAAAAAAGTGAAAAAAAGCATAAACACTGTTTTACTTTGCTGGACTTATGAAACAAAAATATAGGGTGTTGGGTCAGGACTCTGTTATTTAAGAAGCCTCCAGGTGGTTTTGATGTATGTTAAGGGTTAAGAATCACAATTCCACTGGGATGGCTCTGAAATTTGGACAACAATAATAGAATGGTATAAATGAAGTAGAGATTATGGGACTGCCTTGACAAAGCATTAGGTTAGCTATTTGTGGCTCAGGAAATAGAGCATGTTAGAATAGACTTATTATGTGAGACTTGAAATTTACTAGGTTCCCTAAATGAGCCAGAGGTAATTTCTCTTCTAAAGCAATTAGAAATACATTAGTGAGGGAGAACCAACATCATTGATAAGCTCAATGTTAGTTGTTCTACATAGTACAGAACTGATAGGAAGAGAAAGTATCTTAGAATTGAGTTTCTTTGTATAAATGGAGGTGATGTAGTCCCATAATAGGGAAACGGGATAATATATAGTCATAAGAAATAAAATATGTCATCACCATTTTGGCAAGAAATCAATGGCAGTCTTGGTGCTTCAATTTTCAAGGATCTGTACTAATGGCTAATGTATCATGTTATTTCCAGTACTGAGAGAGATAGGCTGCCAACTAAAGTATTATTTGACTTGTATAATCAAACAAAAATAAATAAATAAATAAAACCACACACCTGTGTAACCAAAAATATATAAGCTTTCTACTTCTACAGTAGAAAAAATCACAATCCTTTGCCAAATGGCTATATTTGAGCCAATTGATAAAACTCAGGGCCTATTAATCTTAAAAGAACATGCGTTTCTTTGAACAACCCCAATATATTCCTCCAAACATAGACAATATTACTTCAAAGCTTTCCCTAAATGATCCAGAGTAAATAGAAACTCGGATATTTAGATGGTTATGCCCTAGAAGGTATGAACTCATACTATCTGTGGACCTGACATATTGTTCCTCTACAGAGTAGGGTGTTATAAATGACAGTTGATAAATATAGTTGTGTCCCAAGTTTATTTCATAGTGGTTAAAGTGGGATGGTGGACCCAACTTGTAGATATTTATCCAACCAAAAAGTATATATTTGAGAGGGTTAAACTGAGAAGCAAGCACAACATTCACATTGCATTTGTAACTTGCAGAGTAATAGATATTAGACTGGTACAAATATTCAACTAAGAGAACTTAGAATTGCTCTCCTCCCCATCCTCAAGATAGTATAACAGAGACAAAACTATATCCCACATGGAAGTATAGAAATTGGTATCACACTCAAATA
The DNA here is from genome assembly GCF_963383645.1 of Muscardinus avellanarius. Taxonomy (NCBI): domain Eukaryota; kingdom Metazoa; phylum Chordata; class Mammalia; order Rodentia; family Gliridae; genus Muscardinus; species Muscardinus avellanarius. The sequence continues at coordinate 52,817,283 of NC_137795.1, forward strand.
ATCACAGAGAAGTAAATTCCTTCACATAATTATATCAATGGTTGCCTTATCATGTTAATGACAAAGTTATCTCTATTATCCCAAAAGAAGTGGGATAGATATTAAAAATGGCAATGGATTGTCCCAAAGCTAATAAAGTATTAGCCTCAATTGTAGTTGCTATGTTATATGTAATAACTTCTCAGGATTATACATAGAATCTTGCAGTTGGTAGGTTACATTTGAGCTAACAAATCATTAAAATCAGTTTGCTTTTATAGGAGAAAGGCAACAGTACACGTTTGCCTGTGTCTAAGAGGTGTGTCCATTGTCCTTTCTCTTACTATATAGTCTAGAAAACTTAATTATTATGTTTTACAGAATATCAGGTTGACCAACTATATTGCTGGCAGTGGGTTGATTTAACATGGTAGACAAAAAATGCCAAGTAATATGTGTATACAATAAGGTGATGGTAGAGTGTGGGAGATAAACCCTACAATAGGTTAGGGGCCTGCCACATCAATTAACGTTTTTTAAAGATCCAACAATATGAACATGCCAAGGTAAATTAAAGTTTTTGGATCTTGAATCTTCTATCACCAAGAATGACCACAGTGATTTTTTTGGATATTTTTAGTATTTTATTCTATAACTGAGAATGATTCTCTGATCTAATTATCGCACAACTTTGAAGGCTACAGGATTTGAATGAAATTCTGAGCAAGCCCTGAGCAAAACAGGGCTCTGCAGTAGGCTCAGGCTTCAGAACACAAACCCAAATGTATCCTTGATTATTACAAATAGGCAAGTAATAATTCTATAATAGATGTCTGGCAAAACACTCTAAAAATAGCACTACATATCCCTAGAGTTTTGCTAAGATAGCAGAACTTCTGTCCCAGAGAACTACCCATAATTTGAAAATTAGCTTCTTGTGTTGAGCTCTGTCTGATGTCAAGTGACTATAAAAACAGAGCACTGTGTTATAACCTGGATGTTGCTTTACCTACCAATTTAAAAGTAGCAGGAATCAAAATTAACAAAAATACCTGATAGGGATGGTGGAAATAATTCAACAAAGACTAGGCCCAGGATGGCTGATTCAGAGAATATAAAGTAAATTACATGAATAGGTTAAATTATCTTTGTTGCACTTTTTGATTCTTAGTTTATAGCTACAACATCTGGGGCAATGGATACCTTTAACTCGTCAGAGAAGGAAAAACCTCTGATCTGATTATTGTATGCATCAGTTTGATATGCGGGACATCAATACAACTCCACTCATGGAAGTCCCTAGAAGACAATGCTGATTATCTCCAAAGGTCAGAGCTAAAAGGAAATGCTATCAATTGCCAATAAACTTAATATATAAAGACAAATTAATCTGACATAAATATTCAGAATTCTGAGGAGCATTGAATCAATTGGCTGGTCCAGCCAGGGTCTGGAAATAACAAAATTGGAAAATCAGAGATGAAGTGTCATGGGGAACATTTATGAAGATGGGCAGGAAGTCTATAGCTCTTTATATCTCTTATCACTTAACACTGTTCAATAGAAGAGGTACTCAGCAAGAGGTGAGTAATATGACTCATGGGTTAGATGACTGCCAGTCACAATCACCCTTGTGCTTAGGCAATGACTCCATTAGCAAAGAAAGTAATGGGTACTATGCATAGCCCAATAACATGGGCTTTTTGTCACCAAGGATAATATAACTAAATACTGCTAAAGAGGAAGCCTGTCTGGTAGAATGGACTTATCTTCATCCAAAAATGATACAGAAAAAATATTCAAGGGGTAGAAATCTCATGTGACTTGTGATATTTGTACTAAACAAGCAAACAAGACTGTGCCAGTCATGGCACAATCCAAATAGAGATATTTTTATACACCAATTTATCTCTGGTTGCTCCTGGACTTCGAGCATTAGTTTGATAGCTATCGTTGAGTCCCGACACAGACAAATCCAAACTATCAGAGAATGACTTCACGTTGTGTCACAAAGCTTCAGATCTCCAGCAGCAATCTCATGAGAATGATGGCACTAGATTTGGAAGTTTTGTCTGTAAGAAGGTTAATGAGAAATCTAAACTCCATTAAGCCTTGTTTGGACAGCTGGTCATTACAACATGTAATTTTGCATTCCTACTAAATACAAACTGGATTTTAGGCCTTCTGCTTTTGCCAAATCAACCAATGTCAGCCTTAAAGCACATAGGTATAATGAAACTCTTCAGCCAGAAGTCAGATTGATTCTGTCAGCCTCAATTATAGGGAAGAAAGTCAATGGAGAAGGTCATAAGTTCGGTTGAATTTTGATGTCATTTTGAATAAAGCATTGGATTTAATTCTGGACATGAAGAGAAATAAACCTACATTAATTTTGTTTTAGAATTATTTTGTGAAATTTCAAAAGAAGGAATTTTTTGGTCTTTAAAATAAATTATTCTCCTCATATGGGTATTTTGAGATGGTGAATCAATTTTGAGAATTACTTGAAAGCATACATGACAGTTATTATATTTGTGAGATATTTCAGTTAAATCCCTCAATATTATTTTAAATATATTCAACAGTTGTATAATATCATGAAACAAAGGAAATGATCCAGTGCTGTAGTTTGTACTTTGTGACAAACTGCATTATGCGTTAAATGAAGCATGGAAATATAATTCATGACGAGGAGAAATCAATAAAATTAAATATATAAAAATATACAAAATATAATGGCAGTATTATTATATTCCACATGTTCAAGAAACTAGAGAAAATATTAGATGAAAGATCTAAGGAAGACATAATAAAATTTCAAGTGGCAAAATTATATCTGAAAAAACTACACTGACCTGATTAATGGAATAGTGAAACATATTAGACATACATAGGAAAACATAAATAAACTTAAAGGCATTGTACTAGCAACTATCTAAAATGAAACATGAAAAATGAACTTAAAAAAGTGAACAAGCAAAGAAACATAAAAACCCCAGCACATTAATGAACTAAGAAAAATGTTATGTGCCATAATGTATATGTAATTACCATCCCCAAAAGAGAAGAGAGAGAATGAAGGAAAGAAAAAATATAGAAATAATTGCAGAAACATTTAATTTTGATAAACCCTATAAATGTATACATCCAAGATCTTCAATAAATTCCAATCACAATAAATATGAGGAAATCTATTCTAAGCCTTTTTATAATGAAGTTGCTTAATAATCAGTTTTAAAAAGAAAAAATTAGAAGCAAAAAGCAGAAAAAAATATATCACATTCCAAAGAACAAACATAAGGATTTCAACAGACATCCTGATGAAATTAATACAAGACTGAAAAATGTGGAACAATATCTTTAATGTACTGAGAGAAAAATATTGCCAACTGAGAGTTTTAGTTTTAGAGTTGTTTAAAAATGAAAGCAAAATTATAAGAAAATAGAAATAAAAATGTAAAAGAATTAACTAGCAGAAGACTTAAGCTAAAAGTAATATTAAAGAAAGATTTGGGACTTTTTTTTTTTTTTTGCGGTACTTGGGATGAAACCCAATGGCATTCTACTTCCAAGCTATACTCCCAGCCCTATTTTTAATCCTTCCTTCCTTCCTTCCTCCCTCCCTCCCTCCCTCCCCTCCCTCCCTCCCTCCCCTCTCCTCCCCCCCTCCCCTCCCCTCCCCTCCCCTCCCCTTCCTCTCTCTCTCTCTCTCTCTCTCTCTTTCTTTCTGTTTTTTTTTTCTTTTTCTTGCGGGTCTGGAGATTCAACCTCCGAGCTACGCCCCCTGTCCTATTTTTTAATTAATTAATTTATTTATTTATTAATTTATTTATTTATTGGTGGTACTGGGGATGGAATCCTTCTATCTCCTGGCTACACTCCCAGACCTACTTTATATTTTTATTTAGAAGCAGGGTCTCTTAAGCCAGGAAGGCTGGCTTCGAAGCTGCTCCATCCTCCTGTCTCAGCCTCCCAAGCACGGGGATTACAAGCCTGCGCCACCACTTCAGGCTTTATTCTTTATTTTGAAACAGGGACTCACTAAGTTGCGGAGGGTATCACAAAGTAGCTGAAGCTGTCTGCGAATCCTCCTGTCTCAGCCTCCAGAATGCTGGTATTACAATCGCACCACCACGCCCTACATATTAATATTTAAATATATTAAAATAAAATGGGTTAATTAAAAATAATAACACTATAATCAGTTTTTAACACGTGAAGGAGTAAAATGTATAGCAAAATAGTACAAAGGTTTGAATGGACCGTGATGTGATAGCACACACCTGTAATTCAAGGATTTGGGAGGCTGAGTTGGCAGGATCATAGATTCAAGGTCATCACTCAGTAACTTAGTGAGACCATTTCAAAATAAAAAATAAAAACGTCTGAGGGTATAGCTTAGGAGTAGAATGCTTCTGAGTTCAAATTCCCAGTACCATAAAAAGAAAAAAGAAAAGGAAAAGTTAGGTCAGAAGAAATTAATTTACCTTTAGAACTTCTGGAAGGAATTTCCTTCTTCCCTCATCCCATCCTCTTCAGGTCACTTTATTTGCTCATGTATGGTTTCTCCTTCATCCATAAAGTTGAATGACTACAATGCACCTATAAATCAATCAATTAATTAATTAATTAAAAACAGGAAAAAAATTCTGGATATTGATGGTGCTGATGTTTGCACAATAATGTAAATACACTTAATTTTATTGAACTCTATGCTTCAAAATGTTAAATTTTATGCTGTGTATATTTCACCACCATAAAAAACATGTCTGTTGTATGACTTTGAACCTCAATAGGATGCATAAATACAATGCACCAATAAAAATATGTAAAGATTAAAAAAAACTTCTGGAATGAGCATAGTCTTGCTGAATTTCATATCTCTAGATTTCAGAACTCTAAGATAATAAATTTCTGTTATTTTGAGCCAGCAAGTTTGTGGCAACTTATTATGGTAGCCTCCGAAAGCTAATGCAATGCTTATTTGGAAGTTGTTTAAAAATTTTTTCCCATCTACATTTCTATTTTTCCAAAACTTCTATACTCAATTTGATGATGGTAATTTTGATCACATAAAGTAATATAAATTCTTTTTTACAATACTGGGATTGGAACCCAGGGGCAATCTATCTCTGAGTTACACCCTCAGCCCTATTTTTTATTCTTTATTTTGAAGCAGGGTCTCACTGAGTTGCAAAGGGCTTTGAACCAAGATCCTCCTGTCTCAGTCTCCCAAATGCTGGGATTATAAGTGTGTGCCACCATGCCTGACTGTATTATAAATTCTAAATGACATTCATGAAGATGCAATGTTATAATACATACAAGCATGCTAGCATGATTTCTTTCTACCTGTGAGAATTGTAGAACCTCGTGTACCCAGAAGTTCTAACAAGAATTCCAAAAAAGAAGGCAATGGAAACTGTTCTGGCAATTAACACTACTCATAATTATTATTGGAGAACCCAGATAGCTTTTTACTCCAAGTAATATTAGAATCCAATGATAAACAATAGTTTACACTTATAGTGCTGAGTACACAGGCAGATCCCTCAAATGCAAGTTTAAAATAATTTAGAAACTAGGTGCCAGGCTGAGATATTATGAGTTTTTCTTAATTTCAAGAATGATTTAAAAAGAAGTAGTTCTACTACTTAGAGTCTCTCAAAATTATAAAGATTAGAAATAGTTAAAAAGAAGTAAGATGAGAATCTTACTTTACTTTGTTCTAAATTATTTAGCTAATATTTAAATAAGTGATTAGATATACTAAATATTTTGCTTTGCTTTTTTATTTTTGTTTTTATTTATTTTTTATTTTTTAATCTATTTTTTTATTGGTGCACTGTATTCATACATCATAATGGAATAAAAAAAAAAAACACTTTTTGTAGATATACATGAACACATCGCCCAATTAACTCCTACCCGATCCCCAACCCGTTCCCTCCCCATCCCTCCTTCCCATGCTTGGCTTAGTAGTTGACATTTAGTATTACAGCAATTTATCCAAAATTAACAATGATAATCTCACAGAATAGTTTAATTTGTCTGATACCAAGCTTTTGATGACTTAAAGATAACATTTCAATATATCTTTTTGCTTTCTTTCTTACCAGAGAATATTTTTTTCTATTTTTTTTTTGGTGAAACTATCATACATTTATTTATTTATTTATTTTTCAGAAAAAAATCTATCCTAATGTGGAATATGGACTCTAGATACCCAAAACGATCTCGAAAAAGAACAAAGCTAGAAGATGTATATTTTCTGATTTCAAACCATATAAAGCTACAATAATTGAAACAGTGTAGTACTGTTCTAAAGGCAGATATATAAATCATTGGAGTTCAATAAAAGCCTAGAGATAAATTCTTCCATATATTGTCAAGTTATTTTTGACAAGGTTTCCACGAACATTTGGTGGAGGAAATAATCTTTTAACTAAATATTGTTGAAAAATAATAATTACATGAAAAAGAATAAAATTGGACCCTTACCTAACACCATATACAAATATTAACTCAAAATAGATAAAAGATCTAAATATAAATCTTAATACTATAAACTTTTAGAAGAAAATCTGGTTCATAAAACCTCACAACATTGAAATTGGCAGTGATTTCTTGGATATGATTTCAATGACACAGGCTACAAAAGGGTAAATAAACTCCTTAAAAAAATTGTATATCCAAAGACAATGTAAACAGAGTTAAAAGTTACTGATAGAATGGGATAAAATATTTCCAAATGCTATATCTGAAGGTATATTAATTTTCCAACTAGAAATCCTAAAAATTAGCAACAATAAAAGCAAACAATACAATTTAGAGATAGGTAAAAGACTAACATAAATAATGAATCTCCACAGATAACCAATCTTAGTTGTCTGTTGGATGGAAAATCTTGTTTCTCTGGTTCTGGTGTGTGTTACCTAATTCTTCTTTGTAGTTAATCTCTTTGAGTATTTTCTCTAGTGCTGGTTTTGAAGACATAAATTCCTTCAATTTCTGTTTGTCATGGAAGCTTCTTATTTCCCCATCTAATTTGATAGAAAGTTTTGCTGGGTAGGAAATTTTTGGCTGGAAGTTGTTTTCTTTCAGAGTTTGGAATATGTTACTCCAAGCCCTTCTGGCTTTCATGACTTGGTTTGGGAAGTCTCGAGTGATTCTAATTGGTTTGCCTCTGAATGTCACTCGGCCCTTTTTTTTTTTTGTTGCCTTTAAGATTCTCTGCTTGGCTTCCACATTGGTCATTTTGACAATTATGTGGCATGGGGATCCTCTTCTCTGATCCTGTCTAAAAGGGGTTCTATAAGTTTCCTGGACCTGTGTATTAACCTCTTGCTCTATGTTTGGAAAATTTTCTGCTATTACTTCCTTGAAGAGATTGTTGATCCCTTTGGTTTCACCTTCTTTTCCCTCCTCTATTCCAATTATTCTTAGGTTAGCTCTCTTAAAATGGGCCCATATTTCTTCAATGTCAGATTCCTGCTGTTGGATATTTTTTTCTAGATTAGAAACTATGTGTTCATTTTTGGAGTGATCATCTTCTAAGAGTGAGATTCTATTCTCCATGTGGTCTAATCGGTTGTTTGTACTTTGAATTGAGGCCTTTACTTCATTAATTGCATCCTTTATCTCTTTTTGGCTCTCTCTCTGAATTCTTTTAGAAATACCTCTATTATTTTTACAGTTATTTTCCTGATTTGATCTTCTAGAAATCTCTGAATTTCTGTTTTATTGGGTTCTGATGTTGTGGGGTTGTGGGTATTCATCGCTCCATTGTTATTCCTCTTTCCCATGATTTCGGAAGTTTGTGCCTTCTCTGGGTTCTTCCCTTGGGTCACTAAGACTTCACTTAAGGTGCTCTGGATCTTGAGTCTGTGGTATCTCAGTCCCCACTACTCCTTTACTAGGTTGTATGGCATTGTCTCAGACCCTGGGAGTCAATTGAGGCTGCTTTAGACCATGGGGGGTGTCTGGTTGGGCATTCTTCTATGGTGTGATATCTCTGCCACCACCACTCCCCCACTGGGTCAAGTCCCTGGGGGTTCTGTAATGGGATTTCTTCTCTAGGGGCCGCAATTTGACTCACCGTTGTTGAGTACACCGATGGAGCTGTAGTGAACTCGGTGAATTCTCTGCTGCTGCCGCTGGTGGCAATATGGTGCCGCTGCCATGCCCTCATTCGTGAGGCTGGTGTATTTCTTCTCTGGTTTTGCGCTCTGCTCTGAGTCCCTGCAGGGTGTGCTGAGCCCAGCCACTGGGAGCTTTAGATGCTCCCTGCGCCGAAAAATCTGCCGAATCCCGCCTGGCTGTTCCGCAACGGCTCACCTCAGCTCTCTGTCCGCTGCTCCTCTCTGGAGCCTGGTGGGCTGTTGAGTGGGTTGGTCTGGTGCTGTCCGGTGAACTCGCCGCTGCCTCCAGCAGTAAGGCACTGCTGCTGCGTCCTCGGGCGTGAGGCCGGCGTGTCTCTTCTGTGGTTCTGAGCTCTGTTCTGAGTTCCCCTCCTCTCTGGGGTCTGGTGCAGCAAGGGAAAATCTAGGAAAAACTCAAATGAGTGGAGTAGTTTAAAACCTAAAGCTAAAACCAAGGTGTCCCTTTGCATTCATTGACTGCAAGCCAATATCTAGATTAATACATCTGTAAAGTCAATTTTTGGAACAATTGCAAATTCAAGCCAGTTAGTAAATGTCACATGCAACTCCACATAATTTATTAAATAAAGAATATAAGATACCATCATAGTCCTCTGGATGGCAGGGACATAAAAAGACAGAATCAAGTTTTTTGTATTTTATGACTACACTATTTGATACATTGAATATTAATGTGATTTTGATAAAGAATTTCAGGAAAAAATTATAGGTCATTTTATTAACTTGACATTCACTTACTTAATGAAAAATTCATGAAATTATAATACTAGTAAAATCTAAGGTAGATTAAGTTGATTAATTCCTAGGTTCACTCAGTTCTAAAATCATTTCTGTATGAAATATTTCTCTTACACTTTTCATCTTCTCATCGACATTAAACCAAAGTATTTTCATTTATGTAAATCCACTGGGTTCAAAGTATGATTGAGGCCAAATGCTCTGATTCAGAGGACTATTTTTGTGACTTGTTCCTATGATATTTTGTGATGTGCCAGGCATAAAAAAGAATAGAAATCTCAAATATGTTCACTTCTTCTTATTGAATTTTACATTTAGGCTCCACTTATTTACACAGATATGAATTAAAGTCAACATTTAACTATTTTATTTCACATAAGCTTTTCATGTCATGCTTCTTCCTGTTGACAATAGCCTTCAAATTCAAATGCACATTTGTAATATAGAAATTAGTGATTACCACTTTTCCCAAAGGTATAAATCACATTGTATACATTCTTTACCCATATTTAAAAAAAGAACCCCAGGAGAACTTTGTATCATTATGGTCCCTTCTGGCTCTGTTTTCCTGCTTCTGCTTAATTATCTTACATTATAGATTACCTTGCTTTTCCCTATGTGAAGTCCCTGTTTGGCCTCATATGGGCCAGATGTGGAATTTGGACCATTTTCTTAATGTTCACAGAGATAACCTTTCTCACTTACTGACTTGATTGTGCATAACCTCACATACGATTTGGTAAAAGAGAGAAAAAAAAATGTGTCACATTCCTCAAACACAAATACTCTTGTAATGAAAGCAGAGCATGCAGTCTGATAGCAAGGGAGATTTTCATCTTTCTGATTACATAGTGCCATCTAACTAGTTTCTGTCTCTCCTTTCTGACTGTTATCCTCATTCCATTCTTCAACCTTTTAAGTCAACCAAGTAGAAGACTATACTCATGTCTAAACCGGAGGGTTGACCTGATGCAGCAGCCTTATACTTACTTACCTTTGTAAGGTCAATAGGCAGTCCCAAAATTAGTAAGTAGAGAATGGACTGTTAAAATACAGGGAAATCCAGCATTTCAATGTAAAAAAAAAAAAAAAGACAGTAAGAAAAAACAAAGAAAGAAATGATGTTGAAGTAAAACCTAGTACATAGAGTACAGCATCATAGAAATCAAAGAAAGAAAAGCATTCCACCAAGGAAGATGTGACCCAGTATGAAATGGTGGTGATTGACCAAGTAAAAGAGAAGTGAGAACTAACAACCAGACACAACAGGAAGGTCACTATAACCTTGTCAAGTTTTAGTAAAATATTTAAAATAAGATGACTTCCGGGAAGATGGCGACCGAGAAAAGCGGGGCTTAAGAGTCCCGCTAACAACCAATCTCCATTACCACAAAAAGAGCGCCTTTCATAGCCAGAAAACACCATCACCAGAAAAACAAAAAAACCACCAGGCTCCAGAGAGAAAGCGGACTGAGAACAGAGCTCAGGGCCACAGAGGAGACACACGCGCCCGAGGACGCGGCAGCAGCGCCATACTGCCGGCGGCAGCGGCGAATTCAGCGGACGGCTACAGCAAGCCGAGGTGAGCCGATGCGGAACAGCCAGGCAGGATCTTTCGGCGTAGACAGCATTTAAAGCTCCCAGTGGCTGAGCTCAGCACATGCTGCAGGGATTCAGAGTGGAAATCAAAACCAGAGAAGAAAAAATACGCCAGTCTCATGGCCGAGGGCGTGGCAGAGGCGCCATATTGCCACCGGCGGCGGCAGCAGCAGTGAATTCACCGAGTCCAGTACAGCTACATCTACGTACTCAAGAACAGTGAGTCAAATTGCGGGCCACAGAGGAGAAATCCCAGTATTGTGCCTCCTGGGACTTGACCCAGCGAGGGAGTGGTGGTGGCAGAGATATCACACCATAGGAGAGCGTGCAACCTGGCACCCCCCATAGTTTAAAGCAGCCTCTATCGACTCCCTGGGTCGGAGACTCTGTGATACAACCCAGTAAAGGAGTAGTAGGGTCTGAGATAATACAGACTCGAGATCCAGAGCACCTTAAGTGAAGCCATAGTGACCCAAGGGAAGAACCCAGAGAAGGCACAAACCTCCGAAATCATGGGAAAGAGGAATAACACTGAAGTAATGAATGTGCACAACCCCACAACATCAGAACCTGATAAAACAGAAAATCAGAGATTTCTAGAAGATCAAATCAGGAAAATAACTGTAGAAATAATAGATGTGCTTCGAAAAGAACTCAGAGAGAGCCAAAAAGAGATAAAGGATGCAATTAATGAAGTAAAGGCCTCAATTCAAAGCACAAACAACCAATTAGACCACATGGAGAACAGAATCTCGCTCTTAGAAGATGAGCAATCCAAAAATGAATGCATAGTTTCTAATCTAGAAAAAGATATCCAACAGCAGGAATCTGACATTGAAGAAATATGGGCCCATCTTAAGAGAGCTACCATAAGAATAATTGGAATAGAGGAGGGAAAAGAAAGTGATACCAAAGGGATCAACAATCTCTTCAAGGAAGTAATAGCAGAAAATTTTCCAAATATAGAGCAAGAGGTTGATACACAGATCCAGGAAACTTATAGAACTCCCTTTAGACAGGATCCGAGAAGAGGATCCCCACGTCATATAATTGTCAAAATGACCAATGTGGAAGCCAAGCAGAGAATCTTAAAGGCAACAAAAACAAAGGGCCAAGTGACATTCAGAGGCAAACCAATTAGAATCACTCCAGACTTCCCAAACCAAGTCATGAGAGCCAGAAGGGCTTGGAGTAACATATTCCAAACTCTGAAAGAAAACAACTTCCAGCCAAAAATTTCCTATCCAGCAAAACTTTCTATCAAATTAGATGGAGAAATAAGAAGCTTCCATGACAAACAGAAACTGAAGGAATTTATGTCTTCAAAACCAGCGCTAGAGAAAATACTCAAAGAGATTAACTACAAAGAAGAAATAGGTAACACTCACCAGAACCAGAGAAACAAGACTTTCCATCCAACAGACAACTAAGATTGGTTATCTGTGGAGATTCATTATTTATGTTAGTCTTTTACCTATCTCTAAATTGTATTGTTTGCCTTTATTGTTGTTAATTTTTAGGATTTCTAGTTGGAATATTAATATACCTTCAGATATAGCATTTGGAAATATTTTATCCAATTCTATTAGTAACTTTTAACTCTGTTTACATTGTCTTTGGATATACAATATTTTCTTTTATTTTTTAGGGAGTTTGTATATTCTTCTGTTGCCTGTGCCATTGAAATCATATCCAAGAAATCACTGCCAATTTCAATGTTGTGAGGTTTTATGACCCAGATTTTCTCCTAAAAGTTTATAGTCTTAAGATTTATATTTAGGTCTTTTATCTAGTTTGAATTAATACTTGTATGTGGGATTAGGTAAGGGTCCAATTTTATTCTTTTCCATGTAATTTTTATTTTTCAACAATATTTAGTTAAAAGATTATTATTCCCACCACCAAATGTTCGTGGAAACCTTGTCAAAAATAACTTGACAATATAGGGAAGAAGTTAGCTCTAGGCTTGTATTTAACTCCAATGGTCTATATATCTGCCTTTAGAACAGTACTACACTGTTTCAATTATTGTAGCTTTATATGGTTTGAAATCAGAAAATATACATCTTCTAGCTTTGTTTTTGCTTCGAGATTGTTTTGGGTATCTAGAGTCCATATTCCATATCAGGATAGATTTTTTTCTGAAAAATAAATATATGATAGTTTCACCTAAAAAAAAGAAAAAAATATTCTCTGGTAAGAAAGAAAGCAAAAAGAAATATTGAAATGTTATCTTTAAGTCATCAAAAGCTTGGTATCAGACAAATGAAACTGTTATGTGAGATTATCATTTTTAATTTTGGATAAATTGCTATAATACTAGATGTCAACCACTAAGCCAAGCATGGGAGGGAGGGATGGGGATAGAATGGGGTGGGGATCGGGTGGGGGCTGACTGGGCGATGTGTGCATGTATGTCTACAAAAGTTTGTATCCCACTATGATGTATGAATACAGTGCACCAATAAAATAAAATTTAAAAAAAAAAAAAATAAAATAAAATAAAATAAAACTTCAGGCGTGGTGGCACACACTTGTAATCCCCACGCTTGGGAGGCTGAGACAAGAGGATCGCGCAGGTTCGAAGCCAGCTGCACTAGCTTAAGAGACCCTGTTTCCAAATAAAAAAGTATAAATTTAGGTCTGGGAATGTAGCCCGGAAGTAGAAGGGTTTCCAGGAACCCCAGTACCACCAAAAATCAATCAATCGATCAATAAAAAATAAAAAAAATAAAATAAAACTTCAAGATTAGCTGGAAGAAATTTGGAGATGAGAAATTAGGGACAGGCTATACCAAAAACTCCTCTAAGCCTTGTGTTCTAATGCAGGAAAAAGAAAAGTTTAACTAAAGAAAGACATGAGTCTGGGGGGACTTTAATATATTACGATAGTAGGGCCAAGCATGGTGGTGCATGCTTGTAGTCCCAGCATTTGGGAGGTGGAGACTGGAGAATCAAGGTTTGTGTCCAGCCTCAGCTAATTAGTGAGGCCCTTTGCAACACACTGCTTATTATCTATATGTTAATGTAGATAGATACAGATATAGATATAGAAGTATAATCCTCTAAAAAGTAGTCTTAGAGATCTTTCTTGGAGCTTATGTTACTGATTAACAGGATTTTTCATTTAATATTTAGCTAAATTTGCAGTCTTGAAGTCTCAATATTCTCCCTTTCATATTGAGCCAATTACCAATCTCTGCCAATTAATTTTCTTTTAAAATTGTTTCCATTTATTTGTTACTACCTTCTCCTTAGACCACCTTAGATCAAGTCCTTCCGTCCTTATTCCTGGATTATTCAAACAGCCTCCTGAAGCATTCTTTTTTCTTATATGTCATGTAGTCAAACTTATTTTCCCAAGCTCCCTGATGGTCACCAATATGGCTAACACTAGTCATATGAAGCCACAGCCACTGGAATATACATTGAAATAATGTGCACCAAATCTTTGCCTGCTTTGTTTTAGTTTGAGGATACTGAGATAAGAAAAAATGTTTGACAACTCAACTCTTAATATAAAGCTCCATGATGATCCAATGATAACCCATTTTGACTATCTCATCAAAAGTATGTTTTATTGACTCCACTCCCCAAAATTCTCTAAATTATTTTTCTTTATTTTTCACAGCAGAGTTGAGATTTTTCCAGGTTATGTTTAAATATGTATAGAAGGCTTGGGATAGAGGTGGAAAATAACACAATGCCTTCAGTATGTGACTTTCCAGACATAATAGGAACCTTGAAAGAAAATCAGATTATGATGTGCTGTCAACATGCAAAGTAGCAAAGCTGTCAGCATTGTATCTTGGAAGCAGAGCACAGATACTATGGCCAGAAACAGCATATATTGTATAGACTTAGATGTCTCAGACACAAAATTGGGCGTTTTTTTCTAACGGGTTCCTCTAAAAGTGACCAATTCTATTTTATAGAGCCTTCTGTCGTATTTGTGAATACTGCCATAAAAATAAGTCTTTCTGATTTTTAGTGGCCACTAGAGAATGAATTAAGTCCTTTGAGTGGACTAAATTTGTGCCCCTATCATCTGTAGCCTTCCTCCCCTGCCTTCCCCTACAACCCGATTCTCCTTTAAATAAGGTTGACCATCAATCCTTGTTTGCTCCAGGCAGCTGGGGGACACGGTGGTGATCACAGCTGTTCCAGTTAGATGATCAATTAAGAGCCTCAACTTTAAGCATCACCTCAAACTTTACCTCTATTAAATATAACCACTGCCTGTGCTAGGTAGTAGTATAATTCATTAACATCAATGCGTTACAATGCAATTATGAGGAATAATTTTACAGCAAGTCATATCTTATTTTTATTTACATCTTTAGAAACTAGAACATTTCCTAACATATTTTTGTGCCCCAAAAGTGCTTAATGAGGAACTAGAGGCATAGCCCAGTGGTAGAGCACATGCTAGCATGTGCAAGGTCTTGGATTCAATTCCCAGCAGCACACACAAAGAAGTGCTTATTAAATGAATGAATATATTAATTAATTAATTAATTAACATGTGAAATTTGAAGAGACAATCTAAAGACTTGGAAGAGTCTTTAGAGCATGAATAATCCAACAATTGACCTTGGGAAAGTATTAGGCTTGCTGTTTCAAATACTCGAACCCATACCAATCTTAGCTTCACAAAGATTAAAGAAATACAAGGTTCATTAAGACTCATAACTAAGCTATAGTAATCTGTTTTTATTTTCCACTTTAAATCTTTCTACCTTTCATAAGAAATCCAGGTTGAAGGTGTTAAGAGCACATAAAGACGTTACAGGGATGTTTAATACTTCTCAATAATATTTCACATTTGAGTGTTTTAAAATTTTTTCAAATACCTCAGATCACCTGGAATACTTCCTTTCAGGCTAAAAATAATATTAATATTTATTTTCCTGAAGATATTTTTATATATCTAGTTCTAGCCATTAACACGTGAGTACTACCTAAAACTATATTCAATAAAGACATAGTAAACATTTAAAAAATGACTATAAAATAAGAAAAAAAATCTTACAGACTACATTAATACACACTTCTCAAATTTCCTTGCTGGGAGGGAGAAATTAAAAACAAAATACTTCCATTGATGTTATGCAAAATGTGAAAATATTAATTCAATCTCGTTGTATAAGGGGAAGGGGAGACAATGGGAAAGGTGGAAGCTCACCAAGTGCTGTTTGCATGTATGTCATTATCAGAAATTACATTAGGATGTGAGACTAGAATGCACCAATATAAGTATAAAAAGTAAATAACATTAATTTTCTACCTACTAGTATAATTTTGTTATATATTATTTGAATTTTATATATTTTGAATACAAATTTGGGACACATTTTCTAACAGATTTTAAATTTAATAAATTAGAAATAATAAGCCAGTTACTGTGTGTGACATACATACAAAGTGGCTTCTATACATATATATTTACAAAATTTTTTTGTATATGCATCATTCATATTTCAAAGGTGATTATTCAAATAGTTTCTTTAAGAGTAAATTAAAAATCATAACATCTCTATTTAGGAAAAACTTTAAGGATTATAAATTATACATCTTTAATTTTCAAACATTTTACATTTATGATGGTATCTTATAAAACCTTAAGTACTTTGTAAAGTAATTTTTAAATTTTTAAAAATTTAAATAGAAAACTTTAAACTTTTCTTCTATAAATTCCTGAGCAAGTCACAAATTAGATATATTTTTCAGTGTAAGTTAATTAAGTACAATGAAGTTATAATATCTTAAAAGCAAAATCATAATTCTATTTAAATTTATTAATATTTCATTTAATGGAAAATAAAATAACAACACTGATTTATGTATCCTTTTACAAGCATTTATTTAGTTTAATTATTATTTGATTAACAATTAAATTAATCATTGTCATTAAATTAATTAAAATAATTTTGATTTTAACTAACAAAGTTATATGTTTACTAAGTATAATGTGATGCTTTGAAATATATATATCTATATTTGCAAATGAACTGACTAAATATAACTAATTAACATATGCATTACTTCATGTAATTATTTTTGTGTCGAGAACGAGAACCTTTTACATCTACTCTCAACTTTTTCCAAAACACAATATTAGCTACAGTCATTGTGTTGTATAGTAGGTCTCTTATTTAAAATTTAAGTACCTCTGAAATAATATAACAAAATTTACCTAATATTATGAGAAATGTGAAGTCTCAATTTAAATGACGTCACTATTATTAAAACTAGTTAGCTAGGTGTGGTGGTGCATTCATGTAACCCCAGTATTTGTGAGGCTGAGATGGGACTATCACAGATTTGAGGCCAGCCTTAGCAATTTAGCAAAAATTCCAAAAACCTAGCAAAACCTTCTTTCACAGCAAAATTAAAAAGAGCTGGGTAGCTTGGAGATAGAATGCCTCTGGGTTCAATTCCTGTACCAGGAAGAGATAGAGAAAAAAAAAAAAGAGGGGAAAAAAAAGGATAGCTTTAAATTCAGGACTTAATTCCGATATATCTGTAAATTCTATACTTTTTAATACCATATTCTGTTGCTTCACTTCTATCACAACTAAAACGAATATTTTGTTGAATGCTTTAATTTTTAAAAATGCATTATTTTTATTATTATTATTATTATTATTATTATTATTATTATTATTTTGGTGGTACTGGGGTTCCTGGAAACCCGTCTACTTCCGGGCTACGTTCTCAGACCTATTTTATACTTTTTTAAAATTTGGAAACAGGGTTTCTTAAGCCAGCATGGCTGGCTTCAAACCTGGATGATCCTCCTGTCTCTGCCTCCCAAGCGCAGGGATTACAAGCGTGTGCCACCACGCCCGGCTAAAATGTATTATAGTTACAGATTATAGATAAATTCATTTTAAAGTCAGAGTACAAAAAATTATTGGCTTGGTCTGTCTCTCAATTCTTTTTCTCTCTCTCTTTCTTTCTTTCTTTCTTTCTTTCTTTCTTTCTTTCTTTCTTTCTTTCTTTCTTTCTTTGTGCTTGGGGTTGAACCCAGAGGCATTCTGCCTCTAATACCCCTGAGCTATACTGCCAGCCCTATTTTATTTCTTATTTTGGAACAGGGTCTCACCAAGTTTTGGAGGGCCTCACTAAGTTGCTGAAGCTCGCTGAGAACCTGCAATCCTTCTGTCTCAGCCTCCCAAGAACTGAGATTACATGCATGTACCACCACTCCCACCTTTTTTTTGGTGGTATTGGGGATGGAACCCTTCTACCTCTGGGCTACACTCCCAGACCTATTTTATATTTTTATTTGGAAACAGGGTCTCTTAACCAGCGAGGGGCTTCAAACCTGCACGATCCTCCAGTCTGCGCCTCCCAAGCGCAGGGATTACAAGCGTGTGCCACCACGCCCTGCACTCCCTAAAATTTATTTACATTAATTTTTTATTTTTTCCATTAAAAATTGAATATATTGTGTTGCATGTGGCTATCTGTAGTTGGATGAGGGCTAACAATTCTTTGTTAGTCACAGTCTAAGTATTTTATTCCAGATATTCTTCATGACAATAAAAGTTATATTGGTATTCTCATAATACACATGAAGAAAATAATAGAAAGTTGTTCAAATTTATACAATGAGTGGTGCAACCAGGTTTACTAAAAACAAGAGTTGGTTCTGAGCTTTCACTCAGTTCCTGTGAGCTTAAGTTATAGATTAAGCATTTGGTAAATAATTCTTAGAAAAATAATTATTAAATCAGTAAGACAGCCAGATAGGGTAATTCCAGTACTGAGGAGGCTGCAGCAGGAGCATCACAGTTTCAGCAAATTAGTGAGACCATTAGCAACTTAGCATGATCCTGTTTCCAAATAAAAAATAAAAAAAGACTGGGGCATATCTTGAAGGTAAAATGCCCCTGGGTTCAATTCCCAGTACCAATAAGTAATAAATAAATGTGACAGTGAGTTTTTTTTTATGAACAAAGTATTATCAAATCCATAATTTTAGAACCATTGGTCTTTAAATCAGCTAAATAGTTATATTTGTGTAGCAGTGTATGGGTATTATAATTTTATTAAAAATAGTATATAATAAAGAGTGTACAATTATTCATTCATAAACTTGTCAGTGTAATGTATTAAAGATATAACTTGAATAAGTTTAAAATTAGAGCAATATTTTCCCACTATCTCAATTAATAGGGGCCTATATTTAAAATATGTGTGTATGTGTATGTGTGTTTATATTTAACTAGAGACACATACATCGAGACTTTACTTCTAATTCTAATATGCATAAATTTTGGTTTTTAACAAATTAGTAGGAGAGTGTTACAAATATTAGCACCACTATTATATGTATCCATTCATAATTTCAATATTATAAAGAGGCACAAAGAGAATGAGCACCTAGATTGTGCATACCCATTTTATGCAGATTCCTAAAATTTAAAAAAATGGTATTTTTATTAGTAATAAGTTTTTTGAAACAGAAGCTAAAATTAGTAATATACTACATATTTATTTAAACTCAAATAGGAATTGCAGTATTTAATGGATTATATATTAACTGATAAATGGAATTACGAAGCATAACTGCTTCTAATTATGTGTGAAAGGCTTCATATCTTTTCTTTTAGATAGATTTGTACCTCAGCAATTATAAAGCATAGTCTTTAAATAAAATCTGGTGAAGATTAGTAATGCTACTTCAGCTTTTTAAATTCATTTATTTTTCCTCTCCAGGAATTTGTAAACATTTAGAGAACACAATTTCTCCTACTTTTTTTTTTTATCTGTGTGGGTCTGGGGATAGAACCCAGGGGCATTTGACCTCCAAGCTACAGACCCCCGGCCCTATTTTTTTATTCTTTATTTTGAAACCAGTTCTCACTGAGTTGCAAAGGGCCTCACTAAGAGGCTGAGGCTGTCCGGGAACCGCCATCCTCTGGTCTCAGCCTCCCAAAAGCTGGGATTACAAGCGTGCGCCACCACGCCCAGTTAATTTCTGCTACTTGATTTATTTAATTTTCTTAATTCACATAGCTGTTTGGCTATCCATTAAAAAAAAAACGCGTATTAGTAAAGCCAGGCTACTTTGGTTTCAATTGTTATGTCTACTAGATAGAGAATGTGTCCATTATATCTATGTATGTTTTCAGGACAACTGCAAACTACAAACCTGTTTATTTCTAAACAGATTTACATTTATCTATGTAATTGCCATCATATATAGTATATATTACTTTTAAAGTAGAAATTACATTTCATCTAACTTTTATTACTTTTAGAAGTTAAATTTTTTTTAACCTATGTATCACTATCATTTGGCAGAGTGCTAAATATACTAGTCTTTCAGTATTTATAAGATTAGATAATTAATTAAACCTTTCACCACCTATTGTCTAGTGATGATTATAAAATAAATCTTGATAATGTTGTAAATTAATTTAGTAAAATTTTTATGTGGAGTCAATGTTTGCATAGTGTGTAGGACAATTGCTGGGTCTGCACTGAACTAAAAGTGGAAGCAGCCAAAGTTGTTCTGTGGCACATCACCCCTGCTACTACAGACAACTGGACTACTTTATGAACTTGAAACCACAGTAGCCCAGAATGAGCTGAACCCATAATAATGCCCCCCCCCTTATTGGTATATGCTATAAAATAGGTGGTGCTAGTTAACAGGGAGATGTGTAGAGCTTGCAAGGTTAACACCTTTTTGTATAGAACAGGTGAACTGGTCTATAACTAGTCAAATCATTAGATAGTTGAACTAAAAGCTGTGTCAGTGTGTTACTAATTTACTGTGTACCGACTGGCAGTGGGACGAGCAGACACTAATAGAGACCACGCTGGCTAATTTTCTCCCAGATGGATATCTCTGAGTTTGTGGATATTTTGGCTGGCCATACCTCCCTGCCCATTGGACAGGAAGGTGCCTTGGGAAGGCTATACATTCAGGGACAGATACTCCTGACACTTCCTCATAAGCCTAATAATTGGGACCCTGTATATCACCCCTGGCACTGTGTGCACCAGGCCGTGTGATGGTTTTGCTCTTCAGCCTTGTTTGTTCCAGTGTATGGTACTATAGATGTACAGCTACAGGTGGAAGACTCCCCAACATTCTCAAAAGCTTCAAACACATCCCAATCAGGCTGTTTCCCTTTTAGTGGATAAAACCACCCAGATGGGAAAGGTAGTTTTATGGCATTGGATAAATTCACTGCTGCCCAAGGTGGAATCTATGCTCTCCTCCATGTAAAATGACCTGTATATACTCCAGAACAGCAGATGCAGGTACAGCAAGACTTCGTGGAGATGGATGTGGAGGTATAGGCTATTCAAGCCTTATGGGAGGACATGCTTATGACTCGGTGGAACTCACTGGGCTCTTCCTAGAGATAGGTACTGACTGTTCTTGCCTGTGTGGTTGGAAGATTAACAGTCACCAGTTGCATCCTCTATTGCTGTTGTAATCTTTGGGCTTAATGCAAGGCTCCTTATTTTAATTCTTGCAACACCTCCCTCTAGAGGGTGGAGTGTGAGGTCCAAAGAAGGTACAGGCCAGCAATAAGGACATGATCCCACTCATACTGCACAGGTTCAGATGAGCACTTAGTTATATAAGCATGCCTAGGAAGGTCATATACACATATACACAGCTGCAGGTGTGTATATAGTCATAAAAATATGACGAGGTAAAAGGCAGTATGTGTGCACACGGCACAATGGTGTGGATTTGAGCCATTTTTATCAGAACACTATATAAGTGATAGTTCTACAAAATAAAGCTCCTTTTTCTTCTCCTGATGGTAACTCCACATACTTTCTTTTCTCTGGGGATCTCACAAATGAAACTTCATCTACAACCATAGCTGGCCTCAATACTTGTGGCACTGGGAATTCAACCCAGGGGCATACTACCTCTGAGCTATACTATCAGCTCTATTTTTTAAATTTTGAGATAGAATCTCACTTATTTGCTGAGGGCCTTGATAAGTTACTGAGGGTCTGAGAACCTGCCATCTTCCTGTCTAAGCCTCCCAAGTACTGGGATTTCAAGCATGAACCACTATGCCAAGCTGAGTATTACTCTTTTTTTTTTTTTTTCAATACTGGAGATGGAATCCAGGAGCATTCTACCTCCGAGTTACACCCCCAGCCCTATATTTTTATTCTTTATTTTTAAACAGGGTCTCACTGAGTTGCAAAGGCCCTCACTAAGTAGCTGAGGCTGTCCACGAACCGCAGTCCTCCAGTCTCTGCCTTCCAAATGCTGGGATTATAAGCATGCACTACCACGCCTGGCTGAGATGATAGAATGAAATTGCTGTGAGTTAAGATGAGTGGATATTCACATGAACTCAAAATTTTCTATTAATGTATTGCAGGTATGTGAAATTGATATATATTTATTTGTCTTTTTAATTGTTAGTTATCCATTTCAGTTCTAGAAAATTTGCCAGGAAATAGGGTAACAAGTATAAGTAAAGAAAGTTTTGCTTTCTAAGACCAAGGTTGAGTGGGATCAATGCATGTTATTAAACACATCATGATTGATATTCTATAAAATGACATATAAATAGAAACAGGGTGCTGTGTAAACATATAGACCTGACAATTATAGTTGGTTTACCTAATGGACACATCACATGGAAAAAATTTGGAGGAATAGTCACCTGAGATGATTCTTATAGAGTAAGAAGATATGAGCCAGGGAGCTGGAAGAGACTTCAGACTGAGCTAAAACCTGTGTAATAAGACCAAAGAGTGAAATTATTTTATATGATTGAGAATAACAGTGATACAATTCAACTTATACAATATAAGAAAGAACATTTACTTAACGTTCTTTATCCTGAGATGACTTAATGTTCCTTAATCTGAATACTAGTTAGTATATGTATATAGTCATTATTTATATATGTATACTAACTAGTCATTATATATATGTACTATATACATATACTAACTAGTATATATATATTGACTATATATAATATATATTTGCATTTTAAAACAACCTCTTTAATAAGAGTAGATAGAAATAGAGAATATTATGCTAAGTGAGATTAGTCAGTCACCAAAAGTAAGAAATCAAATTGCTCTCTCTAATATATGTAAACTAGGGAGAAAAAGGGTCATAGGAGGAGCTGTAGATGAAGAAGGAAAAACCATAGATCAGCAATTAAGGCAATATAAGTAAGGAAGATGGGAAGGGGAAAGAGGGAAATTCCCTAATGTACATGATGCATATTCACAAACATAACAAAATCAATCACTAAGCCAAACATGAGAAGGAGGGAGGGGGGAGAAAATGGGGTGGGAATTGGGAAAGGGCTAAATGAGTGATGTGTGCATGTATGCCTCTACTATCTTGTGCTCCATTAAGATGCATGACTATAATGCACCAATAAAAAATTTAAAAAAGAATAGATATTTTCTAAAGTAGATTAAGAGAAGACATAACAATGTCAATTAAGAAGTTATTTGGTGACCTGAGTGAACAATCTTCTAAACATAAGTGGAAGGGGAATGGAAAGAATAGTAGGACACTCAAGTAAAATATAACTCTAAGTAAAACCTAATCAAGAGGATAGGTGGTGGTACTAGTGCTGTCAGAAGAAAATTTGGTATTCCAGAGGATGATTTCTCATTTTAGGCTCATTCAGCTTGATTGGTAAATATATTCAGTGTATCATTGAATATATATTTCTGAAATTCATGAATGAAAACAAGGTTGAAAATATTAACTTGAGTCAGCAAAACACAGAAGGCAATTGAAACCAAGGATATATATGGGATCACATAGTTAGAGAACATGGAAATATTGAACTAATGAAGGTGGTTGAAAAAGAGGAGGTAATAAAAAGAAATAAAGTAACCAGAAAGGCAAGAGGAAATCTAGAGTGCAAAGGATGCACAAAAGGAAAAGAAAAGGATTTTCAAGGTTGAAGTAGAGAAATCTAGTATAAAATTGAGTTGGAACTAATGATAAATAGCTAAAAAGTTGAGAAATTGAGAATGTGTTGAAGAATGTTGGGTGTTTTATTTTCTTGTGCATTATGCTTAATGGTTTTTTGCTGATAGTCTGCATATGTTTAAAAGCTACCATGAAAAAGCCAGCAGGAAAGGATAGAATGAAGATATAGGAAGCAGAAGCTAAGGAGTAGATTCCTATGGCCGATACGAAGACCAAGAATGAGATGCCAGGACTCATCTCTCCTGCGCTGAGGAGGAATAGGTAAAGAGAATGAAACCCAGGGCTGTTTGAGAAGGCTCATTCAAAGGAGTGTTCTTGCTTGACCACTCTAGCTTCTCAATAATGCTCTTTCTACAACACTATTGTTCAGAAAAAGCATATGTTAGTTTGTTTTTAACTACTACTAAGTTGATCTTCTAGAGTTCGTACACAGCTGCTATTTGAAAAGTAAACAAAATACCTAATCTGTGGCAGCTCAGCCAGAATCACATAATTTCAACAATACATTCAGTTTATCTTGTATGAAATTACTGAGTCCTGATCACAGTTAGCCCGGGTTGGGTTGTGGGTGATGTCTAAATGAGTTCTGAAGACACACAAGGGCTGGCTCTCCTCATGGGGTTCAGGAATGTGGCTGTCTCCTGGGGATTCTCTGGTCTAGGTTGGTTGTTGTTCCTTGGCCCACTCCTGCAACCAGTTTTGGCCTCTAATGCAAAGTCTCTATGGATGAACTCATAGTTGACTTATTTTGCTAAGGCAGTGGTACTAGGAGGTGCTCATCATTTCTCCCACTGATGTGGCTTGGACTCAGCTCCTGCCAGTTGCCCATCTCCACCCTTTGCTGTGAGATCATCACACTTCCCCTCAGAGGCCATAAAGCAGTTCTTCAGTTTCATCTCAAATCCCAATTCTCCCAGAAACTGAGTGGTTTGGACAAAGATACATATTCATATGCTATTTATTTATCTTATTTTTGGGCCTGGCCAAGCTTGTCAAGTTGCTGTGTGCCTGGTTACCAAAGAGATCATTTTTCTCTCTAGAGTCCAGAAATGGGTCAGAGTCCCTTTACTTCATAATAGATAGAGTCCTCATTTGGTTAACACACCTGCCCATAAAGAGCTCCAAAAATGTAGAGAAAGAAGATTCATTTTCCTCTCACTCCCTCTGTTCTTTTTGTTGGTAATCATCCTCCAGGGATAGGAAAGGGACAAAGTTACCCTTACTAAATTCTCCTCTCTGACTCAGTCTGAGCCTAAAGTGGGCTGAGATACCATTTTCATTCTATGATTAACTCTAGGAGATGGATCCTTCAGCTTTGAGCTTGATGGGATAAATGAGATAAAAAATAATATTTAGCCAATGTTTCTTAAGGTTTTACCAAGATATCTACTATCAACCTTTTTCTCACCTGGATGGAAGATGCAATAACATAAATGTAATGGACAAATTAATATGCTTCCATTTGAATAAAAAGAGTTATACGATGAAAAAGGAAGGGGTAGTAGTATCAGTAGCCCATACATGCGGAGGGAGCATGTCTTAAAATTTTCAAAGTAGTTCTCAGCCTTGGATATACATTAGTGGCAGCTAGAAGAGCCTTTAGTGACCTGGGCATCAGACATTGCTTATTATAGAAGAATCTCTGGCTAAAAGATATAGTTTTAAAATGCGTTTACATGATCCTAGTATGTAGGCAAAGTTTGTTTGTTTGTTGTATTGAGGATTGAACCAAGAGACATTCTACCTCCAAGCAATATCCCCAGCCTTTTTTTTTTTTTTTTTTTTTTCTGGGTCTGGGGATGGAACCCAGGGGCATTTGGACTCCGAGCTATACGCCCTGCCCACTTTTTTTATTCTTTATTTTGAAACCAGGTCTCACTGAGTTACAGAGGGCCTCACTAAATAGCTGAGGCTGTCTGTGAACCGTGATCCTCTGGTCTCAGCCTCCCAAATGCTGGGATTACAAGCATGAGCCACCATGCCCAGCACATCCCCAGCCATTTTTATAAATTTTGAAAGCTGGGTGTGGTGGCGCATGCTTGTAATCACAGCAATTGTGAGGCTGAGACAAGAGAATCTTGTTTCATAGACAGCCTCAGCTACTTAATGAGAACCTTTGCAACTCAGCAAGACCCTGTTTTAAAATAAACAATAAAAATTAGGGCTGGGGGTATAGCTCAGAGGTACAATGCCTCTGGGTTCCATCCCCAGGACCACAAATAAATAAATAAACAAATAAATAAATAAATAAATAAATAAATAGACAGACAAACACATACATACATACATACATTTTGAAACACTGTCATGTAAAGTTAATGATGGTCTGGCTAAGTTGTTGAGGCTGTGCTTGTACTTGTGACCCTTCTGTCTCAGCCTCCCAAATTGAATCAGTGATGAAAGAAAAATGAGAAAAGAAACTTGGTTAAAAAATAAATTTATAGCCGGGCATGGTGGCGCACGCTTGTAATCCCCGTGCTTGGGAGGCGGAGACAGGAGGATCGTGCAGGTACGAAGCCAGCCATGCAGGCTTAAGAGACCCTGTTTTCAAATAAAAATATAAAAATAGGTCTGGCAGTATAGCCCAGAGGTAGAAGGGCTTCCAGGAACCCCAGTACCACAAAAAAACAAAAGCAAAAACAAAAAACAAAAAAACAAAAAAATAAATTTAGACCTAAAAATTAAAATCACAAGCTAGAAGATACTTTAATCCTAAAATAATATTTTAATAGGAGTCACAGCTAAATATTTTACCTCTATAAGTAAGACAGAATCTCAGTTTCCTGATGCAAGCTACCAATGCTCTAAGATACAAATTTAAACAAAATTTAAATCATGGGTGACTTAAGTTTTTTCCCCACCAATTAATTAGCCAAGAAGTCATTATCCAAAAGTTCTGGGAAGAATACATTCACATGTGCAAATCATCCTGGTGTTTCAGTGCAAATGCAAATAGAATTCAGTCCCCTTAGTCAATATATTCTTTAAGGGACCAAGAAAAGTACCTATTATTTGACCTCCAACCCAGGCGCAAGTAACATTTATCATTGTATACTGACCTTTATAAAATGACATTTTTATAATGCTAAAATTATGTTAGCTCATGTGAGTATTAATTCACATATTTCACTGATGATGTCAGTCTGACAGCATGCATGGTCAAAAACATTACACATTGCCAAATGAGAATTCTAGCCCTAGAGGAGAAAGCTGGAGATAAATTCCACACTTTTTGGCTCATGACAACCACCACTAGGAAAATGGATATGATTAACAAATTTTGGAGGGGTTAGTAAGCTGTGCGTGTAAGAATGCTAAAAAGATATGATAAAGAGCAGGTACTGTATATAAAATTAGAAGTGCAAAGAGGGAAGAATTCTAGTAAAGCCCGTTGGCTAGCAGACATCCAGTTTTATCATTCACAGGTAATATTTTGCAGCAGATCCCAGTTAAAAAAAACCACTATGACATTCAATGCCTCCCAACAAAGTCTTTAAACCTCTTAACTTCTTAGAAGTACAGAACAGTTTGATCTCAATGTTATTTTTAGGTATCAGAATATATTATATTAGAATGATCTATATCCTCCTTCAATTATGGTTTTGCCCATTACTTCCTGTAAGATTTCAGGAAAGTTACTTAAAATGTTGGACTGCACTTAAATTGTGATCATTAAACAAATGATATTTGTATATGTCTATAAATGTAAAATTATATATATATATATATATATATATATATATATGTCTCATAGTTAATGCTCCAGAAATGTTAGTTGTATAATTATATGAGTGATCAGTCATTGGCTGCACATTTAATCTTTGGCAGAATTGGAAACAGAACCACAGGCTTCTGGGTCCTTTCTAGAATTCTCATTTTTCCTCTTTTTATTATTTTTTTTATTGATGCATTGTATTTATACACCATAATGGGGTAAAAAATTTGTGTAGGCATAAATGCACACATCACCCAGCCAGCCCCCACCCAGTCCCCATCTCACTCCCTCCCCATCCCTCCCTCCCATGCTTGGTTTAGTGGTTGACTTCGATATGAATAAGTACATCATGCACTTTAAAGCGTTTCCCTCTCCCCACCTCCCATCCCCACAGTTAGGTTGTCTTATTTGCTCCTCTATAGAATCTCTTTCTTCACGTGGAGTTCCTCCTATGACCCCACTCACCCTAGCTTTCACATATTAGGGAAAGCATCCGATTCCTTACATTTTGTGACTGACTAATCTCATTTAGCTTAATGTCCTCAAGATCCATCCATTTCCCTGAAAATACTACAGTTGTATTTTTTTATGGCTGAGTAAAATGCCATTGTGTACATATCCCACAGTTTTGTAATCCATTCATCTGTCGATGGACATCTTGGCTGGTTCCACACTTTGGCTATGGTGAATTGTGCACCTATGAACATAGATACATATGCATTAGTTGGTAGTTTGGTTTTCTTTCTTTTGGGTAGATACCCAGAAGTGGTATTGCTGGATCGAATGGTAGATTTGTTTCCATTCTTGTGAGGATTCTCCATACTGTTTTCCAAAGTGGTTGCACTAATTTGCAGTTTCCATTCTAGTTGGAGTTAGGTGTAATCTCAGGGTAGTTTTGATTTGCATCTCTCTGATTGCCAGTGATGTTGAGCATTTTTTCATGCATTTATTGGCCATTTGAATTTCTTCTTTTGTGAAGTGTCTATTTAGTTCAAGTGCCCATTTTTTGATTTGATGATTTGTTTTTTTAGTGTTGAGTTTCTTGAATTCTCTATATATTCTATATATTAGTCCTCTATCGGAGGGCTAGGTGGCAAAAATCTTCTCCCATTCTGTTGGCTCTCGATTGAGGTTCTTGACAGTTTCCTTTGCTTAAGAGAAGCTCTTCACTTTCATGCAGTCCCACACATTGATTCACCTTTTGGTTTTTTGTGCCTTTGGGGTCTTGTTGAGAAAGTGTTTATCTTTGCCTATGTGTTGCAGTGTTGGACCTATGCCCTCTTCGAGGAGCTTTAAGCTCTCTGGTCTAATTTCCATCTTGAATTGACTCTTGTGCAGGGTGAGAAAGTGGGATTAATTTCCAATTTTCTGCATATGGTTAACCAGTTTTGCCAACACCATTTGTTTAAGAGGCTATCTTTTTTCCAGTGTATGGTTTTGGTCCCTTTGCCAAAAATAAATTGGCTGAAAGTGTGTGGACTTATTTCTGGGTCTTCTATTCTGCTCCATTGGATCAGAGAAAAGGTTCCTCACACCACATAATAGTCATTTTTCCTCTTACTCCTGGAAGGCAGAGGAAAAATTATGATTCTTTAGGTTTCTTAGAATTTGTACCAAGATCCAAAACTTTTTTGAAAGGGGAGATTGCTAAGTGACTTTTGAATAAGATTCTTGGTAATACTAATAGAAATAATCCTTAAGTTCTTTAATATTAGAGCTCTGAAGCTACAATGGGATATTTTTAACTATTAACCAATGTTTTTATTTCCCCTTTTTGGGAGAATGACAATATTTTAATGTCTTACCTCAAGAAGAGGAACATATAGTTAAAAATTTAAGATATAATCAAAGACTCATGTCTATTTCTTTCATAATTTTATTTATATAATTATTTATTTTGGGTGTCTGGTGCTGAGGATTGAAATCAGGTCGTCACACATATTATATAAGTACTCCACCATTGTGGTACACTCCCAGCCCCGAGAATTCTGTTTTTAATTACCACATAAGAATTGTTCAACTTCCGGGAAGATGGCGACCAAGAAAAGCGGGGCTTAAGAGCCCCACTAACAACCAATCTGCATTACCACAAAATCAGCGCCTTTCATAGCCAGAAAACAGCATCACCAGAGAAACAAAAAAATCACCAGGCTCCAGAGAGAAAGCAGTCTGAGAACAGAGCTCAGAGCCACAGAGGAGATACACCGGCCTCACGCCCGAGGATGCGGCAGCAGCGCCATACTGCTGGTGGCAGCGGCGAATTCACCGGACGGCTACAGCAAGCCAAGGTGAGCTGCTGCGGAACAGCCAGGTGGGATTTTTCAGCGCAGGGAACATCTAAAGCTCCCAGTGGCTGAGCTCAGCACATGCTGCAAGAACTCAGAGTGGAGTTCAAAACCAAAGAGAAATAAGCCAGCTTCACGGCAGAGGGCGTAGCAGCAGCGCCATATTGCCACTGGCAGCAGCAGCGAATTCGAGTCCAGTACAGCTACATCTGCGAACTCAAGAACAGTGAGTCAAATTGTGGGCCACAGAGGAGAAATGCCAGTACTGTACTTCCTGGGACTTGACCCAGTGGGGGAGTGGTGGTGGCAGAGATATCACACCATAGGAGAACTTGCAACCTGGCACCCCCCCATAGCTTAAAGCAGCCTCTATTGACTCCCTGGGTCCGAGACTCTGTGATACAACCCAGTAAAGGAGTAGTGGGGTCTGAGATACTACAGACTCGAGATCCAGAGCACCTTAAGTGAAGTCATAGTGACCCAAGGGAAGAACCCAGAGAAGGCACAAACTTATGAAATCATGGGAAAGAGGAATAACACTGGAGCAATGAATGCCCACAACCCCACAACATCAGAACCCGATAAAACAGAAAATCAGAGATTTCTAGAAGATCAAATCAAGAAAATAACTGTAGAAACAATAGAGGTGCTTCGAAAAGAACTCAGAGAGAGCCAAAAAGAGATAAAGGATGCAATTAATGAAGTAAAGGCCTCAATTCAAAGCACAAACAACTGATTAGACCACGTGGAGAACAGAATCTCTCTCTTAGAAGATGATCATTCCAAAAATGAACGCATAGTTTCTAATCTAGAAAAAAATATCCAACAGCAGGAATCTGACATTGAAGAAATATGGGCCCATTTTAAGAGAGCTAACCTAAGAATAATTGGAATAGAGGAGGGAAAAGAAAGTGATACCAAAGGGATCAACAATCTCTTCAAGGAAGTAATAGCAGAAAATTTTCCAAACATAGAGCAAGAGGTTGATACACAGATCCAGGAAACTTATAGAACCCCCTTTAGACAGGATCGGAGAAGAGGATCCCCACGCCACATAATTGTCAAAATGACCAATGTGGAAGCCAAGCAGAGAATCTTAAAGGCAACAAAAACAAAGGGCCGAGTGACATTCAGAGGCAAACCAATTAGAATCACTCCAGACTTCCCAAACCAAGTCATGAGAGCCAGAAGGGCTTGGAGTAACATATTCCAAACTCTGAAAGAAAACAACTTCCAGCCAAAAATTTCCTACCCAGCAAAACTTTCTATCAAATTAGATGGAAAAATAAGAAGCTTCCATGACAAACAGAAACTGAAGGAATTTATGTCTTCAAAACCAGCGCTAGAGAAAATACTCAAAGAGATTAACTACAAAGAAGAAATTGGTAACACACACCAGAACCAGAGAAACAAGATTTTCCATCCAACAGACAACTAAGATTGGTTATCTGTGGAGATTCATTATTTATGTTAGTCTTTTACCTATCTCTAAATGGTATTGTTTGCCTTTATTGTTGTTAATTTTTAGGATTTCTAGTTGGAATATTAATATACCTTCAGATATAGCATTTGGAAATATTTTATCCAATTCTATTAGTAACTTTTAACTCTGTTTACATTGTCTTTGGATATACAATATTTTTTTTTTATTTTTTAGGGAGTTTGTATACTCTTCTGTTGCCTGTGCCATTGAAATCATATCCAAGAAATCACTGCCAATTTCAATGTTGTGAGGTTTTATGACCCAGATTTTCTCCTAAAATTTTATAGTCTTAAGATTTATATTTAGGTCTTTTATCTATTTCAGGTTAATACTTGTATATGGGATTAGGTAAGGGTCCAATTTTATTCTTTTCCATGTAATTATTGTTTTTCAACAATATTTAGTTAAAAGATTATTATTTCCACCACCAAATGTTCGTGGAAACCTTGTCAAAAATAACTTGATAATATTGTGAAGAATTTAGCTCTAGGCTTGTATTTAACTCCAATGGTTTATATATCTGCCTTTAGAACAGTACTACACTGTTTCAATTATTGTAGCTTTATATGGTTTGAAATCAGAAAATATATATCTTCTAGCTTTGTTCTTTTTCAAGATCATTTTGGGTATCTAGAATCCATATTCCATATTAGGATAGATTTTTTCTAAAAAATAAATATATAAATATATGATAGTTTCACCTAAAAAATAGAAAAAAAAATATTCTCTGGTACGAAAGAAAGCAAAAAGAAATATTGAAATTTTATCTTTAAGTCATCAAAAGCTTGGTATCAGACAAATGAAACTGTTATGTGAGATTATCATTTTTAATTTTGGATAAATTGCTATAATACTAGATGTCAACCACTAAGCCAAGCATGGGAAGGAGGGATGGGGAGGGAATGGGGTGGGGATCGGGTGGGGGCTGACTGGGCGATGTGTGCATGTATGTCTACAAAAGTTTGTATCCCACTATGATGTATGAATACAGCGCACCAATAAAATAAATAAAATAATAATAAAAAATAATTGTTCATTTCTATGAGGAATTGTGTGACATTTTAATACATGCATTCTTTGTAAATTAATCAAATACGTATACTTAGCAAATCCATCTCATCATACATTTATCTGTGGGAAGAGAATTAAAATCCTTTCTTCTAGTTATTTTGACATTATATGTAATCTTACTGTTAACTATAGTTATGACACTGTCAATAGAATTCCAGACATATTCCTCCTACTTAACTGTAATTTGGTACCTATTGGCCAACCTCACTCTAGTTCTCTCTCCTTTTTATCATCCCCAGATTTTAGATACTACTTTTCTACTCTCTACTTCTATGAGATAGTTTCTCTGTAGCCACATATGAGGTGATGTGTATTTGTTTTTCTGTCCCAGTATCATTTACTTAATGTAATATCTTCCAGGTTTAACTATCTTTCTGCAAATGGTAGGATAGCCTAATTTTTATGGATGAACAGCCTTCCATTGTGAACATGCTCCACATTTCTCTCATCATTCATTGGTTGATGGACATTTATGCTGTTCAGTATCTTGGGTACTGTGAATAATGCTGTAAGAAACAAGATAGACAACTCTTTAACATACTAACTTAATTTAGTTTAGGTACACAACTAGTAGTGGGATTGATGAATCACATGGTAGTTCTATTTTTAATACTGAGGAACTTCCATTCTGTTTTTTATAGTGGTTGAACATTCCCACTATCAGTGTTCAAGGGCTCCAATATCTTCACATTCATCCCAGCATTTTTTAAATTTCTTGTCATTTTTATAATAGCCATTCAAATTGTGCTGACGTGATATCTCATTATAGATTTGATTTGGACTTTCATGATAAGTGATGTTGAGAATTTTTGCAAATATCTGCAGACTGACTGGATGTCTTTTTTTTGGTAAGTATCTATTAAGGTTTTTTTTTTACCATTTTTTAAATTGAATTATTTAGTTTCACTACTGAACTATTTGAGTTACTTATATATTCTGAATATTAACCCCTTGTCAGATGCATAGTCTTCAGAAGAGAACATAGAAGAAATGTTTCATGGAATTGCTCTGAGAAAGGAACTCCAAATTAGAGGCAACATAAACAAAAATTGACAAAGGGATTGTATCAAATTGAAAAGCTTTTGAATAGCAAAAATTAAAAAAACAGAAAAAAGGAAAAACCTATTCAATATGGGGAAATACTTGAAAACTACGCAACAAAGTATTCTTTTGAATTCGAGAGACACAGCAGTCTTGTGAGAAAGTCTTCTGAGTTGCATGATAAGGATAAATGAATTAAATAATGGATACAAAAATATGAATTTTGTTAGAATGAGTTTTCTCACTTGGAAAATCTTGATAAGAAATATGAGAAGAGGGTAAATAAATCAAAATGGCAAAAAAAAAAAAAAACCGCCATGGGACAGTGTCCTCTTGAATTAGAAAGAATTCTGGTTATAACCCTGGGTGGAATGAGAGAACACCCAGATTCATGTTTGGAATACTACAAACACTTAAGAAATTCCTAAAGCCAGGGCTTTGAAAATGGAGAAGTGACTTTAAATGGTTATTGGTCTCATGGACCCAAGGCTCAGAGCCTTGTGAACCATATAAGTCCTTGGAGTGGGAGAAGTCATATCATTTTATTTTGCCTGAATTGCTCTTGGTGGCACAGCTGCGACCTGGAAAGCCAGGAGTCCTGAGGGGCCAGGATGAGAAAGCCACTGGGGAATATGTCACATTATCTTCCAGATACAATGTGGGAGCTTCAGCTTGTGCTGATATGGAGAGCTGATTATATCGAAGGAGGAGACAAGAGTAAGAGCCTGCAGCACAAAGATTCACAGTTCAAGTTATGCAGCTCTGCTATTAAGTGAAAATTTCAGCTCTGTCTCCAAATTGCTGCATGAACTCAATTCAGTTCTATAACCACCATGTTTGTCAATTTTCTTATATATAAAACATAGTAGTAATAATAATACATGTCAGGGCTGTCAGAAAGCCTGGATAAATGCAGATATATAATGCCTCGAGTATTGGTTTTATAAGTGTGTTGAACTTGTTAACTATCTTTAAGGGTCACCTCAGCTGATGATAGCCATGGATAGCTATAATTCAAGGACCAAATTCTTACTTTCTGTTTTCACCATATTCCATTATATTGATTATAGTCCCTGAGGTTTAGAAATTATACTAAGGTGGGAGTGGTGCTAGGAACAGGAAAGAACTGTAAAATTAGTAGGAAACATAGGAAGGACCTGTATTTGATAAGGTTCAATTTCATACTATTCGACTAGATATAAATTAAGTTCAGAATGTATGTGCATGTGTGTGTATGTGCATATTTTTTCTTATACATCTAAGTAATCTAAGTACATGGTTTATAAAATATATAGCACCAAAAACTGAAAGTTTTTAAGCTGAAAATTCCTTTTTAGCTTAATAGTAAGACATTTATTATTATATATATGTACAGATAGTTGCTATTTACAATTGTATGTATATATGCATACACATATATATCTATCTCAAGTTTAAAAGTTGATGTTATTATAGTAAAGAAAATTAATCATCCTACTATGTGATTAAGTAACATAGCAGCATAAATTTGGAGCCCAACTTCTCTCAATAATAGTGTTTATACAATAATCTTTTTATTACCATCTTAATTGATGAGTATATAATAATATGTGAATATTGTCTATCCATTGGCAACTCAACAGAGAGAAAGTTCACATTCCATTTAACCGGTCTACAAATACTATTATTACTTTTTGACATTTGATTAAAAACAGGCAAAATAATATTTTTGAACAAGAATTGGCATGTTTAAAATAATCCAGAAAGAGGAAATGAAAAAATATCTTAAAATGGAAGATAGCCATGTTTTGCTGACATGCTTATCATTTTAAGAATCTAAAACTTGCAACAGAAAAAGCCTTGAGACTTTTAGGCCAAGTAAAGAAATGTAAAGAAAATAGTTAGCTGCCGGGCGTGGTGGTGCACGCTTGTAATCCCCGTGCTTGGAAGGCAGAGACAAGAGGACCACGCAGGTTCGAAGCCAGCTGCACGCTGGCTTAGGAGACCCTGTTTCCAAATTAAAACAAGAGTAAAAAAATAAGTCTGGGAGTGTATCCCGGAGGTAGAAGGGCTTCCAGGAACCCCAGTACCACCACAAAAAAAAAAAAAATAGATTGCCTTTGGTCTTATGGGTAAAATACATAACGTTAGCCAGGCGTGGTGGTGCATGCTTGTAATCCCCGTGCTTTGGAGGTGGAGACAGAAGGATTGCACAGGTTCAAAGCCAGCCTCACTGGCTTAAGAGACCCTGTTTTCATATAAAAATATAAAAACAAATAGGTATTTGGGAGTGTAGCCTGGAGGTAGAAGGGTTTCCAGGAACCCCAGTACCACAAAAAAATGCATAATGTTCTATTTATTCGTGTGTCTAGCTGCAATTTTGTGTAAACCTCAGCTCACAAAGACAGATATTAGTGTTTACAAGATTTGCCTCAAAACTAAGGAGGTGACTTATTTCTAAGGCAAAGTCAAAAAATCATAATGTTCACCAAAATTCAGAATATTAAGTAGTTTTAAAGAGATGAGGATGAAGAAACAGCAGATGAAGTTTTCCATGTCCAACCTAAACTTAGAATCTGTCTACCTCAAAGGATGCTCTCTCGCCTCACTCCTTTTCTTCATCACTTACCAGCTTTTTCTTCTTTCTGCTTTGGAGTCTGCCAGGGTTAACATCAATGCAATACCACACGGAGATGGAAGCTTTAATGGGTAAAAGACTTTTATGCTACCTATCAAAATTTTTACAGCTCCAGTTCACTCTACAACTAGACTTGAGAAGGGAAATATAATGTTAAAAAGTCAGGTCATTTTTAAATCTGAGAATATTATTATGGCTTGTAACTGAGAAGCAGTAGTTCAACACCTGCAAATGACGACAGGCTTTATTAAAGATTCATTTATTCATCCATTCTGTAAGTAAATACCCTGCATGCCAGGTGAAATTTTATGACATGATACTAAATTTTTTCACTTTAATTCTTCCAGGCTTATTCATAGTACACATACATAAATGTAGAGCTATCAGTTTAATGGAATTCTATAAAAACTCAGTAATTCATAAATATTTTTTATTTCATATCTCCTATATTTGCCACAAGGAATGTGAAACAAAGATGGATCAAAGTGACTGTCAGTTCTACAGCACAAATAAGTCAATATTGGATGATAGTTGTAATCAGAACAGGGAAAGTAAGGTCACAGGGGACACCTTGATATACACGGACCATCCTGGATTTCCTGGTTTGGGTGAATATAGAGGACACTTTTCAGGAAAGAAAAGAAAGAAGAAAAGGAAGGAAGGAAGGAAGGAAGGAAGGAAGGAAGGAAGGAAGGAAGGAAAAAAGGAAGGAAGGAAGAGAAAGACTTTTCTGTAGAAATTATGCAATCCAGAAAACACTGGGGGAAAAAAATTGAAAGGCTAGGAGAATAAAACTTCCAAGCTAGAATTCATTGCTCAGTGAAGATATTTTACATAACTGAAGGTCAAAGAAAAAGTCTTCCAAAAATAAAGCTGAAAGAATTTGTTGTCTGAATAACCGAACTGTAAAATTGTTAAAGAATGTACAGTAGACAGAAGAAAGAATATTCCGGATTGGAGTACACACCTATGTGAGGACAGATAGTGCCAAAGGCATAAACATGGGAAATATATTTGCTTATTGTTTAATTTATTTCAAGATAATTGGGAGGGTTGGGGACAACTAATTTTTTTCTTACAGAAGTATTCTAAATTATAAATTTAAAAGTAATGCAAAAATGTCTCTATTAGAGCATTGCATTAATCATTAATTTTAGGGGCAAGAGTCACCTATTAAGTATAAAATAAGAAAATAAAAGTTTAAGGAGAAACAGTGTTTTCTAGCTTCAAAGTATCTCACCCAAATATTCATTAGTAAAAAGAGGAAATATTAACAATGAATAAATTTGGCAGACACCATCATAATCAAGTGGCAAAGGTTAACAAAATCAGCAATAAGACATAGATATACCATGTACTCCTTATGATAAAATAGAGTAGATCTTGGCATTATAGTAATTCCCCCCCAAATCTATAGCATCAATATCATTATGAGAAAATAGAAGAAGTGTTCAAATTTATAATCATTCTACAACATAACTGACCATTTGTTATTCCTTAAAAGTGCATGCATGTCACTGTCAATATGATTTATGATGGAGACTATAAAATAAAAGCATATTAAAATAAAAAAGTTTCAACAAACAGAACAAAGAAAAAAGTGTTGAGTTTACGAAAGATAAGACTAAAAAACTAAACATACTGGAGGCGATTAAAAAGACAGGAAAACTAGATGAAAGGTGGGATTCTCAATTGGATCCCAGAATAAAAAATGGTGGAAAAACTAATGAGTGTGATAAAAGGTTCTCCTGTCTCCGCCTCCCAAATGCTGGGATTACAAGTGTGCGTCGCCACACCAGTTTTCCATATTGTTTTTGCAAATATTCTGTATGTCTAAAATTGTTTCAAAATCCATAGTTTAAAATGGTAAACAAAACCAGTCATGATGGTACATACCTGTAACCCCACTACTTGGGAAACTGAGGCAGGAGGATTACAGGTTGGATGCCAGCCTCAGCCATTTAAGAAGAACCTGTTTCAAAATAAAGATATGAAATGAAATAAAAAGGGCTGGAAATGTAACACAGAGGTAGAATGCTCCTGGGTTTAGTTTCCAGTACCAAAAAGAAAAAAAGAATATCAAATGACAGTTTAAAGTAAACATAATAATAGCATCTTGTAGGGTTTATAGTCTTCTTTGAATAGCTAGAAATACACACTCTCTTGAACCAGACTTTTTCAATGTACATCTAAGCTCTCTCATTAGTTCCTATATAACCTGGGGAAAGTAACTTAACTGAGCCTCAGCTTTCTTGTGGATGTAAATCTCTCCAGTTAACTATCAATGGCCTAATGTAATGCTCTCCTCAGTATTACATTAGTATATAAACTGTATTAGTATATATAACTCAGTATATATACTCTTGATGAATACTAAATAAATCTATTAGAATAAAAATGTAAAAATAAAAATAGAAAATACAATATTATATATAATAATGGTACACATATATATTATATATGTATTATAAAGAAGAGAACTGATAGCTGATTACTACTAGATCATTTTTTAAAAATCAGGATTGAGGAAGGAAACAGTTCAAATAATACTAGGAAAATATATATAAAAAGGTATTATTGACAATTTCACTAACATGTTTGGGAAGGAAGTTGGGGAAGTATCTTGGGGTATGGAAAGAAATACACCAAGAACTGTGTGCATGTAAGTTTGCATCACATTGAACCCCACTATGATGAATAATTGCATCACACTAATAAAATTATTAAAAATAATAAAAAAATTAAATTAAGCAAATTTATGGCCAGATTGCTTTTTGAGGAAGGCAAACACACCTGTGAATCTGCACATATACACACATGTTTGACAAATAGTTTGTAAGATTTTTGAATGTCTATTTTAGGAATGCTTAAAGTAAGAGGAATACCTTCCCACCATTCTTCCTCTTCTTCCTCCTCCTCCCCTCCTCCTCCTCCTTCTCCTCCTCCTCCTCCTCCTCCTTCTTCTTCTCCTTCTGTATTAGAGATTGAACTCAAGCATTCTACAGAAGAGCCATTTTCTAATAAGCAAGATAAATACCTCAAAAGTGTATTGTCATGCAAAAGTCATTTCCCTAGCATATCATCCATAAAAGAAACTAAATTATTAGTATTTTCTTTTTTTTTTTTGTTACTGAAGATTGGAACTGAGGACTTCTAACTCCAAGCTATAGGCCCAGCCCTTTTGATTTTTTTTGTTTGTTTTGTTGTTGATTTTTTTTTTTTTTTAAACAGTGTCTCGCTAAGTTGCTGAGGCTGGTCTCAAAGCTGTTTCAGTGAACCTCCTGTGTCACCTCCCAAGTACTGGGATAAAATAATTTATAAATAAAGTAATTTAGCAAACTTGGAACACACACATATTTTTTATCTGATGCAGGGAACAAATTTGGCAAGCAGATTATGCAATTTTAATTCTGAAATTACATGTGTGAAGTGTCCTTGGATATCTAAATATCAAAGTAGAGTACACGAAAGCAAATAGAAATGATTTTATTTTCAGAAATTTGCAGCTAAATCCTCTCCTCCGTTCACATCATAATTGGGCAAAAGTAGGTTTCCTTAAGCCTAAATTATTTTTATTAGACTACTGAATGTCAGAATTCTATCAAAAAGGTAAATTTGATAGCATCCTTGATACCAATAGCTTCATTTATTTCTATTAATTCTTTTGAAAGTTCTTATTCAGTTTTGTATCCATAAAATTTCTTTCAATATGATAAGTATCTCAGTAAAAATTACATGTATATGAGAAAACATTTTTCTTTAAATTTTGAAAAAAAATTTCAATACAATAACTGAAGTGTTGTTTTTTTTTTTTTCTTTTTTGTTACTGGGAATTGAATCCAGGGGCATTTTACCTCCAAGTTACATCCCCAGCCCAGTTTTATTTATTTATTATTTTTGACACATGGTCTTGCTAGGTTGATGAGAATCTCACTAATTTCCAAGGTTGTTCTTGAACCTTTGATCTTCCAGTCTCAGCCTCCCATGTACTGGAATTACAAGCCTGTATCACCACACCCAGCTCAGTATCTAAAGTTTAATTTGAAGTCTATCATGAATCTTTTATTTTGGCCTAAGTCCATATGTTGCGATATCAAAGAAGAATAATAAGTTCTAACTTTTAATTTCAAAACTCAATACTTAGAAATTCAAACATTTTTATAGGAATATTTTCAAATACTTTGAAACATTCATCAAACTGAAGCAAGAATTGATGGAAAAAGAAATTCTTCCTTTCTTTACCTCAATTCTAGTTTGAGAGAAGCCAGGGAAGTAAAATAAATACACACATTATAATATACTTGTAAAGAGTTTCTTATTTTAATGTATAAATAAACATAAGCTTGAAGGAAGAGATTTTGACATGATCTCTTCCGAGTATTTATTTGTAAAAATGACAGGTTACAGAAATCATTATCCAAAGTAAAGAAAACTAATTCCAAGAAAAATCGTGGCTATGTGCAATTGTTCAACTCCATACTCTCCAAGTTTCCACTGAAAGAAATACTCTGCAATCCTTTCCTCATTGTAAATGTGCTGCTTTTGTAAACGTGTTGCTTTTGGTTTTAAACTTAAGTGTTGTGATTTTTATTATCTGATCTCATTTTCTGTTCATTCCTGAAATTCACTGATGCTCATTCTGCCCCTTCTTTTCTACTTCTTAGTACTCATACGTTTGTTAGAGTGTCAGTTATCATTGTGCTTAAAGAATAGCCTACAAATGCATCAGAGGTCTTAGCTAAACAGAATGAGGAGGAAGTAAGCTGGGCGTGGTGGCGCACGCTTGTAATCCCCGTGCTTAGGAGGCTGAGACAGGAGGATTGCAGGGGTTCAAAGCCAGCCTCAGCTACTTAGTGAGGCTCTCAGCAACTTAGTGGGACCCTGTTTCCTAATAAAATATAAAAAAAAAAAAGATCTGGGACTATAGCCCGGAGGTAGAAAGCCTCTGGGTTCCACCCCCAGTACCACCAGATTGAAGAGGATATAAATAGATAATTTTAGCATTATAGAATCTTCTAGACTCGAGAGTAGTAAAAATTACTTTCAAAAAAAATGAATGATAATTAAACATTATTTTCTTTAATATTCTTGAGTTCTCAGTGCCAAATATGGGTGTCATACATAGATATAAATATACTTGCTCTGTATACAAGGGTGTGTACATGTGTGTGGTTTGTTCAGGTTTTCTATTATGTATATGCATGCATTTGTGTGAGTATATGTATGCATGTGTGAGCACAGGCTATATTTTCTTGTAAATGAACACATGAATGTAAACAAGGGTTTCAACACATATGAGTGCACATGTTTCTTTTTATTTATGTATGTGCATAAATATATAAGGACATGTGAGCATGAGTGTGTAAACGTCTATGTTTTCAAATGGTGTGCACACATGAATTGATCAGTGAAAACTGATTTTTTTATAGCAGTAAACAACACAAAAGACCACTTGCAGCATTGAACCCTTAAGGAGGCCTATTAAAAATGTCAAGGAAAATAACTCTCACATGGCATGGACCATGAGATATACTTTTACTTCATTGGCACAATCTTCAAAATGATGATATTTGTATCACTCCTTAGTGAAAATAAAGAGTGATTAATGTGGGGAGCTTTTGGCTATAATTGTAATTATTGCCAAAGGTTAAAGTTACAAACTGTGCACTTGTTTACCTGATGAAAAAACTTAGTCCCCAGCAAGCATTCCAAATCAAGGTTTTATAAACAGCAGTATTTTAAAACTAATCCGGTACAGGTAGAAATGTTGATTCTTGTAATCCAAACCTAGGAAATAAGTAAGTATTGAGTAGGTTTCAGAAATCTCAATTTCAGGACATGCCTTGTGTGGTTTCAGTGGAGCTGGGCCATGGACCACACTTAAAGAAAAGAAGTACAGTGTTGTAATTTGAATTTCATGACTTTTCTCTAGTACAAGGAACTAAAGAAGGCAGAGAAATATGAATTTCTATGTAGACTTTGCCAAATACCCAGAAATCCTAAAAAGTTACTCCTTGTCTTACAAATGTTAACATATGCGTGCATGACTGTAACTGTTTGGCTTTGGCTAGTGAGGGGATATGCACATGTTATATGTTTCGG
This sequence comes from Muscardinus avellanarius, assembly GCF_963383645.1. NCBI lineage: Eukaryota > Metazoa > Chordata > Mammalia > Rodentia > Gliridae > Muscardinus > Muscardinus avellanarius. Next base: position 52,859,045 of record NC_137795.1, read on the forward strand.
TACTCAGCTAGGAGTTAGTAATATATCATACTCAAGAAATACAGGTCATATAAGCCTATGGAGAGTCAAGACTCTTTTGATGAATATTAATTAGACTGATATAAGCCCAGAAGGTGCCAGAGCCAATGGTACACGATGGATTTGTTTAAAACACGTATTTATAGCCATCTGGGACCCCAGTTGTTAATCATTCATCTTTTGATGAATGTTATGGCAGCGGCCACATAGGACACACCTGCTGAGCTGGGGCCCGAGACAAGTCTGTCCCGAGGCTGCTCTGTCTCCCAAGGAATGTCCATGGCAACATCCATTTAGCAGATGTGGTACTACTGTGGCACTTGCTGCAGCAGTCAAAGGAATCCAGAGCCACAAAGTACAAATGCATTTTAAATGACACAATAGCTTAACCGAGATGCTATGGAGTATTCAGTCCTTGAAACACTACACATCATTTATTATTCCCTGTGGACAATATATGGTAGTGAGGACAGGATGTTCTTTGCTGCCAATTCTTTACGTCCATTTGCTGTAAACACTAATTCAGACAAACTATTACTCAACTGAGTCAGGTTTCAGTGAGATCTAGAGACCTTACTGCTCCGTTTACTCTCCTTTCCTTGAACATACTAAAGAATAGGATTTGTACAAGTGAAGTATGATGGAATTCTTTGGCTTCACTATGATAGTTTGTGGAAATACAGCCAATCTCAGGTGAAAAGTATGAGATTCCTATGTATATTGAGGAAGAAAATCAACCTCTATTCTATAAACACTAACAGATACTTTATAATAATGTCAAATCATATAAGATAGCCAAATTTACAAATAGTCTATTTTACTAGAAGTAATTTGATAACATTCAGATAAGCAAAAATATCATATGGTCAATATAAATTATTTATTTTGCTTTTATGTGAAAACATTTTAATAAAATATAATTGGAGGAAGTCATGTAACAATAAGTTTTACCAATTTGTCACTTATATTTATTAATGTTGCATTAGTCAGGGTTCTCCAGAAAAACAAAGCGACAATCAATATAGAGATTGATTATAAGGAATTAGTTCATGTGATTGTAGAGGATGAGAAGTCTCCACATATGTATAGTTGGCAAGCTAGAGACCCAGGAGACATACATGTGATTCTAGTCTGAGAACTGGCAGGATGGAGACCCAGAAGCCAATGTTTTGGTTTTAATTTAAGGCTGAAAAAGACTGATGTTGCAGCTCAGCAGTCAAGTAAAAGGAGTTTTTTTTTTTTTTCTTTTTTTCTTACCAGTGGGCTGGCTTTTTTGTTCTATTTACAACTTCACCTGATCCAGTGAGGCCCATCAACTTGAGAGACAAAATCTGCTCTACACAGTCTACTGTTACACATGCTAATTTTATCCAATTTTTTTTTCCAAAAAATTCTCAGAGAAACAGTCAGAATAATGTTGAGCAAATATCCGAGCCCCTCATAGCTTATTTAAATTAGCAAATAACACCGAATGTGGTGGCGCACGCTTGTAATCCCCGTGCTTGGGAGGCAGAGACAGGAGGATTGTGCAGGTTCAAAGTCAGCCTTGCTGGCTTAAGGGACCCGCTTCCCAATTAAAAAAATATCTATAGACATAGACATAGCTATAGATATAGATATAATAGGTCTGGGAGTGTAGCCTGGAGGTAGAATGGTTTCTGGGAACCCCAGTACCACCAAAAAAATTTAGCAAATAAAATAAACTATTTAAAACGTATTTATTCCCTCTTACTGTATTCATGTATTCAACAAGAATGGGAATGCTCTAGACAGTGGGAGGTAGCAGTGACCAAAAGAGAGACCAAAGCTGCTGGCTTCGAGGAGTTTACATTTTAAAGGGAGTAGGGGGAGATAAAAAGTAAACAAGATAAATAAGCCAAAGATAATAATACATCAGGGGCTTATGATTGTCAGGGAAGAGAATAAATTAGAGCTGTTGCATGCATTTTTAAGGGATTTTGGTGGAAATAAGTTTCAATTTCAAGTGTTAGGTTAGGGAATACCTCTCTGAAAAACTGAGATTTATCTACAGTTGTCGAGGAGAAAATGATGGGCCCATCTGCTGGAACAGCATTTCAACCACAAGGAACGACAACAAAAAAAGACCATCACAAGGCAATGCCTGATAAGGATAAGAATAGCAAGGAGGCTGTGATACTGAAGTGAGCAAAGGAAAGAATAGCAGAAAAATGATCAAAACAGTAACAAAAACAGACAAATGATGGGAGGGTGAGGTCATTATATTATTCTGTAGAATAATGTAGAGTTTGGAAGAATAGGACGTACTGACTCTGCGAGGGCTCCCAGGATCTTGACAGGCCTTGATTTCTCTGGTTAAACACTGCATCTTGAAGTCACTAGAAAAGTCAGAAGACTTAAAATTGAATATTATTTTTTCAGTTTTCATTTAGAACAATCAATGTGGCTACAGAATGGGTTACAAGAGAAAAAGAGTTATTGAACTCAGGGTTTTCAGCCAAAATTTGATGGAGGCCTGGGCTGGTCCATGAATGAGAGTGAAGGAAGACAGGCAGATCTCAGGTATGGAGAAAATAAGATTTAAAGACTGGTATTTTGTTAATGGACAAGACAATGAAGAAGAAAGATGACTGTGTAAATATCGAATGATGCCTTTACTTACAGAGATAAAAAAATACTGGGCACAAGAAGTTTAGTGAAGAGAAGTTAAGCTCAATCCAAGATCCTTCTGACAATAAAGGTGATGTTCAGAATTTGTTTGAATGGATGTCTATCTATGAAGACATAGCTGGAAGAAGATACACATTTGTAAAGGGATGGTAATTTAAGATAAAGGAAGGCTTGAAATTATTCAATTTATATGAAATTTGAGCATAAGAGAACCTCTAGTGGAACTCTGTGTGTGTGTATGGGACTGGGTATTGGACTCAGGGTCATTCTATCTCTGAGCTACACCTTTAACCCTTTTTATTTTGAAACAGGATCTCACTAAGTTGCTAAGAATATCGAAAGGTTCCTGAGGCTGGCCTGGAATCTGTGATTGGCATATGCCTGGCTCCAGTGGAACTCTTAAGAATCCAAATGACTGAGAAATAGCAAGAAGAAAAATTGGTTTAAGGATATGCCAGAGGAGTAGGAATAAAATTAGGAAAATGTGATGTTTAAAAAATACAGAAAAGACAAAAAGATTTTTAAAAAGGAGAGATTTGTTAGTGCTGGTAAATACTTTCAGGAGTCAAGTGATATAAGCCAGGAGTAGTGGTGTCTGCCTATAATCTCAGTACTTGGAAAGCTAAGACAGGAGATTGAAAGTTTGAGGATAACCTCAAGAACTTAGTGAGGCCCTCTATAACTTAGTGAAACCCTGTTTCAAAAAAAAATTGTCTGGAGTGTAGCTCAGAGGTAGAGTACCCCTTGCATCATCATCATCATCACACACACACACACACACACACACACACACACACACACACACGATAATAATAATAAAATAAAGAGTCGAGTGATGTAAGAGCCACAAACCATGCATTGAATTTTCTGAGATATTATTAGTAGTCATCTTGTGAAAAACAGTTTTGCTGAAGTGACGTGGCCTGAAGCATTGAAGATGAATGTGGAGAAAATAAATAGCAAGTGCTATAGAAGCTGAAAACTGGTGTAATTCTCATATTCTAAAGATTTAAGCGAGAGTTCTGTTTTGTCCATCACGCAGCTTATACATGTATAAATTCTGAATGAAGTTCACACACACATACACGACGTCATGGAGCTCTTCTCCACAGCCTCAGGATGGAGTGGAGGTCTCAGATCACATTCCAGTTTGTTCGGCCTGGATCTCAGGACACTGTTGGCTGGAGAGGAATACAGCGGGCCCTAGAAAGCAGCTCAGCTGCCATGCGGTTTGCCAGTAGCATACCTTACTACTGAGGGCAAACTCTTCAGATAATTACAAACACAATGTCTGAAACTCCAGCCAGGGTCGTATTTCAGAAATCCCATCTATGGAAAGCAGGAAACTCAAGTTTGCCAAGCAGAGGGGCCAAGAGTGAAGTCGGTATTGTTCCAATTGAGTCATTGCCAAAGAAGGCAGTCTGTAGGGGAACCAGGAGAGTTTGAGGATCTAAGATGTCAGGGCAATAGACTATGTCTAAATGAGCAAACCAGGAAGAAAGATGGGGTAAAATCAAACTCGATGCAGAGGAATAGAACAACAGGAAACCAGGAGACAAATTGTGTCTGACCAGCAAGGAACAAAGGCCCCATCTGGGTTCTGAGTCATGGGCTAGAGCTATAGCCCTGCCATTCACCGTGTTAAAAGCAACATGTTAGAGAATAACCTTACAGTAAAATGAATTCCACACACTAGTTTCTTTGTCTTTGCATCCTGATAACCCTCTCTAGAGTTCTTTAGATATTCAAGGCCAGAAGATTTATGGAAAAAATAAGGAGGAAAGGGGAGGAGAGGAGAGGAAAGGGAAGGAAGAAAGAAAAGAGAGAGAGAGAGAGAGAGAGAGAGAGAGAGAGAGAGAGAGAAAGAGAGAGGGAGAGAGAAAGGAAGGAAGGAAGGAAGGAAGGAAGGAAGGAAGGAAGGAAGGAAGGAAGGAAGGAAGGAAGGAAGAAAGAAAGAGGCCGGGCGTGGTGGCGCACATTTGTAATCCCAGCGCTTGGGAGGATGAGACAGTAGGATCGCACAGTTTTGAAGCCAGCCTCAGCTACTTAGTGAGGCTCTCAGTAACTTAGTGAGACCCTGTTTCCAAATAAAAATATAAAATAGGTCAGGGAGTATAGCCCAGAGGTAAAAAGGACGGAAAGTGTAGGGGGAAAGATGAGATTTATTGTATATTCTACAAGTGAGTGACAAGTGACTTGTTGAAAAATGTAAATTGTCTCTGATTATAATTGTTAAATGTATTACTACTTAAGTCACCAGTTTTGTTTTTTACCTATTACATAAATAGAAGAAAATAGGAAGATTAGACTTTATATATTTGCAGAGGCAAAATCGGCTTCCTAAAGGAAAGCAAGTACTCTAGTGGATTTCATAATTCTAGTCTCCTAGTTGATTCTGTTGTCACTTTGTGACCTATGAGATGATGCCGAGCAAAGCACAGATTATTATTAAAAATCTTCTTAGAAGCTGAAAGGTTATATATACTTTATACTTGTTCATACTTGATATGAAACCAATTTTAAAATCTTACATTTGAAACTAGAAGAATTGATAGAATTTTTTCTTCAATGAGGTAAGAAGTCATATTTTAAATATAGTTATATTATTCCTGGTGAATAATGAGGCTTTGTTTAATTTGGAACTATTATGTTAGTTACTAGAAAATAGTAAAACATTCTAAAATAAAGGAGGAAATGTGGTTCAAAATAGAGCAAAATAAAATAGTTCTTTTCTGAAAAATGAGAACAGAAGTTTATAGCAGATGAATAATGTATTTCTCCCAAGATGTAAGAGAACATGTATAAGAAAATACAAATGACAAATATTCTTAGTAACAAATGGCCTAAATTGAAATAAGTAATCTTTGGGCCTTGAAACTAATCAAAAACATCTATTGAGATATTTCTGTTCTTAAGATAAATTGATAAAAATAAAAATGATAATGTCATGTCAGACAATGAAGTGAGATATTTGACTATCTTGCTTAGTGCAGTATTGATTTACTTCTGTTCTGACCAAGACAGAGTCATCAAGGATTACTGATCTCAGTGAATGTTTTAAGTAACAAATATATATGTATGTATTTGTACATAAGAGGGTTTTTTGTTCATCTGTCTTGTTTTGTTTTGCTTTTTGCAGTGTTGGAGATTGAATTTAGGGCCTTGCACATGCTAGGCAAGTTCCTTATGGATCTACATCCCAGCCCTACATAAGAGTCTTATTAAGCTACAAAAAAACTTAGGGTAGCAATGCAGCCTCATCTCATCCATTTAATCAATAATTAAGTATCCTTCTATTGAGGTTTTACTTTAACCCAAAGAATTCTAGAGCTTTGCCACCCACAGATGGACTGACTATCATAAGCCATGATTCTCATTGTGGGGCTCATTAACTTAAATTAAAAAAAAAATAGAAATCAGAGGAGTTGCCATGAGAAATCAGAAATTACCATGAATTTAATTTCATTTACAAGTACCTACTTCTGCTGTTCCAGATTTGTGAGTAGGGAAGAGCGGTACTCTAATCTGCCCACCAAGATTACAACTATTTTACACCATCATGTTCTAAATTTTATTTTTCTAGACTTTTATCAATGAACTAGGAGAACATCTTCAGTTTCAATCAGTATTCTGACAAAGAATAGTACTCTTTGAAAGTCTGACCAACTTCAGGGGGACAATATTTATTTGCTCACAGTTCAAGAGGTTTCAGGGGTTCTGTTTATGTGAGGCTGGAGCTCAGGACACAGCAGTGGGAAGCAGAGAAAGGGAGAGACTGAGTAACCTGCTTTCACATCCTGAAGGCCAGAAGCTAGAGAAAGAGAGAAGAGAAAGGAGGGACCATGTATAATTCTTAAAGCCACACCTAAAGGACCACTCCTCAGCAACCAAGCTCCATATCTAACATAGTTTCTTTGTTGCTGTGAGGTCTAGGAAGACATTCTAAATAAAAAGTATAACCCCTTTATAATGGAACACATCTTCCATTTAAAAATATCTCTATTAGATTAAAGTTGGTATGTCATTTTATCTCTTACTCTCCCAACCTTCCTACATATGTCACCTACCAATACTCAATACTATTTCATTCATCAATAAGCTTTGGTATTATAAACACACTGTTTCTTCCAAGGCCTTTCATTCTCTTTATCTATTTCAAATGACATTTTCTTTTTTGTCTTGTCTGAAATCAGTCCCATGAGGCCGGGCGTGGTGGTACACGCTTGTAATCCCCGTGCTTAGGTGGCTGAGATAGGAGGATCGTGCAGGTTCGAAGCCAGCCTCAGCTGCTTAATGAGGCTCTCAGCAACTTAGTGAGACCCTGTTTCCAAATAAAATTCAAAATAGGTCTGGGATTATAGCCCGGAGGTAGAAAGCCTCTGGGTTCCACCCCCAGTACCACCAAAAAAAAAAAAAAAAAAAAGAAAAAAGAAATCAGTCCCATGTTTGTAATTTCTGTAATTTATGATTACTAAAAGCTAACTCATAACTTAATTTTTCAAAACTGAAGTCTTACTTTCTGATCAGTTTTAACATTCATCCTGATTTCTGCCCCATAAAATTCAAACTCTTTATCCTGTTCTGTAACATCTTGTTTTATCAAAACAAACTTCTATACTCAACTCAAACCCACCCACTGTCCTCTAAAATCTATGCTGTCTTTCACCCTTCCAGTTCTCTGTCCCAATTAAAAATTATGTCCTTTATTTTCACCATCTACAAGATTATTCCATTAATATTTTAATTTTTTGTTTTTTAATTTTTTATTGGTGCGTTGCAGTCATACATCTTAATGGGATGCAAGATGGTGGAGACACACATGCACACGTCACCCAATTAGCCCTTACCCAGTTCCCATCCCATTCCCTCCCAATCCCTACTTCTCATGTTTGGCTTAGTGATTGACATTGACATATTTGTTAATGTGCATCATGTGCATTAGAGAATTTCCCTCTTTCTACCTCCCATTCCCTCAGTCAGGTCACCTTATTTGCTCATCTATAGAATCTCCTTTGTCTAGAGTTTCTCCTATGACCCGTTTCCTCCCTAGCTTTCACATATTAGGGAGAACATCTGATTTCTTATTTTTTGTGAGTAACTAACACTTAGCATAATGTCCTTCAGATCCATCAATTTCCCTTTAAATTACTTGTGTTTTTCATTATAGCTGAGTAAAATTCCATTGTGTACATATCCCACAGTTTTGTAATAAACTCATCTGTTGAAGGATATCTTGGCTGGTTCCATAGTTTGGCAATGGTGAATTGTGCAGCTATGAACATAGGTACTCATTCATTAGTTTGATATTTTGGTTTCCTTTCTTTTGGGTAGATACCCATAAATGGTATTTCTGGATCATCTGGTAAGTTCGTTCCCATTCTTCTAAGGATCCTCCATACTGTTTTTCAAAATGGTTGCACTAATTTGCAATCCTACCAACAATGTATTAGAGTTCCCACTTCTCCCCATTCTCACCAACATTTGTTGTTGTTTGTGTTTTGAATGATTTCCATTCTAGTTGGAGTTAGGTGTAATCTCCGGGTAGTTCTGATGTACATCTCTTTGATTGCTAATAATGTTGAGCATTTTTTTCATGCATTTATTGGCCATTTGAATTTTTTCTTTTATGAAGTGTCTATTTAGTTCACTTGCCCATTTTTAATTGGGTTATTTGCTTCTTAGTGCTGAGTTTCTTGAGATATCAGTATATTCTAAATATTAGTCCACTAGTGGAGGAGTATTTGGCAAAAATCTCCCATTCTGTTGGCTCTTGGTTGAGGTTCTTCATAGTTTTCTTTGCTGTACAGAAGCTCACATTACCACTTTAAAAAGCAAAATAAAACAACAACAAAATTCCTTGACCCCACATACCCTTTGCTCTCCTTGGGTGAAAAAACTTCAAAAGATGTGTAGAGACACTGATTCTGTCTTTTCTTCCCCTGTTCCTTTTGATCTAATTCAAGTAAGCATTTATCTGCACTGCTATATTGAAATTTCTCTTATGGAAAGTTCTATGGTATTAATTTATTCTTGGTAATAAAGTAATGAAACCACAGACAACAATAGATCTCAGTTAAGATTTCATCAAGAAATTTTAAATAGAATTTGAATGATCCTGAAAGATGCTTGGAGAAGACAATGGCATTATTTGTCCAATATAACTGGTTTAACTGGACAAGAAAATAAAGTTCTCAAACAATGGAATACATTTCTATCTATAAAATTTAAGATAAATTTATAGTTTTCTGAATGGGCATGGTGTCCATTCCTATAATCCCAGTACTTAGAAGGCTGATACAAGAGGATCATAAATTCAAGGCAAGCATAGTAACTTAGACAGAAGTTTTAGCTCAAACTTAGACAGAGGTTTTAGCTCAAAGGAAGAATGTCCCGAGTACTTTAATTTTATAAGGTTAATGTTTTACCTAAGAGTATTTGCTAGGGAAAATAAGGATTTAAAAATGCTATAAGGGTTATTTTAATATTTCTAAAGACTATGAATGTAAGTGTTGAAACTTAAAATTTGTTACAGGAAATGATTTTAATTCAGTTATACCCTCTAAAAATATTGTGCTCATTTAGAGTTGTAAGTATATTTGTTATAGGAAATTAGAATAGGTAACTCATAATCATTGACTTTAACCATATTTAGTTAGGCTTTATTTTGGTACTGAACCAAAAAGCATTTGAATGCCCTTTCTTTTTACTCTCTCTCTAAAAGTCTGTATTAGTCAGATTTCCACTGCTGTACTCTAAGAATTGACCACAAGACTTAGAGTTAGGAAGACTTAGTTGTTCACAGTGTCCTTGGAAGCTCTGGGTTTAGTTTATGTGAGGCCATTGATCGCAGATCTTAAGGCATGGCAGCAGGAAATAGAGCAAGCCTCTGCTCTCATCGTGGAGGCCAGAAGCGAGAGATAGAGAGGTAGGAGGAAGAACCATTTATAATACCCAAAGCTGAAACCCCAGGACCTACCTTCTCTAGCCACACTGTACCAGCCCAGGACATGACTGAGATAAATCTATCACAATGAATTTAACCACTTGCTGAGATTATAACAAAGCCTTACTTCCAATATTGCTACCTTGTTTCTGTGAGGGCTAAGGAAAATTCTACTTCAAAACCATTGTAAAGTTTATTAATACTACAATTTATTAATGCTACAATTAATACTACTAAATAAAGGCAACACAATGTAGTTTTTCCTACCAGTGATAATTTCTACTGTGCCAAACACAATGGATAATTTTCCATTTTTACCTTATTTATGTGACTGCTCAGCTAATCATTTTTTCTGTTCCCAGAACCTTTTTTGAATGCTGATGGCAGAATAGAGGAAGGCAGTGCATTTTGGCTGCTCTGAGACTTGGAACTCAACCAGTAGGAAGACTGCTTTTGTCAAAAGAAAAAAAGAAGCAGAATGCAACATAAGAAAGATAGTAATGCTGGGTGTGGTGGCGCATGCTTATGATCCCAGCATTTAGGAGGCTGAGACAGGAGGATTGTGGTTCACAAGTCAACCTCAGCTACTTAGTGAGGCCCTTTGAAACTCAGTGAGACCCTGTTTTAAAATAAAGAATAAAAAAAGGGCGGGGGGTGTAGCTTGGAGGTCAAATGTCCTTGGGTTCCATCTCAAGACCTGCAAATAAATAAATAAATAAATAAATAAATAAATAAATAAATAAATAATTTAAAAATAGGTTTGGGGGTGTATCTTGGAGGTAGACTGACCCTCAGTTTAAGCCCCAGTATCGCAAACAAACAAATAAACAACAAAAAAGATAGGAAGTAGTTTAATTGGAGATAGCACAGAGAGAGTAAAGGACTGAAAAAAGGCTCTACATTTCTCATCGGGTGAGCAGAGGGGAGGTAGATGCCATCTTGGCAAACCATGTCAGAGATGGTAGTTGTCATGACCCAGAGCCTCTCAGAGACTAAGCCCAACAAGAGAGAAGCTAAATATCGTAGAGCCAGTAATTGCAGAGAACCAATATCAAAAGCAATCACATTGTTTTCTCTCTCTCAAATACCTCAAGAAATGATTTTCCAGACCACCCGTCCAAACTGATCAGTGGACTCCTGTATATGTAGCTGAACTTAGAAGGGCCAAGAAACAACAGGCATTTCTTTCAGGAACCTCAGTGGCTATATGCATGTCAAGAAGACTACTGTGAATCTCCAGACCAACTAGCCAAAATGCTCAGTGAATTCTAGTGGCTGTACCTAAACCCATGAGGACTGAAAAATTACAGATGCTTCCTGAAGAAACACCAGTGGTGCTAGTCAAGACCATGAAATTAGTAACTCTCCCAGAAGTAGTATGTGTGGCTGCAGAGATTTTCTTAACAATAAAAAAATCCTACCAGTTCTATAAGTTTGCAAACCATCCTAGTGGTGATGGTAGTAAGAACTACAGCCGCACATAGCAGAAAAGTGAATTTTCAGATAATCACTATAGACACTAGGATTGGCAGTTCTCCCCAACCCTGTGAGGTCTCCAGAAATCAGGACAGGACTACCAGCAGTGCTATCTATGTGGTGAAATAACTCACCAACTATTCTGCACTCTCAGAAGACTATAAACTTTTGCTCATAGTGTTTCAGTACCAAAAGTATCAAGGCTGGTGGCCCAAATCATGAAATCCAAGAACTCATATGATGTCCCTTCAGGGGAAAGAAAACTTCCAACCATGTTTGCTATATTCAGAAAAGTTATCTTTCAAAAGTGATGGAGAAATAAAGACCTATGAGATAAATAAAAACTAAGACTTCATTAATTCCAAGTTGGAACTAGAGAAAATGCTTAAAGAAATAAAACAAAAAGAAGAAAAAAGAAATAAATGCCAAAAACAGAGAAGACATGAATTCCACCAGATGGAAAAATAAGTGAAGGAGTAATAACACTATGTCAAACATAAAGTACAAGTAAAATGGACAGGAAACATAAATCATCTTTCTACTATAAAATTAAATTTCAAAGGTTTAACCACCTAATTATAAGGCATAAACTGGCAATGTGGATTAAAGAACATAATCCAACTATATGCTGCCTGCAGTAAATTCACCTTATAGGCAGAGATAGTCATAAGTTAAAGGTGAAAGGATGGAAAAATAGATTCCATGAAAATGGAGACCAAAAACAAACAGGAGTGGCAACTCTTAGCTCTCACAAATCAGATGTTAAGCCAAATTTATCAAAAGAGACAACATGGGTCTCTTTTTACTAATAAAAGAAACACTTTAAAAGAAGATATAATGAGCTGGACATGGTGGGGCATGCTTGTAATCCCAATACTTGGGAGGCTGAGACAGGAGGATCGCACAAGTTTGAAGCCAGCCTCTGCTACTGTGAGGCTCTCAGCAACTTAGTGAGACCCTGTTTCTAAATAAAGTATAAAAATAGGTCTGGGAGTATAGCCTAGAGGTAGAAAAGCCCCTGAGTTCCACCCCCAGTACCACACAATAAAAGATATAAATGATAGTAAACATGTATGCTACAAATGTGGGTGTACCCACTTTTATTAAACAAACTCTTTGGAACACTATATTTCAGATAAACCCCAATAAAATAATATTTGGAGACTTTACCACACTTGTCACACCACTAGATTGATCTTACAGGCAAAAGATGAGTAAAGACTTCTCAGACTTAAAGAACACTATACACCAAATGGACCTAATAGAAAGCTACAGAATATTTCAACCAACAACATTTGAACACAATCTTCTCAGCTGCTCATGGAACCTTTATCAAGATAGGCCATTTGCTGAGCCACAAAACAGGTACCATCAAATTATAAAAAACTAATATAATTCCTTGCATCATTTCTGATTATAATGTAAAGAAAGTAGAAATAAATAACAGGATATAGAAAACCAAAATGATCAATAGCAAGCAAAGAAATAGAAACAGCAATAGAAAGCCTTTCATCAAAGAAAAACCTAGGCCCAACAGATTTCCTAAATGAATTATACAAAATTTGTATAGAAGATCTAAACCCAATACTTCACAAGTAATTTCATGAAGTTAAAAGTGATGTAAATCTTCCAAATTCCTTCTATGTGGCCAGTGTCATCTTATTAGCAAAACTGAATGAAGATTCCTCAAGGGAAAAAAAAAATTACATTTCAGCGACCTTGATGAATATAGATTCAAAAATTTTAAACAAAATACTAGTGATACACATTCAAAACCACATCAAGAAAATTCCAAGAATTTAATGCTGGCTCAACATTTACATATGAATACATGTCATTCACCACATAAATAAAACTAAAGACAAAAGTCACATGATCATCTCAATAGAGGCTAAAAAATATTTGACAAAATTTAAAACTTATTCATGTAAAAAAACACTGCCAAAAATCAAAATAGAAGGAACATACCTCAATTTAATTCAGGTAATATACAATCAACTCAAAAATAATATAATACTGAATGGGGAAAAACTGTAGAAAGTCCCTTTAATATCAGACATAGAACAAAGATGCCCACTATCACCACTTCTTTTCAAAATAGTACTTGAGACTCTAGCCAGACTAATAAGAGAAGAAAATCAAAGAAATACAAATAAGAAAAGAAGTACTGAAGTTATCACTATTTGCAGATGACATGACCCTATATTATAAAATCCTAAAATTTTCAACCAGAAGACTTCTAGAAATGATAAACAAATTCAGCAAAGCAGTGGGATACAAAATCAATCTAAAAAAAACACACACACACACAGTAGCTTTTTATATTCTAACCATGCGTCCAAATCCACTGACAAAGAAATTCAGAAAACAATCTCATTCACAATAACCTCCCAAACAATAAAATATCTTAAACGAGATAAAAAATCTCTACTATGAAAATAATAAAACACTAAAGTTAGAAATAAAAGAAGGTCTTAGAAGATGAAAAGATTTCCCCATACTTTGGGACAGGCAGAATAAATATCAAAATGGTCATTGTATAGCCTGGTACAGTGGCACATATTTGTAATCCCAATACTTGAAAGTCTGAGGCAGTAGTATTGCAGGTTCATGGCCAGCCTTAACAACTTAGTGAGGCCGTCCAAAACTTGGTGATACCTTGTTTGAAAATAAAATAATAAAATAGAACCAGGGAGAGCCCTTGGTTCAATTCTCAGCAGTACAAAGACACACAGACACACACACACACACACACACACACACACACACACACACACACGGCCATTCTACCAAAAGTGATCTACAGAGTCAATATAATCCTACAAAATACCCATGTCATTTTTTACAGACCTAAAAAAAAAAATCAATTCTAAATTTTATATGGAGAAACAAAAGACCCACAATATTCAAATTAATTATCAGCAATAAGATTCATGTGAGAAGTATACAATTTCTAACTTAAAATTATACTACAGAGCAATAGTAATAAAGTCAGCATGTATTGGCACAAAAATGGACAAATAGACCAATGAAACAGAATAGAATATACAGAAGCAAATCCATATGCTTATAGCCAATTGATTTTTTTTAAAAGGTGCCCAAAACATATGTTGGGGCAATAAACAACTTTTCAACAAACATTTTTTGGAAAACTGATTATCCATTTGTAGAAAAATAAAATTAAATCCCTTTCTCTCACTCTGCAGAAGAGTCCAATCAAGATGGATCAGAGACCTCAATATTAGACCAGAGACTTGAAATTACTATAGAAAGGCATAGATCCAACACTCCAACGTGTGTGTGTGTGTGTGTGTGTGTGTGTGTGTGTGTACATACATACAGGTAGAACTTCCTCAATAAGACCCCCAATGTACAGGAAATTAAACAATAGTTAAGTGGGATAGCATTAAACTAAAAGATTCTGTTCATTAAAGAAAAAACCATAAAGTATCTAAAGAAAGAGTCTACAGAATGGGAGATATTTTTCAGTTATTACTCTTATAGAGGACTAATAGCTAGAATATACAAATTATATAAAAGACTTAAAATTAATAAAACTAATAACACAATCAAGAAATGGGCAATTGATAACCAGTTATGGAGGTGCACATGTGTGATTCCAGTACTTGAGAGGTTAAGAGAGGAGGATCACAGGTTTGAGCACAGCCTCAGCAATAGTGATACTTTCAGCAATCTAGTAAGACCTTATTTCAAAACAAAAAATAAAATTAGGATGGGGTTGTAGCCTAAAAACAGAATTCTCCTGGGTTCAATCTACAGTAACCACAAGACAAAAAACAGAAATGGGCAATTGAGCTAAATAAACATTTCACAAAATAAGAAATAAAAATGGAAAATAAATACATGAAAAATATTCAATATCATTAGCAATCAGGGTGATGTAAATTACAACTACGCTGAGAGTTCATCTAACCTCAATCAGATGGCAATAATCAAGAAGTCAAATAGCAATAAATGCTGGCAAGTATGTGGGGAAATTGAAACTCTTCTATACTGTTGGTCAGATTGCAGCTTAGTGCAGGTGTCATGGAGGTGTGGTGATTCCACAAAAATACTGGGAATAAATCCACCATATGCTCCAGCTATACCAGTGCTAAGTGTCCTTCCAAAGGGATTGAAATCAGAATAGTATAGTAATACATGCATATCCATATTTATAGCAGCATAATTCACAATAGCCAAATTATGGAATGAACCTAGGTGTCCATCCATATATGAAGGGCTACAAAATTATGGTATATTCACACAATGAAATTCTACTGAGCAATAAAAAAAACAAAATTATGTCATTCACAGTAAAACAAATGAACTCAGAGAATATTGTTAAGTGACATTAAACAGTCATCAAAAGTGAAGGCTCATATTTTTTCTCTCATATGCAGAAGCTACAGAGTAATTGGACTTAAGAGAGACTTCAGATAATGGAAGAAAAACTCCAGGGGAGCAGGTAAGTAGTTTGAGGGAGAGTAAGGGGGTGAGGATAAAGGAAGAAGTAATAAAGAAAGCACTTCTACTGACATTCTGTACATACGTGAGGTTACAACTATCAATCCTAATATCTTGTGTTGGGAAAGGTGAGTGGGCAGGAAGCTGGGGCAAAGTTTACCAAGTGCTATGTGCATGGATGCCACCATCACTATGAACTACATTATGTCATGAGCGCATAATGCACCAATAAAACTATTTTTAAAAGCCTTTCTGTTTTTTTTTTTTTTTTCTTAATCCACTGACTGGACTGGATGCTTCTCCACAGTTTTCTCTTTTGGAACTTCTTTTTCCTCTCTAGGCTCAGCCCCTACTTCTTCACTTCACCTGGATGAGTGATTTCAGTATCATTTATGCATTTAAAATTTTACATCTTTGGAACTAACCTCTTCGTTGAACTTCTTAACAAATTACCAGTCACAATTTACATCTTCTTGATATCTTATAGTGCCCACCACCCTAAGGTTAGGGTCACAGGGGTCCGGAAAAAGGTAAGCGCGCTTTCTGCGGTTCCCCAGCCTCCCGCCCCAGAGACAATCAGACGCGACAGGGAGTTAAGTCAAAGCAGGAACTCGTTTATTACATTTACACTGTAACTTATAAAGCAAAGACTGCAAGGGGAAATTCCAAGGCGGGGGTGGGGGGGTGAGGGGATATCTACCAATCAGCTTAAAGGTCACTTCTGTCAAGCAGGCTTTTTTTTCTTTTCTTAATTCTACATTGCGAGTAAGCACTGTTCACGCGCTGATCATGCACAGGCTCATACTCTAAGCCTATCATATGATATTATGTTAATTCAAACCCTTCTTCGGCCCTTCCTTTGGCTCTCCCATCCGGCGCCATCTTTAGACATGTGCCCTACAACATCTTATGTAGAATTCTTGTTTTACACATCTACACATATCCCTAAACAAAACCAGTCCTGTTTTCAATCTAAACAGTGCGTTCAACTTCCCTCCCTTCCTCCTTCCTTCCTTCCTTCCTTCCTTCCTTCCTTCCTTCCTTCCTTCCTTCCTTCCTTTTTCCTTTCTTAACTAAATCTAAAATTTAGGTGGTATTACCAACCCTCTCTCATGCTCAGCATCAATACATCACAAAATCTTATCCCCTTTATCTAAAATACATGCTCAGTTTGAGTATTCCCTCTAACTTCCACACCATCATTTCTTGATTGGATCATGCACTCCATTTGATTATCAGCCATGCAACACAAGTGGACACTTCAAAACATAAATAAAATCATTTCGCTCTCCATCTTAAAACCATCTATGCATATCTCAAGGCATCAAATAAAATCCAAGTTCTTTGCTTTGGCAAAGCCCCGTCTGATTTGGTTCTGGCTATTTCTTGAATTTTAATCATACCACCCTTCTTGTTTTCTCTTCAGTGAGGCTGTATTTATCTTCTTTCTTTTGTAATTTATGTACTCTCTGTTCTGAAATCTCTTTCCAGAGGTATTTTTATTGATAATTGTCTCAATTTATATGTCTCTTTAAACATTACCTCCTCAAAGTGGCCTGTTCCAAACACCATTCCATTAGTAAAACCTTGTAATTCTATAATTACTGACTGTGCTTTAGTTCCTTAAATGTAATAATCATTCTTTGAGGTTGTGATTCACTTTTTATTTCATTTATATATCTCATATCAGTCCACATCAGAAGAACCTAACGGACTTGGTCTTTTGGCTCATTGCTAAATTCTTTCTCTTAGAGTAGTGCCTGGCACTTAGTAGGTCCTTCATAAATGCTTAATCAGTTTCATGATCTGGCCATCATCAATCTCTATGCATGCGTTCCTTTTGTTCTAAATTACAGCCATACTTGTCTCATTTTAATTAATCATCTCGTTAGTATTACTATCTCAGAACCTTTGCCAATATATTCTTTTCTACCTCCAACAATCTACTTTTTTTTATTTTCATGGCTGAGTTTACATGTATCAAACACTTGGCTAAAATATTACCTCTATAATAAATTCATGCATGAATACCAATATAATATTCATTCCTCTCACTATTGTCTTACTAAATTCTTTTGTTTTTCATCATAGTATTTGTCACTATTTACTTTCTTAGTTGTTCAGTCTCTATATTCTCTATAGTATAGTAAACATATTCTTCATATAAACAGTGATTATATTTGCATTATTTATCAATGTGAATTGCAATGTGAATTTGTGCCAGAGCAGAAAGTACAACTCAGTGTTTGTTATAAATGAATATACATGAGCATGTAGGGGTCAGAGACACTTCTACCATCAATCATCTGCTATAACAAGACAAGCTTACCTCATACGCTTTCAGGCTGTTTTTTTTTTTTTTTTTCCCGTTCCTTTTTGAACCCAGTCTATAAATTTCCAGTGTGCATTCTTCCACTCTTCAATTAATCTTATTTATTTTTATTTTTAAATATCTTGCCTTGTCACTGGGATCAAAGTCATTCACAACTTAAGAATCAGAATCTAGAATTTTTTTCATGTCCCACAAAGAAAAATATTACGTCATGGATCAACCTTTCTTTACGCTTTGAATGTAAAATGAGAGACAAGAATAAAGTGGTTCTATCCTTAACTAATTCTTGGATAATGAATCCTTCATCCTACTTTTTCATATCTAAAAACACCACCAAAATGGTATTTTAGAATAGTGATTTTCAAGTAATTTTTAAGGAAGCTTCACATCCTTTAATATACTTTCCATTAGAACCTAGTTCATACTCAGTTATGCAACCATGTACAATGCATGCACAAACCCAATTTGAATAAGCTATATGGAAACATTCCCTGACCATGTCTACATACTCTCACATTTTACATTTTTTATAGTTTATTTTAACAATATAAATAGAACCCTCTAGGTAATTTCATGTTCTAATGGGGTTCCAGTCTTCTCTACCTTTATTCATAAAAACATTGCTTTTGAATATGCAGAAGATGTTCTCCGAGACTGCAAGGTCATCTCAAGACTCTGCTACCATGGAACCCAATTGGCTGACTCTATTTGGACAAAAATATACATATTTAGTGACATATACACAAACACAAATATTCATCTTGATAACAGTCCTTGGAGATTATCATTAAAAAGAAAGAGTGGGCCGCATTGGTGGCACAAACCCATAATTCCAGTACTTAGAAAGCTGACTCAGAAGGATCACAGGTTCAAGACCAGTCTCAGCAACTTATAAGACTGTCAGAAACCTAGTGAGACCCTAGGTCTCAACAAACAAAAAATGAGCTGGGGGTATAGCTCTAAGTTAGAATGTCTCTGGGTTCAATCTCCAGTATGAGAAAGAAAGAAGAAAGGAGGAAAGAAAAAAAAGAAAGAAAGAAAGAAAGAAAGAAAGAAAGAAGAAAGAAAGAAAGAAGAAAGAAAGAAAGAAAGAAAGAAAGAAAGAAAGAAAGAAAGAAAGAAAGAAAGAAAGAAAGAAAGAAGGTGAGAGGAAGGAAGAGAGAAGGAAGGAAGGAAAATAGGAAGGAAGGAAGGGATCTTAACAAAGAAGCTTGTTAGAGTATTTTTAATATTATCTGAATGAGTTAACTTTTATGGTAAAGGAGGATTTTATAGTAGTAACAAGAATTTTGGGAATAAGCTATATGATCTGCTAATTAATCTCTAGCTGAAGGTACTATGTATTTTACCTGACACTTATGCAGAAGTAGACGCAGAAAATTCAGATAACCCCAGGAAGTGTTGATGACTTGTCACTGAGGCAAAAGGAAAATCCCATGTTCTTATGTTCTCAAATGTGCTCACGCTGCATTTTACTTAAAGCACAAGAACCTACTCTACAGAAATCAAGGAAAAAGAATTTCAGATATGAAAAGTTTATGTTAAAAACTATGATTGTTTATTCCACAGTGAAAGTAAAGCACATTATCAAAATTTAACTCAAAATATTAGCATTAGACTGTGAAAAATCAATTATTAGCAATATTTAACTTGTATTCAAAATTTATATTTAAAGTATTGTCATTACAAATTATTGTTTGACATCTTTGCTTATATTCTTTTACAATTCTAAAAAGTTACATTATTTAGGATTTGCCATTCTTGAGGCAGGCCATGATCTTTTTAAGGAGGGGAGGGTTACTAGGGATTTGAACCCCCAGGGGATTTCTACCTCTGAACTATACCACCAACACTTTTGATTTTTATTTTGAAACAAAGTCATTCTAAATTACCATACTCTGGCCTTGGGTCTCCAATCCTTCTGTCTCTTCCTCCCAAGTGCTGAGATAATAGGTGTATCCATGCCTGCTATGTAATGTGTTTAATTAGAGTTG
Source organism: Muscardinus avellanarius (assembly GCF_963383645.1). Lineage (NCBI taxonomy): Eukaryota > Metazoa > Chordata > Mammalia > Rodentia > Gliridae > Muscardinus > Muscardinus avellanarius. The sequence goes on from NC_137795.1 coordinate 52,878,924, forward strand.
TGTAAAAGTTCAATATTTAAAAGCCTGTGCTTTTCCCCTAGACTTTATGTACGAGATGAACATTCACAGATATATCAAATTCAATCACTAAGCCAAACATTAGAAGGAGGGAGAGGGAGGGAATGGAGTGGGACTTGGGGAAGGGCTAAATAAAATATGTGTGCATATATCACTCTACCATTTTTATGCCCATTAAGACGTATGACTACAAAGCACCAATAAAAATAAATAAATAAATAAATAAATAAATAAATAAATAATAAAAATGCGGTGTTTTCTTCCTAAACGTATTCTCTCTATATTACAACCACATGACATTCAGCCACTTGTATTATAGTTAAAAACCCCAGTTGTCTAAAGAATCAAGCCCCTAAGTGGACATCGTGTTTGTGTGCTGAGAAATGGAAATCAAAGAATAGCTCTTAGCATTTATGGTCAAAATTCTCCAGAGGATTTCTAAGTGCCTGCTCCAGCAAATAGAATGAGTAAAACGATTTTCTTTTAAAAATTATTCTTTGTAAACCAAAGATTTCTTGATAAAACTACCTCATAAACAGCCTCACGAAAAAATTACGTTTGTTCTCCTATTGTGGCAAATCGCTATTAGATGTTTTTATTTTCTTTTGCAAATTTTGGAAAACAAAGGAACACGACCTTTCCTAAATATTCAAGAAAGACAAACATGTCAGGGGCAAGTTGGCAGTATTAGCAAATTATAGATCTTCAAGTATAGTATTTGTAAATGTTTCTATTTTTACACATATAAATAAAGGCAAAAATTTTAAGTGATTATCTCTTAGAAACAATTGTTCAAGTTACCAACATTTTTTTAAGAAAGAAAACTCAGTACAGGTGAGGTAGATTACAATATATTCTGAGCAAAAGTGTAACTGTCCTTTTAGAGAAAACAATTGAAATTGTTGACAACGATGACATTTAAGTTTCCAAGAAAGATTTAAAAATTTGTAATACATGTCTCTTTCACTGTATAGTCTATGACTTAACTAAAGTTCTTTCTGTTTTAGTTAAAGAAAATTAATAGTATGATTCTTTATTATTTTTGATAATACATAATAAAATGCTTTGACACAAGAAATATCAATATAATTCCAGAGTGAATTAATATTTTCCCACCCTTTAGAGCAGGCCATTTCAGAAGCAGTCAGTGATTCAGATTTCTGTAAGATAGACCAATGGGTTTTAAGGCATGTCTAAGAAATAATTCTGAAGTCCCAAACTCACTGAAGATTATGATTAGACAGTTCAGAAAAGTAAAAGTCTGAGATATAATTAACATGAAAAATGCCCCCAAATTACTTCACACTCATCAGATTTTCAAAAACTCAGATAAGTCAGGGATGAGGAAGCAAAATACTATTGCACTCTATATAGTGATACTATTGGCAGCCATTTGGCAATACTTAGAGATGTTGAAAATTTATATACTCCATGACCTAGCACTCCCAGTCTTGACTTATGTCCAAGAAAAATTCTGGCATAAGTGTCTATAAAGACTTCTTTTGTTACTCCTAAATGTGAAAAATGAGAAACATTTCAAATGTCATCTTGAGGAAATAAACATATACTTCATAGTAAATTTGTGTAGTGGAATACTTTAAGAGTAATTAAAATGAATAAATAATATCTATATTTAACAACATGGATAGAGCTCAAATAATAATTTTGCGCTAAAATGAAAAACAGCACATGCTACCCACAAAAAGTAATGTTAAATATTAATTATAAATATAATTATGTAAGTAAAAATTAAGAAGTAATTGGTGTGAGCTGGGTGTGGTGGCGCACGCTTGTAATCCCGCATTCAGGAGGCTGAGACCAGAGGATCGCAGTTCGCGGACAGCCTCAGCTACTTAGTGAGGCCCTCCGCAACTTAGTGAGTCCCTGTTTGAAAATAAATAATAAAAAATAGGACAGGAGGTCAGAGGTCAAATGCCCCTGGGTTCCATCCCCAGACCCGCAAATAAAAAAATAAATGAAATATACGCCGGGCGTGGTGGCGCACGCTTGTAATCCCCGTGCTTGGGAGGCGGAGACAAGGAGGATCGCGCTGGTTCGGAGCCAGCCTCGCTGGCTTAAGAGACTGTTTCCACATTAAAAAAATGTTAAAAAATAGGTCTGGGAGTGTAGCCCGTGGGAGTGTATACCGGAGGTAGAAGGGCTTCCAGGAACCCCAGTACCACCAAAAAATAAAATAAAATAAAAAATAAATAAAATGAAATAAAATAAAAATAAAAAGTAATTGGTGTGGATAAATATCAAATGCATGATAATAGCTGTTTCAAGAGTAGAGTATTGTGACTGGATGTATGAGATACTTAAAGAGATTACAAATTTTCCTGTATTGCTTCTTAAATGAAATTAACTGATATTAAAATTCTCTAGGGTTTGTGTATTTTGCTATTGGTTGCACAAACATGTTACAACATTTGGTAATATATGTTTCCAAAACATCTAAATGAATAGTAATAAGGAAATGTAAGTTTATAAATTATAAATGAATATTCTTCAGCTACAAGTGAGAAACTAATTGCAATGGAAAAAGTAATAAAATGATGAAAATCTGAAGGTACTAAACTCTAAATGATATCTAACAGTTAGGGGTTGGGTATGTCTTAGTCTTTTTTATATTGTTATAAAATTGCTGCAGACTCATAATTTAAATGAAAAGTGATTCATTTCTTACAGTTCTAGACACTGGCAAGTCCAACATGAAGGGGCTTGTATCTGGCAAAGGCTTTCATGCTACTATGCTGAAGCAGTAGTATGAAGGAGAAGGAGAGAGAGAATTTCTTCCTTTATCTCTACTATTTCCGCAATAGATGCGGTAGAGACATTTTTGCTTCTCAACCCCCTAATACTGCCACTTGGCCCAAGGCAGCAGGTGAGACTGACATAGAATATAGTACCCTGGGTTGTGCTATACCAGCCATGGCTTTACTACCCTTACTTATTGCAGTATCAGCTTATTCTGTGGAAGATATTTTCCCCTAGTCCTTAATTTACATCTTCACTATTTGAGTCCACTCAAACTAAATGTTCTAAAATATGTGTTTAATTGTTCTAGAAGCCAAAGAACTATTTGGGAAAACTGTTTCTAACAAAAAAAAGTTTTATGAACTATTTATTTTTCATGTAAACTAAGACTCTTGGAAATCACATATTTTGAACAAGATGACACAAATAATTGTCAAAATTTAAAATTTTGAGATACTTCTCTATAACTGGAAAACTATAACTTTGAATGTTAAAAATGTTTTCTCCATTTTTGGGGGGGTACTATGTATAGAATTTAGGGACATTTAACTCAGCTACACTCCCAGTATTTTTTTTTTTTAATTTTTGTTTGGAAACAGTGTTACTAGGTTGCTGAAAGCCTCCCACATTGCTGAAGCTGTTCTTTAACCTGCAGTCCTCTTGTCTCCACTCCTCAAGAGCAGTTTTTTTTTTTTTTGTTGTTATTGTTGTTGTTGTTCTGCTTCTTGTTTTAACTCTCTATGTTTCCATATATTCTGTTTTGGCCTCATAGACATTATGATCTTGCCAGTTATTTGATGAGTTTAATAGGAATTAAATAATAGAATACAGAATTCCTCAGATCTTTATTGACTTTTCTCTTGACCCTTGCTTTCTTCTCTTCTCTTCGCCCTTTGCCTGCTTTAGTTTGAACACATCCCAAAGTTCCTGTATTGGAAAGTTAATCATAATGCAAGAATTTGGGAAGACAGAGAATAGTAAGAGGTTATTATGGCATGAGGTCTATGCCCTCATAAATCATGATGTCCTTACTGTAGGAGTGTGTTACTGAGAGGCAGTGTGTGCTTGTTATAAAAAAAAAAACACCTTTTATATTGTGTATATATGTCTATTTATTGATATACAAAAGACTAATTGATTTGTTATTAAAAAGAATGAGCTAAAATTGATGTCATCTCTTCTATTGGCAGATGACTTTGGAAACTATATTTCAGGCACTTTTCTAGGTGTTGATTTACAAATATAAAAGCATGATTATACATCCTTTCTTGGATAAAGCTTTATAAAAATTGTCATGAAAAAGTAGAATTTCAAGTAGTTTTTTATTTCCTTTTTCTATTTCAAATTTATATTTCAATCATAAAAATTAATAATTTAAAATAAATCCACTTTCATTGGAAATAAACAGCAGTTGTTTTATGGGTTGCATCTAAATTTCAGAAATGTAATCAATACTTATAGCTTTCATCTTCTTAAATAATACTATTTTAGCAAAATTAAAATATATAAGAATCTCTCCAAAATAATGTTCCCTTAGACAAAATGGTGTTAGTAGAATTTGGGGCAAGATTTTTATATGGCAATATATGTATGATAAAAGCTTTCAAATGAAAGTAACAGCTAACCTAAAGAAATAAGCTACTTAACTTAAAAAATTTCAGAATAGGCACAGTTGTTTATACAAAAAAATCTGGAAAAAAATCTACATATCCAAAAAGTTGGATATTGAACAAATAAATTACAAATATTATAATATTGCATGGTCAGAAATGATATTCTAGGTCCAAGATCAGCATGCAATAGCCTGTGGACTAAATCTGGACCACTGGCTATTTTAATAAATTTTATTGGTAAACAAACATTCCAATGAATTTAAATGTTGTCAGTGCGTGTTTTTATGATAGGATAGCAGAGTTGTGTAGCCTCTGTAAAGACTATATACTTAAATTATAAGAAAATATATTTTTAGTTTAGTGTAAAAATAAAAATATTCTTTCAGTTTATCTGTATAATAGGATCACCCATATTTTCCTATGAGCTATGTATGCTTTGAAACATGCCCATTCATAAACACATTGTTAATCTCCTTTGAAATTTAAGAAACTATTTAAGAAATTTGTTTGTATGGGTCAATTGTTTCTCACAAAAAATCTTATGAAATATTATTTCATTTTTCAAGTGAAACAAAACTCTGGGAAATCACATAATTTGAATAATATGACACCAACTAGTTAAGAGGCCAGTGGAATTTAAAATTTTGACATACTTATTCTCTATAACTGGAAAGCTATACCTTTGAATGGTAAAAAGGGTTTCTCAATTTTTTTGTGCTACTATGGATTGAATTCAGGGACATTCTATACTCCCAGCCTTTATTATTTTTTTTTTGTTTGGAAACAGGGTATTAATAAGTTGCTAAAAGCCTACCATATTGCTGTCCTTTAACCTGCAATCCTTTTGTTTCAGCTCCCCAAACACTGGGATTACAGGCGTGTATCACTATGCCTGGCTTTTGTCAATTCTTAAGTGTTGGGTATTTTTAAATTATTTTAATCTTCACATATTTTATTTTCCTATAATGAACATATACTTTATTTTATTTGTTATTAAAAATACCAAATATTCATCAGATGTACATTGACAAATCGCTCAAATTAAATTCTTATTTTCTTTTAACTATTTTTCCTTCATATTCTACAGAAAAGTATGGATATATGTTTTACAGTTTCATTGTACTGCAGAAATTATATAGTAACTGTTAAAACCAAAACAAAGTTTAATTTTTCAATCAATGAATTTCTGACAAGACAGTAATATTATTTAATATGCATATGTAATTAAATGATGGTATTTCTTCATATATTATATGACTATATTTACATGAAATATCCAGAATAGGTAAGGTCATAGATTATTGATTTCCAGGAGCTGAGGTAAGGAGAAGGTATCTGCTAATGGATAATGGATAATTTTTGAAGTCTTTCTAAAATTAAGTAGTGGTGATAGTTGCACAATTCTGTGTGTATTAAATACTGATGAATGGTATACAGGGGTAAATTTATGCTCTGATATATATATATATATATATATATATATATATGTCAATAAATCTATTTCTAAAACAGCAAAATATTGTTATTTCTTAGTGACAAATTCTACCTAAAATAATTTAGTCTTTTTTTTTCTTTTTCTGCTTCAAACTTCTTACAAGAACAATTTATTTTTCTATTGGTGGTTTCTCACTCCTTTCTCTCCTTGAATTAAAAATCCTACAACCATCATTCTCTCCGAGTACACTGACATTGTAAGCCTCTAACTTTTATCAGATATCTATAGCCTCATTTTTTTTTTCCTGTAGTGTTTGGCACTATCATCCTCCCTTTCTTTAAATTATCCCTCTTGTTGACATCTTTTATCTTGGAGGATTCCAACACATCCTGTCTACAGCCTTGTCCCTCTCATTGACGCAGGTTCCTTAGCAACACAGGCAGGGCCTTGGTGACAGGACCTCAGCACCACCATGCTCTAACCTTCACTTCACATCTTAGCAATACTCAACAATGCTTGCTTTGCTGAAGCACCGTGATATTATCATTTTTGTCTCCTGCTTATGGTTCATATCCTCTGAACACAAACTTTCTCTTTTTCCAGTGGCTAGTGTTGGCTTATTTTTAAGCCTTTACTAAAATATGGCAGTCTCTATAAAGGCCTTCCTAATTTACGAAAGAGACATGGTTTAATCTTGTACCTCCACTTTAGATTCCTATACACTACTTTTTATTTTGAAATTTTCATTTACTGGTTTTGTGCCATTTACCTATTCTGGGAAACATGAGGGTTTATAAATACTTTATCAAATACTTTATCTTGCTTATTTTCAGAACTTTCTATAGCACAACTACATTGAACGTGATATATGCGCAACAACAATTAGTTGACGTACATATTTAAACAGAAGTTATGAGAGTGGTATGGCACGAGTTTTTCAACAATAAGTAAGTATGTGTACAAAAATATCACTGGTAACCATATTGAAAGAGGTCTTTGATTCCCACTTTTATATTGTATGATTTCCACTTTAGATTGTATGAAAAGGTAGCGGTATAGCCAGGCATGGTGGCACACATTTGTAATCCCAGTATCAGGAAGGCTGAGACCAGATGACTGCGGTTCACAGACAGCCTCAGCTACTTTGCAAGGCCCTTTGCAACTCAGTGAGACCTTGTTTTAAAAAAAGAAAAAGACTAAAAAATAGGGCTGGAAGTGTAGCTTGGAGATAAAATATCCTGGGTTCCATCCCTAGTACCACACACACAAAAAAAGTAGAGGTATAGAAGAATATTCAAGTTTTAGTAATTCATGCTTCTTTTTGTAAATGACTCACCATTTTAGGTATTTTCTTATCATGATAAAACCTGCGTGTTATTATATAATATATAAATGTGCTTTACAATCTGTATTCTATTACTGTATGAAAGTTCAAGTGTTTTGAATTATGTATCACTCCTGTGTTCCATTAATTGGATCTATTGATCATAATATATATCAGAGATTAAGTACACTTTGGCATTTAGAAGGGTGGGAGTAATAAGCCATTGCAGCTGGCTTTAATATTTTCATGTTAACAGAAATTTTATAAGCAAAAAGTTATTTGAGTGAATAACTTTTAGAGATTTTTAAACTTGCTATAAAGGGTTTCATCAACCTTTGTATTAAAAGCAATAATTATTTTTCATTTTACCACACTTAAATCCAAGACAACATTCAACTTAGTTTGGGTTACTTAAAACAATGAGATAGGAGTCCTGAATTTAAACATTGTCATTGAGCACTCAAGCCATCATTAAGGCTGCCCTGAAATCAGAGGTAGGTCAAAGGGTCGTAGAGATTGGAAATCAAAGTGTCTGCTATACTAGAGATACATTACTCTTATTTCTAACTACCAGAGATATATTACTATTATTTCTCACTAAGGAAGAAAAAAATACTGTCAATTTAGTTATATCATTTTACATTGATTTCTTATAACTTAGGAATTTTGTTTCTTACCTTTACTTAAAAATATCTTTAAGAGATTAAAACATTTTAAGAATTTCATTAGTTCAATATAATTATACATCCTAGTGATATGCAAAGTGACACAATATATGCAAACAACAAAAATGTCTTCAAAATCTTTTCTATTTTTCCATATATGCATATATATTGTATTTGGAAAAACATATGCATATCTTTTGTATATTTGTGCAATCTGTTAAAAATTAATGAAAAATATAATTGTAAAACTTCTGTATATTTAGAGTCTAATTTGAATAAAATTTTGAACTATGGTTGTCAAGTTTTTGTTGATGCTTTTCTACATGAACTGTGTAGTTGTCATTGTTTTTTGTTTTGTTTTTCTACATGAACTGTGCTGTGCCACAGAAGTGTTAGGAATGCAGCATTTATTAAAAGGATGCTCCACAACTGAATCTGAAACACTCCAAGTCTCCATACTCTATCTCATCTTTTAATTTACCTGGGCAGGAAAAGACAGTTAGGTCACAACTGCTTACGCATCTTGATTTAAGATATGTTAAAATGAAAAATGCTACTTTTCATAATATTGATGAAACATAATATTTAGGCTATAATGAGTAATCACTAGGAACACCAAGCAATCAGTTAACTCATAGTACTGCTTTTAAAATGTTTGTAATCTATTTTACATTAGAGTATATGTATTTTATTGTGATAAATATATTTATTTATTAAGATAAATATATTCAAGTTAGCTTGATTAAAGATTAATTTTACTAAATATTTTTCTCATATGATAAATTTTAAAAATAGTCTGATGCATTACATAAATGTTAGAAGTTATCTTCTTAACTATTTTCTCTAAAATGTTATTGCATACTTTTAAATCTGAGCAATAAAAATAAAATTATACTGCCGAGGTTGGTGGCACAGGCTTGTAATCCCTACACTTGGGAGGCAGAGACAGGATTGCGCAGATTCGAAGCCAGCTTCTCTGGCTTAAGAGACCCTGTTTCCAGATAAAAATATAAAATAGGTCTGGGAGTGTAGCCCGGATATAGAAGGGCTTCCAGGAACCCCAGTACCACGCCCCCCCCCAAAAAAAAACAAAAAAACATATATTTCTCTCTATATATGTGTATATATGTATGTGTCTGTGTGTATGTGTGTTTGCAAAACCATATATATGATATTTTGCAATACCATATATATATATATATATATATATATATATATATATATATATATATATATATGTTCCTAAATATAAAATATGAACAGAGAACATTAATACAAGACTACACAAGAAATGAGGTTAGGGAAAGAGGTTTAGCTACAGCAAATGGAGACAGAGCTAGCATACAGTCAAAACAGGAGAGATGATAATATAGCCTGGAAAAACCTCATTTCTTTTGTAGTCTTGTATTAATGTTCTCTGTTCATATTTTATATTTAGGAACACAAATTGACAAATATATATATACACATACCTGGCACGTCACACCAAGGTATAGATAATAAAATCTATTTTAAAATGAGGTTGAATTTTCTGTGCTTTCCCTGTAGCTTTGGTAAAATTAATAAATATAAAAATGATAAAAGATCAAGAAACCTTAGATATTCAATCATTAAATATTTTCACAAAAATATTTGAGGCTTTAAAAGTTCCGTTTTCAAATATGCAAAAATTTTATAACCCTATTTTGAGAAGTTTTATAAAACTTGTGCTAAAGCCATTTAAACACTCTTGTACAGATAATGTTGGCATTTTTATTGTAATTCCTGATATTACAATAAAAATTATATTATCTCTTGATCTTCTACTTAAGTAGCATTAGATTTTGTATTATTTCTTTTGTATTATTTCTTTGTAGCTTTGATGATAGTAGTAAATCAACTCTCTAACATTCTTAAATCCTTACTTACTGGAACATCAAGTATCCTAATAAATCCCAAAGGATTAATAAAGAACATTCTACTCACGGTTGCATGTATTATAAGTCATTACAAACAGTGCTGTACTGGTCATAAATTTTAAAAGGTAATTATTTAAGCTAATCTATGCCTTAACAATTATTCTTAAATTCAGTGATTCAATTACAAATTTAATGATTCAAAATTACAAATTAGGCAAAACTGGGAACTTGGAATATAATTCAGCAGAAGATTTCCCAGAACGTGCAAGGTCATGGTTGATTTTCAACACTGTACACACACACACACACACACACACACACACACACACACACACGCACACACATGCATAAACATACACATACTTATTTTATACTTTTATTAATACATTATAGTCTGACATAATGATATAATTTACAGCAATACTGATATACATGCAAACAGCACTAGATGAGATTTTTCCTTGTCCCTCTCCTCTTTCCCTTTTCTCCATACACAATGTAGAGATTGGTATTGGAATATGTATATAATGTCGATGAAAATGATTCCTTCATTGATTTTCCTTATTCTTTTCCTCCTCTTTCTTACCTCCCTGGCTCCACTAGAGTTTCTCTTCCGTTAACTAAAGTCCCCCTGAAATCTCAATTACTCCTTAGCTTTCACATATGAGAGAAAACACATGACCCTTTACCTTTTGTGACTGGCTAATCTGATTTAACATAATGCTCTCCAGATCCATCACTTTTCCTGAAATGACATAACTTGGTGATTCTTTATTGTTAAATAGACATTCACTGTGTGTATATCCCAAATTTTTGTAACCCATTCATCTGTGGATGGACACTTAGGTTGGTTTCATAATTTGGCTATTGTGAATTGTGCTTCTATAAACACGAGTACACATATATTATTATATCCTGATTTCAATCTTTATGGAAAGATACCTAGAAATTAAGAGTCATATAGTTGAATCATGTTGTGGATCCATTCCTAATTTTCTGAAGAGTCTCCACACTGATCTTCATAATGGATGCACTAATCTGCAATTTAAAAAAAGTGTCGTACAGTTTCTATTTCCCTACATCCTCACCGACACTTATTGTTGTTTGACTTCTTGATGATTGCCAATCTGATTGGGGTTAGTCCTCAAACAGAGAAATAGGTCTTCTCCAGTTTTGTAGGCTCTTACTTCACTCCTTAGTCTACCAATTCATTTCAGCTGGCTATGCTATCCCCTAGGTAGAGAGGCAGGACTAAATCTCTAGAATGCCGGGAAGGAGCTTGACACTGAGTCTACATCCTTTCACTCTTTCATATAGAATAGTATTAATTGTGTTGTGTACATGGCTGCCAAGTTAACGACACATCTAGCCTCATTTTTTATTGGTACATTATATTTTACATCGTAACTTAGTTCACAGTGATAGTGACATACATGCGCATAACGCTTGGTACACTTTTCCCCAGTTCCCTCCCTGTTCCTCCCTTTCCCATACAGGATATTGACTTTGGCATTGGTATTCTTATTCTTATATATGAATATAATATCAATGGAAGTGATTCTGTTACCATTTCTCCCTCTACCCTCCCTCACTTCTTCCCTTAGACAACAGCCCTGGCTCAACTGAAGTTTCTCCTTGGTCATCTAAAATCCCTCTAGTATCCTGATTACTCCATAGCTTCTTCTGCCTATGAGAGAAGACATATGATCTTTCACTTTCTGTGATTGTATAATCTCATTTAACATAATGCTCTCCAGATCCATTCATTTTTTTCCTTCAAATGATGTAATTTTATTCTTTATTGCTGAGTAAAATTCTATTGTGTGTATATCCCATAATTCTGTAATTCATTTATCTATTGACAGACACCTGTCTGTCAAGAGATAATTCTGTCAACAGCAAAATTGTGAATTTTGCTGTTATAAACATTGATATGCATATAATATTCTGATTTCAGTCTCTTTGAAAAAATATGGCCTTACTTACAGCTTAGTTTGTCCAAACGACAAGTTTTGATCAATGACTTGTGAGCAATAGAGTTATAGCTTCTACTTCTATAATTTATAAAACTGGAGTATATCTTTCCTTTGCCCATTTTATTTTCTCAGTGGCTAGAATCTGAATGTAATGGTAGGATTTGGCTAATTACCCCAGAATAAAAAATTAGAGTTACTTTTTGAAACTGGTATAGCAAAAAGTGGAAGAACTGGGCTTCTTTACTGATATTGCAGTTGATATTCCTATGGACAGTTTACCCCAGATTTAACACGAAAGGAAATAAATTTTTTGCATAAGCTGCATAATAATTGTATCTTTGTTCTAATAGTTAAAACCTGTTCATTAACAAATATAGCCTCAGGGTCACCTTGAATGTCTACTAGGGCCATTGTAATTATATAGTGATAATAAAGCATTGATATTTGAGAAATAAAATGGTCAAATTTATTCTGTATTCACTGAATAAGAATGGTTTTGTCAGGTTATTAAAAATAACCTTTCACAAGAATTGGACTCAAGTTAAACCTGTGTTTCTCTGAGATTTTTTATTTTGTGTAACACTTCAATTGTGATTTCAATATTTGTTTTAAACAATGATTTTAAACAAAGAAATTAGATATGGGTAATTAAAATATTAAAGAAAAAGATTGTAATAAAATAACTTTCTAGAACATAAAGCAGAATATATTTTTAAAAAAGTGTGGCAGACTTTCAGAAAATTTTGTATGTAGTTCAAAAGGCTTCTCAGTTTTTACTCTTTTTGTATTTAATCTGTATAAGTGATCTAGACAGGGAGACCAGCTACAAATATATTTAATTAGATGATATGCAAAAATGAAGACTGAAATAATGCAAGGTGAAGTGAAAGAATCTTTGTGGCTGAGAAATTAAATATTACATAATGGTAAAAGGAAAGTAAACAAAAGAATACAAAGTTTAAAATGAACTCAGATTTAACATAAAAATAAAAAATTCAAAAACCATCAGTATGATCCTTTTATATTCAATATATTGAAATAACATTAGCTAATTCATCACAGAATAAACTGCCATAGTAGAATTAGTAAATTATTTTTCCTACATATGTCCATGTTTTGAGAATATAATCTTTTCTTATATGTAGTACTGGGGATAAAATCCAACGGAATTCTACCTCCTGGCTACATCCCCAGTCCTATTTTATTTTTTATGTGAAAACGGTTTTATTAAGTTGATGAGAACCTCACTAAGTTTCTGAGGCTGTCCTTGAACTTGCAATCTTCCTGTCTCAGCCTTCCAACTACTGGGATTACAGATATACACCACCATGCCTGGATGGAGAATATAATCATTTCAATGGTACATGTTACAATGGTATCTAACTTAATTTTACTAATGGGTATACAATTTTTTCTATGGATAAAAGAGGAACATTTTGTAGAGAAGTTGACAACACACACACACACACACAAAACAACTTAAAACTTATACATGAGTTATGTCTGCAGGAGCATCTTTTTTCAGTATTAGTCTTGTATGGTGAGGAAGGTTTTGTTTCCTATAACTGATTCTTATGATGGTTTTGCTACAGTTACTTTAATGTGGTTTATTTTAAAATATAATCCAATATTATTTTTCCAGAAATAAGATGAAGTTCTTTTGATTATTTGAGCATTAACAAGAAGCAATGTCAACCCTTTCATAGTATCTATTTTTTCTCTACCCTGACCCTTCAAAAGATACAGTTCTTAAAATGGTTTATTTGAAACATTAGTACAGTGACTCCTATTTATGTGTGTGTGTTTTTTTTTTTTTTTGCTTTCTGTGGTTTCAGTTACCAATGTGTAAACTGTGTTTGAAAATATTAAATTAAAAATACTGAAATAACCAACTCATATGTTTTACATTGTGTCCTATTCTGAGTATCATGGTGAAATCTCACACTGCCCTACTCTGTCCTGCCTGAGGGTTGTATATACGCTGGGTATATATGCTGTATTCAGAACCACCTGTTAGTCTCTGCAGGCAGGTTATTAGATCAACTGTGGTCCTGTTATCTCAGGCTATATTCAAGTAACATTTACATAGTACCTGGACACTGCAACATAACAGAAGTCATTCATCTCACTTCAACTCATCACATAAGTCACTCTATTATTTCACATCAACTTATTCTTCAAGACAATTAAGTACAATATAATATTTTGAGAGAAGAGAAACCACAATCACATAACATCTATTAGAGTAAATTGCTAAAACCATTTTGTTTTATTTATCAATTGCAGTACTGGGAATTGAACCCAGTTACACTCTACCACTGAACTATACCCAAGACTTTTTTTTTTTTAATTTTGAGATATTGCTGGGCGTGGTGGTGCACCCTTGTAATCCCCGCGCTTGGGAGGCAGAGACAGGAGGATAGCGCAGGTTCGAAGCCAGTGGTGCTGGCTTAAGAGACCCTGTTTCCAAATAAAAAGTATAAAACTAGGTCTGGGAGTGTGGCCCGGAGGTTGAAGGGTTTCCAGGAACCCCAGTACCACCAAAAATTTTTTTTTGAGACATTATATTTTAAGATGCCAAAGCTGTCTTTGAACTTTCAGTCCTTTTCCCTCAGACTCCTGATTATCTGAGATTACAGGTGTATGTCAGTGCATCTGGCTCCATTTTACTAATCTTTTACTGTATCTAACTTGTAAATTAAACTTTAGTATAAGTATGTGAGTAGAGAAAAAGGTAGTATAGCTACTTTTGGTGTTATCTGTAGTTTTATACACTCATGAGGGTCTTGGATTGTAGCTCCTGTGGATAAAAGAGGACTACTATATGTAGTTTGAACTAGTTTACTTTCTAAATTTATATACTGAGGTTCTTCAATTCCACTTGAAACAAACATTAATGAAGACCATAAGCATATAAGTATAGCACACTTCAATTGCTACAATTAAGTAAAGGAACTATTTAACTTCTACAATGCCTAGAAATACCCTTCTCATCAAAGTAAATTTTTATCTTGTCAGCCACCACTAATAAAATAAAGGACAGATTTAGATGAAAGATAAACAGTGAATTGCATAAAATATAAGTATGTCTCATGCAATATTTCAGTCATACTTATATTTTGAGTATTTTTATTTGAAATTCAAATTTGCTTAAACATTCCTTATTTTACCTGTCAAACCTACGCATCATGTATCCTTCAAAGGGCTTTATTATGAAGAGATTGGTCTATGGAATATTTTATGTGAAAGAGAACCACACACTGATTCCAAGTGGCAATCAGTAATCTGTCCTTTGAAGTGGGAGACTGAGTATTCTCATGAAAACTAACTCTAATTAGACTTCTACTTTTGACTTCAGACTAAATAATCGTTTCAAACCTAAAATGGTTTCTTGAAGGTATCACAGGGTTAATCAGGCTAAAGCTACTAGAATGAGATCAGTATTATCACATATCACTCCTTTTTACTCCCTTTACTGACCAGGCACTCCTAAGAATTGGACTTCTACCTACATCCTACTCCTCACCACCCAATCATACTTCCTTCTTCCCATCAATCTTTGCTAACAACCCGTTGAAACTACTCTTCAGCAGATCCACAGAATAGAAGGACTTATCTTAGAGTCAGATACTGCCAGACAAGTAACTCTAGTGAAATAGAACTATTCTGTATTTTGAAAAATGGGAACTAGAAAGTTGAGGTACAGAAACCAAAGTTCAGCTTTGGACCTAGGCTGCTAGTGCCCTCTGGTGCCTAACAAAAGAAAACAACAAGAATCCTCCTGAGAAAAATCATTTCAGTCCTCAAATTCTGTTCCAAAGTAATTTTTCATATGCTATAGCTAGCCAGAAAGCAAACATAATGACCACTATGGAAATTATGTTAAGCCAGCTTTATCAAAAACAATAGGTAATAGACGTATACCCCCAAGGATTTCAGATATTTAAATTGTTTTATTATAAACTGGTTAAAAAACTATGCTATTTTCATATCTAAATTTAAAATTTAAGCAAGAAATCATAATAAACATTACATACTTGAATTTTACATCAAATTTCCTATTGAAAAATACAATACTAAAATGGCTTAAAAATATCCTAGCTGAAAAGAGAATTAGTGAATTGGATAATACATCAGAAGATATAAAAATAAAAATATATACAATATATAAAGGATGAGAAATCAAAAATATATATTTAGATTACAAAAAAGAGTATGAGGTAAATAAGCAGAGTAAACACTTAGAGATAAAATGTCCCAATGACCCTAACCATACCATTACTGATTTTCTGCTCACTTGATTTCTGCTCAATTATTGAAAGAGTGTGGATACTTTATAGTTGCAAATTTACCTATTTCTCCTTTTGACTTAAAAAACTTGCCTCAAGTGTTTTGACATAATTATTAGCTATATATGAGAAAGACTTGTCTCCTTGAAAAACTGATTTTGTTATCATTATGTCCCTCTTTTTCCAGGATAATTCCCTTTTTCCCAAGTATGCTGTCTGAAATTAATACAGATACCCCAACTTTCTTTAGATTAGTATTGCAAGAGGTGTCTTTGTCTACCCATTATTAACCTATAAAGAAGTTTCTTGTAAACAACATATAAATGGGCCTTGTTTTTACTCTCTGATGATTATTTTAATTAATAGATTTATATTGTTCATATTTAAAGTTATTATTTTAGTCTCATATAAATTGTTTATATTTTTAATTCATTAACCTTTTTGTCTCATTTTTGTTTCTTTCTTCCCTGTCTTTTTTTATTTTAATTGAGCATTTGGTATAATTTAATCTCATCTCTTTTCTTACAATATAAGTTATACATCTTATAATATTTTTGAAGTTATAATAGTTTTTTTACATATTGGAAACTTAATTATTTTAAACACCAACAATGCAATTTTGCTACAAATATAATTTTGGAATAATAACTGGGCCTCAAAACCACCTTGGCCTTTGTCCAGCAGATCTGGGTCTCTACCAACTCCCAGTGTTGCCTGGGCCGTGGGGTTGGGGTGAAAGGCCACCTGGGTGAGAGGCCGGGTCCCAAGCGCTGGTGTGTGGAAGCCTCTCTCTACCTTGTCTCCCAGGCTCCCTGCTGCGTTCCGCAGGTTTGATATCTGGGAAGTGTGACTGTCCAGAGGAAATTAAATATTTTATATCAAATTACATCACAATAAATATTGTGAAATGCTTTCCTTTAGCTTCGTTCCAAGTGTGTGTGTTATGGCCAAGCCACTGCGGGCTACCTGCCCAGTGAGATGGCTGTGGCCTCCCTTCCCAGCCACCAGCCCTCGCCCCCTGGCGCGGGCCTCCCCCTCACTTCTCTGCCTGAGGTGGGAGAGCAGCAGAACGACAGAAAAAGGCAGCCCTGCACCGGGCACGGCCGCACTCACGGTCCCTCGAGGCCCTCAGGGGTCTGGGAGAGTGACTCTATAATCTTCATCAGTCTCTATCCCAACTTCCTCAAAGAACTGCTTCTTGCTCTTGGGGTATCTTTCGAGGATCGCATCAGACAGCTCTGTTGCCATCCTCTTGCGCTTCTCCACTCCTTACAGTATTTCTGCTCTCTCAGTATACCTGCTTCTTCTCTTCTGGGGTCACATGGTTGGTGGCCGCTTTGATGTTCTTCAGTCTCTCGGTGTAGCCAGCACACTCCTTCGTTAACTCCTGGATCTCTTTCTGCATCTCCGGAGTGGTCAGGGCAGTATTTAGCTCCTGTAGCTCAGCCTCCATGTGGCGGCAGCTCTGCTGCAAGCTCTGCACCTTGGCAGTGAGGGCCACGATTTTGGCATCCTGGCTGTGGAGGTCAGCATCACTCACCATGTCAAACTGGTCCTGAGGGGCAAAATACACCTTCTGCTTGCCGTACATCTTCTCTTTGATCTTGCCTTGCTGGGCCAGCTGCTCCCGCGCCTTCACCACCGCCGCCTTGCCTAGTCCGTGCTCCCAGTGCAGGTTCCCGAACACATTCTGGGCGCTGTAGGGCCGGTTCTGCTCCTGCAGGTACCTCAGGAGGATCGCGGGGGCTGCGGGGAGAGACGGGGCGCAGGGCTATAATAGAGTTTTAAGTATACATTTTTAATTAATTGAATTCTGCCTTCAAATAACACAGCATTCCTTCATGTGTAATTCATGTATACCTTAGAAGATTTTTATACTAACTTCTCATTATTTATGGCAGTATGTATTCATTTAATTTATCTGTATTTTATATGCTATATTTTACTGCTGTTATAAATTTAAAGAGTAATCAGTTAAATAAATTGGGAATAAGAAAGATTATTTTATCTTTATTATTCTTTTTATGACACTTCTGTTATTTATATAGATCCAAATTCATGCCTAAATCACTTTCCTTCTTTTTTAAGAGGTTTTAACATTTATGCGCTGTTGATTGATTTACAGTTTTTATATCTGAGAACTTCTTTGCCTTTTTCTAATTTTGCATGATAATTTCATTGCATATAGGCATACAGAATTATAGGTCTGAGGGTTTTACTTACTCAAAGCTTAAAATGTTAAATTGACTCACTTTTGGCTTGCATATTTTTTTGATCAAAAGTCTGTTCTAATTCTTACACTTGTTCCTCTTGGCATCTGTGCTCCTCACAGTGACTATCAAGAATCTAACCCTTTCATGTTGTGCAATTACATACCTAAGCATATTTTTGGAGTGTATTACTGCTGCTTTAACTTTTCTGTGTTCCTTAGATCTGTGGTTTTGTGTCTGTCATTAGTTTTGGAGAGTTTCTGCAATTGCTGTTTTGCATACCTCTTTTCTGATTTGTTCTGTTTCTCTTCTCTTTCTGGTTCCCCCTTTTAAATATTTTAACAATTCTGTTTTTTAAATTTTCTTCATTTTCCTTCAATGCTTTTCTTTCTCCGTTTTCTCTTTTCTTTCTTTTTTTTTAAAAAAAGATTTCACTTAGAGAAGTTTCTTGACATCCCTTCAAGTTTATTGATTTTTCTCTCAGCTACATCCAATTTACTGACTCTATCAAAGACACTCTGTAATACTGTAGTTTGTTTTTTGTTTGCTTTTTATTTGTTTTTAGCACCTGTCTTGATTTTTTTCTTAGAGTCTGTACTTCTCTTCTTACATCATTCCTTTATGCTTCCATGTACCCTTTTTTTTTATTATTAAAGGCCTTAAAATATGAGTCATAGTTTTTTTTAATAGATCTTAATTTTCAGAGCATTGTTAGATTTACATAAAACCTGAGAAGGTAGAAAGACTCCTCATTTACCCCAGCCCTCATAGACATCAACATCCTACAATATAAAAATCTCACAGCAAAGTATCATATTTGTTACAAATGAACTAACACTGGCACATAATCACACACATTCCATAGTTTACACTAGGTCTCAGTATTGGTGTTCTATATTCTATCAGTTTGTGTTATTATAGTTCTTTTTAATATCTTATTAGATCATTTTAAAATTTGTGTCATATCTAAATTTCATTTCAATGTGTGATTTATCTTGAAATAGCGAGGGTTTTATTTGATATCTTATGTTTTTAAATTACTTTTATTATTGTTGTTGAAAAACATATATTGTATTACGTACTAGGAACTGAGGTAAAGACACTTTAATGTGAGGTTCTGTGTAATTCACTCTAGCATTTGGGTTGTGCTTAATGTTTGATATAGCTATGTTCCAGAGGCTTCAGTTTTCTATTTTTATTTTTTAACTAGTATTTTAGGCCTTCATAAGCACTTTTCTTAGGAAGAAAACTTGCATTACATATTTTCTGACTGTAATAAGCTGTCATTATATTTTACTCTGTTGCCGTGATGGCAAGATGTGAGAAGGGAAAGCATTCTATAATTTTATCACTAAATCTCAGTCAGTAAACCTATATCCACAGTTTGTGACCTTTGAAGGTAGAACTTTTAAACAATT
Organism: Muscardinus avellanarius; assembly: GCF_963383645.1. Lineage (NCBI taxonomy): Eukaryota > Metazoa > Chordata > Mammalia > Rodentia > Gliridae > Muscardinus > Muscardinus avellanarius. The sequence goes on from NC_137795.1 coordinate 52,898,527, forward strand.
TATTTTCTTAGGTGAGACAGAAAGTATAGAAGAGGATGAAATAGGAGAAGTGCCTTTCCTCTAGGTAGAATAATAATTTGGTAAAGTGTTTACCCTATAGAGGAGAGTATTCTTATGAAAGTATATCCAGTGTTTTTCTCAATGATTATTCATCCCCTCCCCTTACCAAGTCTACTAGGGTAACATTTTGGTCCTTCATTGTGAGAATCTGATCAGATACCTAAAGATAAAACTCATGAAAGTGAGGGAATACTCTTAGAACTGCAATCAACCATGAGTTTCTCAGCCTTATGGTAGACAACCTCTAGAAACTCATCAAAATTACTATTGTGTGTTCTCACCAATATATAGCCTCAGTGGCTTCTACTCCAGAGCCATGGCTGTGATTTTCGAGATTTGAAGGTTTCTCCATATTGTAAGACATTGGTTTTTTTTGGCAATATCAATTTGCCTATTGCTCAAGGAATGTAATTGACTTTCATTCTGCTTACATTTTTTCTTATTGTAAGGAGGGGAATGATGACTTCTAAGCTCTTTTTAACTCTGAACTAAAACCAGAAGTTCCCTGGGAGTTGTTGTATTCTCTCAAAACAGAGTATCCTGGAGAATATAAAACAACAACAACAACAACAACAACAACAACAACAACAACAACACAGTAAATATCTATCACAGCTGGGTTTGATGGTGCTAGTGAGGCCCTCTACAACTTAGTGAGACCCTGTTTCAAAATAAAGGATAAAAATAAGGCTGAGGGTGTAGCTTAGAGGTAGAATGACCCTGGGTTTCACCCCCAGTACTGCAAGAAAAAAAAAATCTACTACTTTAGGATTTAGCTATATAGTACTCAAGAACTAAAAACAAATAAATACTGTCTCCTTTCTTTTAACTGTCACTCCTTAGCCTTTTTTATCTAACAAGGCTTTAGGAAGGAAAAATCATATCAACAGAAAATTGTAATTGCATATACTAGTGGCCATTTTTAAACAGAACCTCCTCTGACTCGGAGGGTGGGGCACCATTGCATACATGGTGGATTGTCTTTATTTTGTACCAGAAATATATGGATTTTAAGTCCATACCTTTTTTAGTGTGGTACTGGGATGGAACCCAGGGGCTTTCTACCCCTGGATACACTCCTCAACCTATTTTATATTTTATCTGGAAACAGGGTCTCACTAAGTTGCTGAGACCCTCACTAAGTGGCTGAGGCTGGCTTTGAACCTACGCAATCTTGCTGTCTCACCCTCCCAAGTACTGGAATTACAAGTGTGCGCCACCATACCTGGCTAAGCTCATACTTTTTTATTTAACACACTATTTATACCTATTTCATTTTCTGATCCATATTTAACTGTGAGTCATCCCAAAAGGAAATATTGGCCCACTCATATTAGAAGATGAATTATATGAAGAGATAAGAAATAAATACTCTGCCAAAGTTTTACAGTCACCATAATCAGTGATACCAATCATTTATGATAGCAGATAATATTTTTCTATTGAATCATTTACACATTCATTCTGCAAGCACTTCTTAATAACAGATTTAGTCCAGGTTCTGTTTTAGTTAAAATAATTAATATTTATTTACTGTTGAAGATACCAAAGTCTATTATTAAAGATGAACATACTAATGAATTAAAATGATAGTGGTAAACACTATGTTATATCTGTGTAACAATAGAGCAAATACTTTTAAGAACAACATATGATAAACATTAATACTTTAATTTAAACCATATTTTTGAATTTTCTTATTTTAAATGTTCATTCATCTCTTAAGTATAGTTTCCAACTTATAAAAATGTTCCTTTGATTCCTTCCAATTTTCCTTAAATGTTTACTAAATCATAACCTCAGCAAGCACATGTCAACAGTATTTTTGAAAGTCACATATTGGCCTTGAGGGGATGAATGGAAGATAGGCAACTTTATCTAATTATACTCATGGATGGTATCCCAGTATCCCACATTATAATTTGTTAAACTACCTTATTAATTCTAATGGTAGAGAGAGCCAATACTCTTGGGTCTTATAATCAGAATTAGTTTTTCCAGATGTCAACAGTATGTATATAACTAATGTATGTATACCAGCTTGTATATGAATATGTTAAACAAAATCAAAGTCTGAAGGTGAAAAAGGAAAGTATGAAGACATTTCTATGAGTTGATTTTAACACCCTTGTTGATACTGTATTTTCAAACATTGAGTCTTGTCATTTGGTATTATTAATAAAAAGATAAAAGATTACATTGTGTTATAGTTGTATATATTTCAAAACCATCTGGTTTAAATTTCAGTAGACATCTGGAAATCTTAATTATGTTTTAATAACTCATTCTTTAAAGGAATTACTGTTCTCTTATTTCATCTCGTGAAAGGCCATATTTTGAAAAAGTCTATTGATCTTTAATATTTTGTGGTTTCACAAAGTAAAAAAATGATGTACATAAATATCACAACCTAGGTAGGTCATTTATAATTTGGTTCAGATTTTCAGTGTCAAGCATATATCACTTGCTACTGTGTAAAAAAAATAAACAAGAGAGTACCATGTCTTTATTGGTTTAAATAAAAGGACAATGTAATAAATATTAAAATATATAATGAGGGATGAAAATTATGACAAAAAGTTTAGAAACATGTAATAAGTTCAGGAGACATAATGTAATATAATCAGGATTATAGTTGTGATCATGGAAATAGAATGAATGACATAATACACTTGGAGTCATGTAAGCAATGAAAAGGAATTGAAAATCTTGATAATGGCTACCATTTGTTAAGTAAGGGTAGGAACTGGGCCAACATATTTTCAAATATCATTTTACTTAATTCTAACAAAATGTTATGTTATCATTTCATTTTAGTAGATAGAGATATGAATTATAAACATTGAACAATTTATGATTGAACAGTGGTATTGCTTTGAGTCAACCCTGGTTAAATTCTGGAGTCTTAAATAATGGCTGCCACTGTTACTGCTATACTATTGCAAGCCTAGATGACAACAGTATTATTAACCCAGGGAAATGGCAACTGAGCAATATCATGCTGGAAAGGGATGATAGTAAGTTTCCTCTTGAGCTTGTTTTAGTTTGAGGAGCCTATGAAATGTCTGTGTATTGTTTTATTTTTCTTACCATTCTTACCATTAATAGAGTTAGTTTGTCCTATATTGCTTAAGTAGGACATACGTCATTAAAATGTAGACTTTTATTTCTAAGAACACTTTCCAAGCATGGTACTAGTTTTCACCATAGAGAAAAGTGCAAAGATTGGCTAACAGTTAAATGCAGTACCGTCCATTTGCTGTATGCTCTGTGGGCCTGTTATTGCTTAGAAGCGTTTATTGTAGGTTTTCTACTCTCTTTGTACATTTTGACGTATCTTTGTGATTGAACAGATCCAACCCCTTCTTACTGTACCATAAAATTGCCTTTACCATTTTTAAGGCCAAATCCTATATTTTCTGGAATATTTATTTATTGGGAATTTTATATCCCTTAAATTGCTACCTACTTTTATTGGAAATACTACTGCTTTGTTGGCGCTCTTATCCAAACAGCTTTTTAGTGTTCCACTCTAGCCACAGTTTTCCCTTAAATCCTTTTATTTTCAGTTCATGGTTTTGTGGTATATAAAGTTTTTTCAGTAAACCCTATATTGTGTTTTAGTAGAGATACTTTAAAAAAGGCATTTTGTTTTGTGCCCTTGTTTGTTTTAGTAAACCAGTTGGGTTCTAATTCATACTAAGCACATGCTCTACAACGGAGCTACACAGTCCAGCAACCCTCATGAGTTTTAAACGAAAAGAAATGTCAAGATGTAAGCACTGAATTGAGAGAAAATATTACATAAGAGGAGTCTGAATTACTTATTCATATATTCAACAAATACTGAGACAGGTTCTCACATAAGAGGAGATTGGGAAAATGACATAGTTTCTTTTGTAATGTAGTTTTAAATTTTTAAATAAGCACACATTACATAAATCACATTATCCTGAATTTTCTACTAGCCTCTTGTGAAACTCATTTCTCTTTCAAAAGTGACCAAAAGCCGTAGCTCTGGTTTCCTGTAGGATCTGAAAGAGAAGTACAACTGATTCCTCATTGGCTTGCATTTCATTGGTTCCCAGGAGAGAAAAGGAAATATTTTGCTTTACTGCTTCATTTTTCAGTCTACATTTACCAAATATAAATCCCTTAAGATGCATCATCACTCCTTTGAGCATTACCTAAGAGATACCACAGAACATCCCAAACTAGCATATTCCACTCTTCTCTTAGGGGAACAACAGATTATTAATGAAATGTATAAAGCAAAGTAAAAGTGTACATTGAGTTTGAGCTTGATAGGATTATGCTGATTGGCAACCTTTATATTTATTTACTTTAGATTTTTTTGTCCGTTTTTTACAGCTTTCACCAGTTTCCAATCATGGTAAGTGTGGTGGTGGAACAAAGGATCTGTTTTAGTTAGTCTGGTCTTTTTTCATAAAATGTTCAGAATATATAAGTTCCACTTTCAAGTTATAGCCTATCCTCTTTAAATTTTTTTAAAGGTATCAGAAGACATTGGGTAATAGAACCAGGTTTATAAAATGAACTGGTGGTAAATATTATTTCAAAAATTTTTAATTTTGATTTTAAATTTAAACTGTTGATTTGGTACCTTTTAAAAATACTCTTATCTTGAAAGCATTCCTCTTTCAACACCCAAATGTTATGAATCTGGTATAGTTTGGTCTCCAACCAATATTAAAAATGATTTCTTCTCCTGGGGTAGTGACATACACCTGTAATCCTAGCAATTTGAGAAGCCAAGGAAGAGGATCACATGTTCAGGATCAGCCTGAGCAATTTATCAACTTATCAAGACCTATCTTAAAGTAAAATATGAAGCTGCTGGGAATTTACCTCTGTGGTAGAGAAATCCTCAGTTTAATCCCTAATACTACTAAAACAAACAAGTGAACAAATAAAAGTATTTTTAGAGTTTAATAAGAGCAACATAATTCAATATTGATAGTTAAGGAAAATTAATTGACCTAAAAGAGCTTCATTTTATGTATGCCAAAATATTCTATAAATTTTAATATAAATTTTATTTATGTATTATATATAATGTGTTTTCTATTATATCAAATGTAATTATATATATATATATACACACACACACAAACACACACACACACACACACACACACACACACACATATATCTGGCAGAACATATGTGTCTGTGTATATACAAATGCCCCTCAAATTATAATGATCTCAGTAAGCCCATAGTTGATGAAAAGTATTGTAACTACAAAATGGACTTAGTACACCTAACCTATTTAACATACGAACTTAGAATTAGAGTGCACAACAGAGTCTAGCAGTATCGATTGTTTATTCTCATGATTGCAAGGATGACTAAAAGCCACACCTCCCTGCTTCTGCTCAGTATTATAAGAAAGTATGTTATCACACATCCCTAGTTGGAAAAAATAAAATTAAGAATGGCAATAATTAAAAACACAAACAACAAATGCTGGCAAGGATGAGGAGAAGAGGGAACTCTTAATACATTTTTGGTGGAATTGTAACTTAGTGCAACTATTTTGGAAAATAGTATGGGAGATCCTTAGAAGAACAGGAATGAACCTACAATATGATTCAGCAATACCACTTCTGGGTATCTACCCAAAAGAATGGAAAACAAAATATCAAACTAATGCATGCATATCTATGTTCACAGCCGCACAATTCACATTGCCAAACTATGAAACCAGCCAAGATGTCCATCAACAGATGAATGGATTACAAAACTATGGGATATATACACAATGGAATTTTACTCAGCCATAAAGAACAAAATTATGTCATTTACAGGGAAATGGATGGAACTGGAGAATATTATGCTAACTGAGATTAGTCAGTCATAAAAGTAAAAAATTAGATTCTCCCCCTAATATATGGAAGCTAGGGAGAAAAATAGGAGGAACTCTAGACAAAGAAGGAGAAACCATAGATTAGCAATTAAGGTAACCTAACTGAGAGGGATGAGAGAAAAGAAGAGGGAAATTCTCTAATGTACATGATGTGCATTCACAAACATATCAACATCAATCAGTAAACCAAACATAAGAAAGAAAGAGGGGGGAGGAAATGGGCTGGGAATTGAGGAAGGGCTAAATGAGTGATGTGTGCATGTATGACTCCACCGTCTTGTACTCTATTAAGATGTATGACTACAGAGCACCAATGAAATATTTAAAAATTAAAAGAATCAGAGTTAAAAGAATGATGTGTACTAAATGGACAAGCTTTCACATTAGTCTAAAGTTGAAAAATCATTAAAAGAAACGGTTGTACATCAGGAACCATCTGTAAACATGTATATATAGAGAGACATTTATCTACTTAGTTGTATCTTATCAAACAAAACTATGAACTTAAACTGAAAAGTTAGGTCAATTGTGTATTTCCTAGTTAGTAATTTTATGACTCACATAGGAAATATTTTGCATTTGATTTATTTCAATCACACAGCTCAATTTCTGCATTAAATATGATTTATAATATTTAGGTACCATCACTACCAATATAATTATACAGAAACAGTGAAATCTATATTTTTGTTCAGTTCAAAGTTGATCTACTTGGTGAGTGACTTTTGTGTACATTAATTAATGATAAATGCAAATTAATGTACATAATTAAAGTTCACTGTGTACTTTTATTCGGATTACCTTACAAGAAATACATGTCAATATGGTCATAGCAAGTATCATCTGTAAGAAATGTATTATAAGGAAGAGTGAAAGATTTTTTTTACATATAATCAAGAGTATTTGGCCAGACGTGATGGCACATGCTTGTAATCCCAGCATTGGGGAGGCAGAGACGGAATAATCGCAGATCGTGGTTCACAGACAGCTTCAGCTACTTAGCGAGACCCTTTGCAACTCAGTGAGATCATGTTTCAAAAAATAAAAATACTAAAGAATAGGACTATGGGTGTAGCTCAGAGATACAATGTTCCTGGGTTCCATCCCCAGTACTTCCAGAAAAAAAAAAAAAGATTATTTTCATTTATATTACACAAAGTTACTGTAAAGAAAATAGGTCTTCTATTTTGCAATCTATGTATAAAATTTATTGGACCTGTTCTTGATTTGATTATTGCAAAAGAAAAACAACGTTATGTCATGTTCCACATTGCAACTACTACTTTTTAATAGGACAAAAAATTAGGACTCAATGATATCTCAACTTACAAAAACTTTAAATTTCTATAATCTAAATTCACAACAATTATATTTTTTAAATCCTGTTGATGTATCAATGATCTTTTCACTCAAGAGAAAAGAAAAGCTGCCATTGCTTATTATTTCCTTTCAAAAAAATGAGCAAGGTAGCCTTTTATGTGATTAAATTGGCTGTGTAAGCTAAACAAATATATACCAACAAATTGCAAGGCAGAAATCAATCTATTAAATTATAAGAAGGAAAAGCATGCCACTAAATTATTTTATTAATCAGTGGAATGTATATAGAGTCAAACTGTGTGAAAATATAAAATAAAAGCCGGGCACTGTAATGCACGCTTGAAATTCCAGCATTTGGGAGGCTGAGACAGGAGGATCATGGTTCACCAACAGCTTCAGCTACCCAGTGAGGCACTTTGCAACTCAATGAAACTCTGTTTCAAAAAAAAAAAAAAAAATAGAGCTGGGGGTGTAGCTCAGAGGTAGAATGGCCCTGGGTTCCATCTTCAGTCCCACAACAAAAAGAAAATATAAACTAAGTAAATGCTCATCTTTATGGAACACCTGAAAATAAAGTTATGATATTAAGGACAATGATAGAGAACTGATATACTCTCATATATTGTTTTTGTATTTAAATTTTTTATGTTCTTAATAAGTATGTTATTAAATTAGTTATTGTGTTCTAGAAATTAAATATTATGTAAAATGTATTTTCATAAAGGCTTTCCTGTTTATTAAAAATATGGAACACTCAAATGGAGAAATAACATTTGAGCTGGATATATAGGCTCATTTTCTTAAATATCTTGAGTGGTACTAGTTAGAAGAAAACATAAGATTTACAACAGTTGTAGAAATACATATTGGAGTGTTTTTTTTTTTTTATGTGTGTGTGTGTTGTTTTGTAGCACAGAACTGTCATTACGCTTCCCAGTTGTTTACTGTTCACCTGCTGCAGTGGCGTGCACATGTGGAGTGGAAGGTAGACTTCTAGATCCTAGTCCAAGAGGTATTTGTGTCTGAACCAATATTTAAAATACTATATAATTGATTTCTTCTCTAGAGTGCCTCAGGTTGACAAACAGTAGCTCTTCCGTTGTCTTTCACATAACACTTGTTGCAGTTATATTTTTTGCAATAAGCAACTAATGTCAAAAGGGGTTTCAATTCTTCAGTTTTGAGGTGAATAGATTTAAGAGTGTTATGTAAACTATTTGTCAGAAAATATAAGCAAAAGTTCTGTAAAATATTTTCAGCATTCAAATGTATCAATAGTATAAAATATAAAACTTTCATAAATAATATTTATATCTTAATTTTATTTTTTTCCTTTTTATTAACTGTGTGATATAACTGTGTTTAATCAACCATTAAGAAAAAATTTCAAAGAAGACAATTTGACAGTTTGTCAAATGCTTTCAATTTCCATATTAACTCATTTATATTTGTATTTTTTAACCTATAGTATATTTTAAATATATATTTGCATATTAAAATAATTCTATACTCACCACTTTTTCTTTCTTTCTTTATATATTTGTGTATTTATGTATTTATTTATATTTTGCAGTTACTGAAGCTGGAACCCAGGGGCAATCTACCTCCGAGCTACGTCCCCAGCTCTATTTTTTATTATTTATTTTAAAGGAAGGTCTCACTGAGTTGCAAAAGGCCTCACTAAGTAGTAGAAACTGGCCAGGAACCACAATCCTCCTGACTCAGCCTCCCAAATGCTGGGATTATAAACATGTGCCACCATGCCGGGCCTTCATCACTCTTTATTAGACATCATATTTTATCATCAAGTTTACACTTAGAAGTATAAACACAGGGAGACTACAAACTTTTAATTTGATTAAGGATTGTTATGACATTGAGTCTCTGTTGTGTGATATTTCATGTGGTATTCAATGCTAACACAAAATTATTTTTATTTTTTCTTTCTTGTCAATAAAATTTCAATATCCAGGTGTTTGTACAAATACTGACATCTTCTAAATTGGAGGTATTATATGAAATTTCTTTGTTTTAATAATATGGTTTATTTTATTCTTATATTAAATTTGTTGTCAACTGGTTTATAAACATAAAAATTACACATATTTTATTGACTTTTTAACTAACATGGAATTTTATTAGAGTTTACCACTTTAGAAAGACAAGACACTTGTGATATTTTTCTATTTATACAAATAAATAAATTGATAGTACTTATATTTATAGTGATTAGCTATAAATATTTAATCATATGAGTACTTAATTATATTTTCTAGATAAATCATCCCCAAACACAAAATATTTAGCATATAATAATATGTTACTTATTTTTTGTCATCTAATGCCAAGATTATAGTATCATTTTACAATGCTTATTGTAATTGCTAATAAATTCTACCATGATTTATAGTGTATAACACAAAGTAATGGCAAATATTTTGACATTCCATTTTATAAAATGCAAACATAATGTTCTTTTACCTTATTTTTAATTTTATGTGAACAAAATTTTTATTATTCTTCACCTAGATGGTATAAGTAAATTAAAATATTTTGTTTCTTTTCCATAGAATTATTTTCAGTGGTCAAAAAATAAAAATCACATCACAGCTTCATAAATATTCAATAAAACAACTAATGCATTTGTCTTTTACATATCAGTACAAAACTTAGAATAAATGCACAACAATATTTTAAATTTTATCCTCAAATTATTTACTTACAGATAAAACTTGTGATTTAAAAATATTTTTCTCCTTACTTTAGGTAGTAAAAAAGTTGAAATAGGTCTATAACAATAATGATGGCATCTGGAAGCCATTCTTAGCAACAGACAAAGCCAAAAGTCAATGGAATGTAACATGTGGATAACATATTATAACTTTATGTGGTTGCTATTTAAATGCCCTTTGGCACTTGATGCTTTCTTTTGATATGCAAGTTTAGATGCTAATGCTAATATTTTTGATATTTCCAAAATATTGATGTTTTGAAATTTATTATTGGATGTCAGTATTTTCAAAACTTCAACGAGACAGTATTATATGCAATTAGAGGAGTTTATCCATTTACTTTATGTTTTATTATATTTGTGACAATCCTGTTGAATATAAATTCAATGGTATTAGTTAAATCACTGTGGGTAAATAATTCAGGAAACAGATTTATTTTATGTTGTGAAATTCAACCGCAAGGTATCAAAGTAAATGTGAGCCACAAGACCATGAGGAAATAAAATGAATATATGTGGTATGAACCCGCATTTTTCATATGTGAAAGACTCACAGATTGCCCCAGAGAAGGAATGGGAAGGAAAAGACAAATGCCACTAAAAATTAAGAATAAAATTTCCTCTCTAACATCGAAAGCCTAAGTCTTTAGTATTTTATTTCATTTCCCCTTGAGATTTTAAAATCTTACTACAGAGTTCTCTTATTAACCTTTTGGTTTTTCTACCCTCTATTTCTATACAAATATGTATGCCCGTACATAACTTATCTATTGTATCGCTCTCCCTCTCCCTCTCCCTCTCTCTTACTTACTGATACATTATCTGCCCAGGCTATGTATCTACACAAAAGAAATTGAGATGAAATATTGACATTTCTTAAATACTAAAAGTCACAATAATAGATCTATAGTTCTGAGGGAAAAATAAAATCTTCATTTTTAACTGTGACCTCCTAAATAAAAACAACCATTAAATAATTTTTTAATCTTTCATTTAGTTAACGTTTTGCTCTCTCAAGGAGGATTCTTCTCTTTCATCCTTTTCCTTTTTCTGCTTTCACAAAAAAATCAATCTTGAAATTCTTTCATGTTAAATGTTCTATCAATAGAGGCTGAGATTCCAGGAAGAGTCTTCTAGACAGCCCTTTACCTTAATGATCTCTGGAAGGCCAAGGGCAGCTGTACGCTCTTTTTATCATTCTTCATCTATAAAATTCTGACTAATGCTCTTAACCCCTTGGTAGGTAAGCTTAGCTCTTCTCTTACAACTACTGTGTAGTATACCCAGCAAATAACTAAATTCTTAGTTTATGAATTGCTGTTAATTCTAGTTCTAATCTCTGATTAAACAGGAAAGGCAATGTTACAAGAACATGGCTATATTTTTTGACAGACATTCTCTTGTTTCACTACCATGTTCTAGAAAAATTAGAATCTGACATTTTAACTTCCTTTTCAAGGATGGAGCAGATTTTTTTTTCTTTTCAATATTTGGTATGAATCTCAACAGCAGCTATTTTCTTCTTCTTTTTTTTGTGTGTGTGTATGGTACTGTGGATTGTACCCAGGGGCATTCTACTACTGAGCTACATCCCCAGCCCCATTTTTTTTTATTCTTTATTTTGAAACAGGGTCACTAAGTTGCAGAGGGCCTCACTAAGTAGCTGAGGCTGGCCGTGAATCTGCGATCCTCCTGTCTCAGCCTCCCAATTAATGAGATTACAAACATGCACCACTATGCCTGTCTTTTCCTTCTTCATTTTTTATCCCTAGGATAATGAAAATTGTCTTGGTAAAATTCATTGCTTGAAAAAATGCTTAGTCACCAAGATACCCTAGAAAATATTCCTATAAAGAACATACAAAAATTATTTTCATACAAAATATGAGTAGAGCTCTTGTATTTTAACTATTGTTCATAATTTAATCAGTTTTTATTAAATTATTAATTATCTATTTTCTCAATCTGTCTCAAATTTTACAATACTCTTATCAATTAAGTTGTCATCTAGAAGTAATAAAATCAGTAACTTAAACAGAAAACAAGTAGTGCTTTTCTAAAAACTATGTACGTATAGCACCCATTATAATCAGACAAGTTTTATGCTATAATTGTTAATTCTTCAAAATTAATTATGTAACTCTTCTAATTGTCTACAAGGAAAAATGCACCTTACAGTTAATAACTAAATTAGCTTAGCAATATTTAGAACAAGCAATAAATGTTAAGCTACGCTTAACTGAACAAATGTCTTAAAACATGTGTTAACCTATTACTACAGTTCTTCCACATTCTAGTTTTCAAGTATGGGTGTAGAGTGTGAGTAGGCAAACATTTCTGAAGGATTTTGTTATAAAAATAATGACACTATTGTTATATTCATGAGAGTTATATTTAAATTCAATTTTATTATAATCATAGTTATTTAGTATTCCCCTCTTTAAAATATAGAAATAACATTTTGGCCTGCACTATCCTTCCATATTTAGATAGGATATTTTTAGCCAATGATCTGACTTAGTAATGTTAAAAATTTTAATTGCATACTTGATATATTTGACTATTTTCAAGTAATATTTAAACTAAATTGCTTTAGAAAAGTGTTATCATTTCATAAAACATTACCATTTAGTCAATATTTTGGTGCATGTTTTATGAGTTGCTATAATAAAATAAATGTCCTGCAAATGCTTCTTTTTTGGATCTGATCAATCTTTTAGCAAACGTTTTTATGGCTTGCTAGAATGAAATGAAAATCCTGCAAACATTTCTTTTTCGGACTTGATAAAATTCAGAAATATGGTAAAAATATTCAAGAAACCTAGCTTTATTTTTTAAAAGATGTTTCAGATAACAGAATGAGTCTTTCATTTCTTTCTGTATGATGGATTAAACAAAATAATCCCTCCTTTCTCTAAAAGGAACTAAAACACTAAATGAAATATTTCCAAGGAGTATACCCTGAAGGAAAAGTCAGGAATCTTGAAAAGCTTGCACCTGTGGGAGTTATTGCCCACAGCAATAAACAATGCCAGGACTCTGACATTATTATGTAACTCCTTATGTATTTGCCTTTAGTTTTTCTCGTCTCCCAACTTTGTGGACACTAAGCTTGTGCTTTCACAATGAACGAATTAGAATATATGGGACAAGAGAATTTTAGGTGAAAGACCAAATAGAACTCCCTTTATAAAGCTTGGATTCTAAAAGTCTATCCACTCTTTGTCAAGATAAACTAAGACTACATCTTCCTAATCCTATTTCCTGTCCTGTGATGGGGGAAGAGATAAAGATTGCATTTCTCAAACATTTAAATTGCTTAAGAAGCAATAGAGCATCCTGAAAACATGTAGACATAAGCTAAATTTTACCAAGGATTTTAGTCATGATCGATATTGCTTAGGTGGCTCAAATGTTTGAGCCAATAATTTGTAAATCACTTTCATTCTTATATTTCCTCCTGGCTCTGGCAGGAAAATGAAAAATTCTTTTCTGAAAGAATCAACCTTCAATCCAGGCCCCAATATGCTATAAATAAAGGTCCATGTTTAAAATAATTCTTAAAGAAATTAAAAATATTATTAATATATAAGAGGCCATATGAAAGCAATTTATATATATATGTATATATACATATATATATATATATATATATGTTTGTTATATAAAAAAACTTTTGAAGTAAAAAACTATAGTAAATGATATTGAGTTCAGCATTACTGCTTATTATAGAATTAGTAAAAGCTGAGAATTTTTGTAGGTTCTAAAATTCACCTACATAACTTGTCCCATGTTATCTACCATTTCAAAGCCAGCAACAGAGAATCTCCATCATGTTTAATCCTTTTTAAGTTTTCTTTCTTTATAAAGAAGTTTTAAGTTTCTTTTTCTTTATCATCATTCTTTCAATTTTTTTAAATTTATTATTTAGTGGTACATGAAAACATACAAACTACATAATGCATACATTGTGTCATATTCAAATCAGGTTAACATATCTATCTTTTCAACATTAATGAATTCTTTATGGTGAGATTTTCAAAACTCTTTCTTCTATATTTTTTCTTATTGCTCATTAATCTTGCTTTCTTTCAGTTTGAAGAATTTATTTCCTTTAGCATTCCTATAGAATAGGTCTGGTGGAGATATATTTTCTTGGCTTTTATTTGTCCTTGAGTATCTTTATTGCTCCTTCATTTCTAAAGTATAGCTTTTCTAGGGACCATATTCTTGGATGACAGTTTTTTAATTTTTTTCTCCTTTATTCTTTAGTTCTGTGAAAATTTCATACTACCTCTCCTGAGCTTTATGCTCCTAAGTCTAGTGAAGTGAATTGAGATACCTGTATCTGATGTGTGTGTGTGTGTGTGTGTGTGTGTGTGTGTGTGTGTGTGTGTTACTATTGGATTCATGACGATCTTCTTTTTACCTTTTACACATACATCTTAATCACAACATAATCTTCTTGCATACCAATAACCCAAAATATTTACTCTTTTAATAGTGTTCCAAAGTTCGAATAACCTTTCTTTGTTTCTCTTCATTCTTCCCCTTCCCACTGTGTTAGATTTTTTCAACCTGGCACTAAGTGCCAGAGAAAAGACTTATGCTTACTACCTTCTCCTATCCCTAGTGAATAGGGTATTGTATCATGCTGTACTAACAGGCTTAGGACAATGATGGTGAAGGCAGTAGTCATCAGTGATGAAGGTTGAAACATGAATCTGTGCCATGAGGACAGTTCTCTGCCTGATGCAGAGACATTACTGAGCCTTGTCTGAGAGCACTGGCCTGGGAGTAGTGTGCTACAGAGGTTGGGAGATGGTCAGTGGGAACTGTGCTTTGGTCACTAACTCTGCACTAAATGAGATTGCACCTGAGGCTCAGCCTCTGGAACCTGCACTGTCCTGAGAAGAGGACAGGTATGCCCCAAGCTCAATCCAATACTGAAAATTATACAGGCTGAAGGTCAATGCTCTCCTGCTGGACAACAGGTCTCTGTTTAATGCTGACTGGTATGGGGCTCTGTCTATGAGCTCTGGCCTACTTTTCTGGGCTTTATTTTCTTCCAGGTGCTGTGTCTCTCTGCCGCAGGCCTGAAACTGGGCTCCAAGACAAAGCCTTGTACGAGCTTTCCTGTCCTTCTCCTCAGTGGCTGAGTCTCACTGCCCACTGGTGGGGCAGTAAAGCAGTCAGCTGCCTGTCTACGGCCATCCAAGGGACAAGGTTTGAAGATGTTGGTCTGGTAGTAGGGAGTGTGTGGCATTGATTTTCTCAATGACAGGCCTGAAGCTAGACTTCAAATCTAAAGCCTGGGTTTAATTCTTTCTCCCTCCCCCAGAAGGGAGCGATCCCTCCCCACCTGAGCTGCTTGGAGTTGGGAAAGGTGATGCAGAAAGTCTTTTCTTCCTTCTTAAGTATTGACTTTGTTTACTGTGGGGACTGTCAAACATGGTGTTAGTTAGGCTTTCTCTCCTTTTACTGGTGAAGGCCTTGCACTACATTTTATTATACTAAAAGCAGCCATATGTTCTTTTACCCAATTTACTTTGCCCTTGAGGAGGTAGTTGGGTGGGTGATAGACTGCCAAACATGGTCCCCTGGAAAAAAGGTCCCAAGAGGATTTTCCTTCACGCCATCTTGCCCCACAGCTGAACACTAACTCCCTTTTGGGAACTTACCGATTGGGTCAATGGCATTCAAGTAAATCTCTTTTTCTTTTTTTTATGATTTATGATTTTTTTATTTTTTATTATTTTATTTTTTGGTGGTACTGGGGTTCCTGGAAGCCCTTCTACCTCCGAGCTACACTCCCAGACCTATTTTATATTTTTATTTGGAAACAGGGTCTCCTATGCCAGTGCGCTCGGCTCGAACCTGCACCATCCTCCTGTCTCCGCCTCCCAAGCGCGGATTACAAGCGTGCGCCACCACGCCCGGCATAAATCTTTTTTTCTAAAGTCAGTTGTGGCATTTGGTAGAGCCTACTCTTTTGAGTTATTATGTCCTAGGATTATACAGGGCGTGTAACTTCTGATGATAGGGATATTAATACTGTCAGAATTCTGTACGTACATGTTCTTTTATTTGAGAGAGAAATTAAGGTACAGGGAGTAAGGTAAAGATTTCAATATATAATAAATGTTCTAAAGACCAGAAGAATAAAATAGTTGGGAGGCAATATTTAAAGATATACTGCTTAATATTTTTCAAGGAATTAATGAAAGATTTTGATATTCTGGTAGAAGTCAAATAATGCCTGAGCAGAATAATCACACAGCCACATTCACAAATAACCCAAAAAAGCATAGCATTTATATTGGTTTTCAAAGGGAAAATATTTTAAGATCTTAAACCACCACAGAGAAAAATGTATTGGATAAAAAGGGAATGAAAAACCATTAACTTTTTAATCACAATGAAAGATAGAATGTGGAATATAACTTCTAAATGATGACAGAAAATTTTCATTATTTAACTTAAAATATACTCTATAACTTACTTCTATAAAATTATTCTGGGAGAAAAACCTCAAAATAACAGGGGTTGCAAAAAAAAAAAAAGCCCTGAATAATCTAAATACTAAAAACATAATTTAAGGGACTTTAAAAAAAGAAATCAGAGATACCAGTAGTACAGATGAAGTTCAAAAACAATACTGGGCAAACAAAGGACATGTAAATTAGTAGACATAGGAACATATATAAACATGTGTATATAAAAGAGTTTACATGTCCTATAAGATTACAAAGCAGGAAATAACTACAAAACAAAATGTGATTTGGAATTGAATAAATATAGTTTGGTGTGTTCTAACATCATTATGGTGATAAAATGAAGGGTAAAGTATTTAAGTATTGATGAGTAAAGTATGCATATTAAATTGTTTAGGATAATAAAAATAGAAATATAATATAAATATATAAACTAGGATAAATAATAAACACAAAAGAAAATATTTAACCAACCACAAGGAACATAGCATACAATAAAAAAACTAAAATAGATGGGCAAATAAAAAAGCATGCAATGATTTTAGAAATGAACCCAAATAAAATTACAATACCATCAATTAAATGACCCAGGAAAAAATATTTAAATACATAATTAAACAGAGCAAAAACAGACTATATGATGATTATCACCAACATATTTATAAGGATAGGTAAAGTTTCAGGGTAAAATAATTACACACATGCAAACATAAGTGTCTATTTTTGCATTCAACTAGTTACTAATCAAAATAAAGATGACACAGTGACACAGTTATGTTATTTGTATAAACTTTAGACTTCAAGTAAAAAAAAACAGATAATCACTACATAATGACAAATATTTCAACTAGTGAAATATAGAAGTTTTAACATCTTAAATATCCATTAAACCAGGTTAAAAATAAAGACAAGTTTTTGAGGAGAGAAAATAGTGACTGCGAAATGTAGCACATCTAAGTAGCTGTAACAAATAAAAATCAACTACAGAGAAGGCAGCCCCTTGACAAGAAAAACAAAGCAGCAAAGATGCATACAAACAAAATAGGGAACCATGGTGGAATAAAACCCAATAGTCAGAATGCGAGATCAATAGCAAAGAGCCCAGGGGCATGACTGACCTGATGTGACACCACCTCGGGCCACCTGCTCGAACCATGACTGATAACTCCGCAGCCCCCAAAAATTCCAGCAAGAAAACCAAGGACTGGAAGTGATGTAAGTAACGCAGAACTCCAGCATCTTAAGTGACCAGCATCATGCTTCAGGGACAGAGCTAAACATTAAAAAATATCTAAAGCCCATGCAATCCCCAGAACCTGGCACCCACAGCAGCACACGGAGCCCTTCAGAGATCCAGGCCCACAAAACAGTAAGTTAGCCATGTTTCTCAAAAGATGATCTCCCAGAGCAGCTGCAGGAACTTTAACAGGCTAAGATCTGGTGGTCCACCCCTGAGGTGGTTGGATTATAACCTACAGACAAAGGAAAGGCACATAGTATCCAGGACACAGTACCCACACAGGTCACAGGGAGGTCCAGGCCCAGGGCTGGAAAGCACACAGCCCAGGTCTAGATAGTGCAAAGCCCTGGGTTTACACAGAACTCTTTCACAGTGACACCCGCCACCTTGAGCCCTGAGCACAAAGTGGTGAAAGACAAGAGGTGTGAAAACACTCAAAAAGTGGTTCCAAAATCTGACAATAGGTTACTGAGCAAATGAACGACATTGGAGCATGCTCCAGAACCTACTACAGTGAACAGACATTAAATGGCTAAAAGTGTCTTTTCAGACATCAAGTGGAGTCTGTACGTGTAAATTTGCAAATTTTTTTTTCTTTCACTGTAATTAGGTTTTGTTTTTTCGGTTGGGTTGGTCATTGATTCACTATAGTTAATATTGTTAGTTAAGTGTTTTGTTATTTTTCTGCATGTTCCTTAGCTCCCTCACCCATTATTTTTACAAGCTTTCCCCCTCTATCCTATCTATTCTTTCCTCTCAAAACTTTTTTTTCTCTTTCTGTATCTTCTTGTTCTATATCCAAACTATTTAATATCTCTATACCTAAATACTCTAACTACAAGAATCCTACTATATGTTCACTATCTTTCATCTCAACCAGATACTACCTTATGATATTTAAACTCTTACTCAACTTGATTATATCCTCTACTTTACCCTATTCCTGTACCCATCACAACAGTTCTTCCCTCTCACCTAACCCTCACCATTGAAAGCAACACTACTTACCCAAGCATGAACCTGCTGTAACCTCTAATATACTATGGCTAAGATTGGATCAGAGAGGTGATCCACAGGGAAGGACAAACAGACAATAAAGATAAACTAACCACAGCCAGTAGAAAAATATGATCAATAAACTGTGCATCAAGTTTCAAAAAATGCATAGGTTACAAACTCTTCTGCCCACACCACTGAACTAACTTTTTATAAAGATTGTGGCAGACAGAATACCTAACCTTAACAGCTGGAAACCATCAATGCCACCATAACAAGCAAGCAGAAAGAAGCCCAGAGCAACTCAGTATTGACAATCTATAGGTAGAATAACAGTGGGGTGATAGAAGACACAGTATTCAGTGTTAAAATCAAAGTGTTAGTGGCAGCTGGAATCATCTCCAACAGCAATCTAGAGCATCATCTGTCACAACTCACAATGAGAAAGAAGGTTCCAAAACAACAGAGACACAAATGAGAATACTGAAAATATGAGAACATAAAACAATGAGGAAATAAGGGAAATCATGAATACTGACCTACAAGAAAAGCAAGAAGAAAAATTCCAAATCCTGATCTTCAATATGATGAAAGGCCTCAAAATAAGTGAACAGGAGATGAAAGAGGAAATTAAGATATTAAGAAAGAATTAGAAGGAGGCCTGGAGTAAAATGAATCAATAAATAAAATGAAGACAGCAATAAGAAAGAAATTTTGGAAGACTAGATGAAATAAAACACAGAATATTACTGATAGAATACAGGTCATTCAAAACTGAAAGGACAGTCAACAGATAACAGAAGACATTACAACAATAGAACCTAAATATCCAACGACTATGGGACAACATAAAACATCCCAACTCCCAGATAAAAGGCATTGAAAAAGGGATAGAGTTACAGACCAAGGGTATTCATAATCTCTTCATAGAAGTAATTTCAGAAAAAAATTTCAAACGTGGAAAGAAACTTGGACATCCACGTACAGGAGGCATACAGAATAATGTTAAGTCAAGATCAAAGAATGACCTCTTCATGCCATGTAATAATCAAAAATATCAACATCGAGGTTAAGCAAAGAATCTTAAAAGCAGTGAGAATAAAATAATGGGTGACATTCAGGGGCAAAACAATAAAAATCACTCCAGACTTCACACCCCAAGTCATGAAAGCCAGGAGAGACTGGTGTAATATAATGAAGACCCTGGAAAAAAAAACAACTTAGAACAAAGTAAAACATGATCATGTCAATAGATGCTGAAAAAGCATTTGACAAAATCTAACACCCATTCATGTTAAAAACACTGCAGAAAATTGGAATAGAAGGAACATATTTCAACACCATTAAGAAAATATACAATATATACAAAGCCAACATCAATTGAATGGGGAAAAACTGTAAGAATTTCCTCTAAAATCAGAAAAAATACAAAGATGCCCACTATCACTACTCCTTTTCAATATAGTCCTCGAGACTCTTGCCATAGCAATAAGACAAGAGAAGGATATCAAAGAAATTCAAATAGGAAAAGAGAAATCAAAATTATCCTTGTTTGCAGATGACATACTCTTATATCTAGAAGACCAAAAAACTCAACCAAAATACTACTGGAGCTGATTAACCAATTCAGCAAAGAGGTGGGATTCAAAATCAACCTAAAGAAAGCAGTAGCTTTTGTATCTGCCAACAACAATAAATCCACAAAGAAAGAAATACAGAAAAAAATTCCATTACAATAACCTCAAAAGCAATAAAATACCTAGGGATAAACCTAACCAAAGATGTAAAAGACCTCTACAATGAAAACTATAAAACATTAAAGAAAGAAAATGAATAAGACCTTGGAAGATGGAAAGATCTCCTTTGCTCATGGATAAGCAGAATAAATATCATCAAAATAGCCATTCTCCCAAAAGTGATATACAGATTCAATGCAGTTCCTATAAAAATACCAAAGACATTCTTCATAGACTTAGAAAAATCAGTCATGAATTTCATTTGGAGAAAGAAAAGATCCAGAATAGTCAAAGCAATTCTCAGCAATAAGAATCATGCAGGAGGCACCACAATCCCTGACTTCAAATTATACTACAGAGCAATAGTAGTTAAAACATCATGGTACTGGCACAATAACAGGCACACAGACCAATGGATCAGAATAGAAGATACAGAAACAAACCCCCACACTTATAGTTAATTGATCTTTGACAAAGGGGCCAAATTCATATGCTGGAGAAAACTCAGCCCTTTCAACAAATAGTGCTGGGAGAACTGGCTACCTATTTGTAGAAAGATGGAACTAAATTCTTACCTCTCACCATGCACAGGAATCAATTTGAGATGGGTCAAATACTTGGAAATCAGACCATAGACTGTGAAATTAATAGTAGAGGGCATAGGTTCAATACTCCAACATATAGGCACAGGTAGTAACTTCCTCAACAAGACCTCCATATCACAAGAAATTAAAACAAAAATTAACTAGTGGGATCTAGAAAATAATCAAGAATCTAAAGAGAGCCGGGCGTGGTGGCACACTCTTGTAATCCCAGCGTCTGGGAGGCAGAGACAAGGAGGATCATGCAGTTTTGAATGAAGCCAGCTGCACTGGCTTAAGAGACCCTGTTTCCAAATTTTAACAGTATAAAAATAGGTCTGGGAGTGTAGCTCGCAGATAGGAGGGTTTCCAGGAACCCCAGTACAAAAAAAAAAAAAAAAAAAAAAAAAATCTAAAGAGAAAGCCTACAGAATGGGAGATCTTTACCAGTCACTGCTTACTCTGATAGAGGGCTAATATCCAGAATATACAAAAAGCTTAAAAGACTTTCCACTAGCAAAACAAACAGCCCAATCAAGAAATGGGCAATTGAATTGAATAGACACCTAACAAAAGAAAAGATACAAATGGCCAATAGATACATGAAAAAAATTTTCAACATTATTACCCATTAGGGAGATGCCAATAAAAACTACACTGAGATTCCATCTAAACCCAATTAGAGTGGCAGCCATAAAGTCAAATAACAAATGCTGGTGAGGATGTGGGAAAATAGGAATTCTTCTACACTCTTGGTGGGAAAGCAAACTATTTATCTCCTATGGAGATCAGTGTGGGGACTCCTTAGACTACTAGGAATGGAACCACCATACGATCTGGCTATACCACTACTGGGTATATTTCCAAAAAGGGTGAAATTAGAGTGCTCCAGTAACATATGCATACCCATGTTCATAGCAACACAATTCCCAGTAGACAAAATATTGAACCAACCTAAGTCTTCATCAACCGATGAATGGATTGCAAAATTATGGGCAATACACACAATGGAATTTTACTCAGAAATAATAAAGAACAAAATTATGTCATTCGTAAGAAGATGGAAACACCTGGAGAACATTATGTTAAATGAGATTAGTCAAGCACAGAAAGAGAAGTGACAAATATATTCTTTAATGTGCTCAAGCTAGGGAGTATTAGGGATACTAGAGGGACTCCATATATTAAAGGGAAACCTCAGTAAAGCCTAGAAGGATGGGTAAAAAATGAAGAAGTCCGAGGTTCATTAATGAAAAAGCTACATTGACTACGTGATTTGAATATAACCTTGTTAACCTGGACACTCAGAATCAGGAGAGAGGAAAATGGGGAAGCAGGAGGTGGGGTGGTACCAAGTACTGTGTGAATATATGGCATTGTCAACATGATCCACATTATAATGTGAGACTATACTTCATCAATAAAAATAAAAAAAAAACAGAAATATAAGGAGTACTACTGACTCCAAGGAGCCGAGGTAAAGCCCAAGTATTGTATGTATGTATGCCACTATCATTATAAGCTACATTATTATGTGAGACTATAATGCCCCAATAAAAGTATAAAAAGATAAAGAGTACTACTAGAAGGGCTGAGTGATTTGTGCATGGATGCCTCTACCATCTTGTACTCCATTAAAATGTATAACTACAGTGCACCAATAAAAAAAGTACTACTGGAGTACAAATAGTTTTAAAAAGCGGGAGGAGACTTTATTACATTTAAAGAAGGAACTAACTCCCAAAGTACAGCCAGATGTGGTTCACCACACTCCAGCATAATATGCAGTGAGCAAGCGTAACTCTCACAGCAGACACAGGTGTGGCATAACACACCCAGGTATCAGGGATAACACACAGGCACCAGGCTCAAGGTGCCCATGCTCAAGACCTGATAGGCAATCTGCAGGTGCTAGCCCTGCTCACCAGGAGAACTTTGACAAAGCCATCTAGTCCCTAGCAATCTGAGGACTATAACTGTCAGCACCTGAGACTGAAAACCTGCAACTTCTGCCAAGGTGTATTGCCAGCTTGCCTTGACAACTACCAATCATGAAGCTGAATGCTGATAGGTCCAGGTATGCTGGAAGCCACTGGGCAAGTCCTCACCTTCAGTTCTGGTTAGGCACTGGTTAAGGTTGGGCCTGACAGCTAGACCAGACGCACCACTGACCCGGACCCAGAGACAGCCACCTGAGACCCATAGCAAATTGACTGCCTGACCTGCTTTCCAGGTTGAACTCCTCTCTCTTTCTCTGTCTCTCTTTCTCTTCCCTAAAATATCATAAATTATATAAGGTTTGTGTAAAATATTAAAGAATAAAGGAACTGTTTTGGTCATAATCACAATGAACATTCTTGAAAGACTGAGACTGTGTTTTGGTTCTTTTCCATGAGACCAGTCTTCTCAGAAAACATGTAAATACATCTCAGTGGTAGATTTTAACAAACTTAGATTTTAACAAACTTCTATAATAATTTATTGATGTAAGATTTTCTTTAAAAAAACAGGAAAGGTTTAAATAGCCAATTTACTTGGTTTTAATGCATGTCTCTAAGCATCTATATGTGATAAACAATGTAATAAAAATCAGCAAACTCTTCATGTTATATAACTTATTTTGAGGCGATTATGTTGTGCCCTACCAATTAACACCAATTTATCCTTCCAAATAACAGTTAAAATCCATGACAAGTCTAGGATTTTCATCCTAATTGGAAACTAACACATTAGCAAGTCATAGTTTTGAGTGATAAAACAAAACAAAACAAAACAAAACTAGACTAATGAATTAGAAGCAAAGTATAATCTACTGCTCACAGCAAAGCAATGAGTGAAGTATTTGCCTTCACTTGCACTGGTTTCTCCTGTCCCTATTCCTGATGCAAAGAAGGCTGCTGATACTTTTGCATACAAGATTTTACATCACAGGAGATGAATCTGGAGCTTAAGAAATCTGATTCCTTCATTCCCAAAGAGAGTCCCTGTCTCTATTTTACAAAGCCTTTCATTGCACAAACATAAAGAGTCCTGAGCAGGAGTTGAGTGCTCAGAAAATTTAAAGAGAAGACCACCCCTAAAATACATATCACCACATTTATTCTGAGGGACAGCAAGATGGTGCTTAGTTTTAACTGTCTGGCTTGCGGATATACTTCAAAAGATCAAATAATTAAGTTTAGACAATAAGCAGGCTAATAAATATACCAATATTGAAATGACCCTTGCTTGTTTTTTCAGTATTTTGTGTGATGAAATTCACACACAAACATATATACACTCAGACGCACACTCATGTCAAAAAACATTCGATTGAGTTGTGAGCTTAAGCATACAACTTTTCCATAAAACTTCATTATTTCATGAAAGAATAAGTGATAAAACTGTGGTGATTTAGACTTGGTATTGAGCAGATATTTTCTCAAAAATGGTCTGAGTCTGCCATTTCAAGGGAAATAACTATCAGTGACTATTGTCAGTGACTAAATTTGGGCTTCTAAATAAAAATTTAAATTTACAAAACTTATTTTGCCACAAAAATCTTGACAGTGTCTCAATACTTACACACTTCTCAGATGAGTCTGGCAGAGATATTAAAGGATACAATACTGTGATATTGTATAAAGAAATATGTCAACATTTTCAACATTTGGAAGATCTGCATATCTCAGGAGTTTTTCAGCTGATCAATGCATAGTTTTCCTTTTTTGTAATAAGTATATTAGTTGTCTTTTCAAAGAAGGAAAAAGAAAGCCGCATTTAATCACAGTATCAAGATGAATGTCCTTGGGGGATTTATAGTATTCTCTATTGGAGAGGGTAATGCTGAGTAACCTGAAAATCAGGTTTAGATAGGACTCTTTTTTTTTTTTTTTTCAGTACTGGGGATGGAACCCAGGGGCATACACCCTCAACCCTATTTTTTATTCTTTATTTTGAAATAGGATCTCACTGAGTTGCAAAGGACCTAAGTAGCTGAGGCTGGCCTCAAACCACAATCCTCCTGTCTCATCCTCCCAAACATTGGAAATACAAGCATGGGCCACCACATAGATAGAGCTTGTTTTTAACCCTGATAATCCTGGACTAAAAGGGCAAGTTGTGCTGTCCTAAGCAGACCTGAAATACACTGGTCAAAGAGGGGTAGGGAAATGCAACACATACACCCAGAGGTGATGTATAAGAATCAGAGAAGAACAGTAAGCACTGCTCCTTCCAGCTTCTGAAGTCTTGTAAGGCAGACATGCTAATGACTTGCCATCCTGGGAGTGGGGAATATCTGTTAAGCATCTGATTCTGATGCCTGATAGTAAGCTTCTCTGCTGGAAATTCTTTATCATCACTCTATTGAGGTACATATAAAGTATCCATGCAGTAATATATCCTTTTTTCAGACTGATTAGCCTTCTTAGTTTGCTTTCTGCCCTAGGAGATTGGTGGCCCAGTGAATATTTTAAACTTTAAATATTTTCAGTCACAGTTTCTAATGGTCTCAGCTGGTGGTTCTTTAGGCAGTATAACTCCCCAGAAAAACTCTTAGATATCTACTTAATACTCAGCTCCATATGTCATAACTCTACTTATTTATGGGGGGGGCATACTGGGCATTCTACCTCTGAGCTTCACCAACAGCCCCTTGTATTTTTTGTTTTTGAAACAGGGTCTTCCTAGATTGCTGAAAATCTTGCTACACTGCTGAAGCTGTATTCAAAATCGCAATCCTCCTGTCTCAACCTCCCAAGTATTGGGATTAGAGGCATATGCCATCATGCTCATTAGTCTTTTGATAATATAAATCTACAATATAATATATTATTTTTATTTTTTCTCTTTTTTGGGTAGTGGTAATTTAACTCAGGGTCCTTCTACCTCCAAGCCAAACCCCTCCCATTTTTATTTTTTAAGGATCTCATTAATTTACTGAGGGTCTTTCTAAATTGCTGGGGCTGGCCTTGAACCTTCAATCCTCCTGGTTCAACCTTTCATGTACTGGTAATACATGCATATTCCACCTTGAGCACCATACATGCTCCAATGCATTTCTTTATCTCCTTTATTCCTTTCCATTTAGATAATAATATCTGTCAGGTTTCTGGAAGACCACATTATATTTTTCACAAACCACTCCTTTTCCAATCCATCACTCTCAACTTGAAAGCTCCTTCTAGGTGCTGCCTTAATTAATTCAGTTTTCACAGTGGATATGTCAAATAGCTAGTTAGACATGAGAAGATAAAAGTAGATTGGGGTGGACCCCAAACAAAGCTATCAAAAGCCTCAACCCAGCTGGGCATGGTGGCACATGCTTGTAATCCCAGCATTCAGGAAGCTGAGAGTACAAAATATTTTTCAGTATAAAAATTCTACATTAAAAATAATATTTTGAAGCTGGGCATGGTAGCCATGCTTGTAATACCAGCACTTGGGAAGCTGAGATAGGAGGATCCCAGTTCACGAACAGCCTCAGTTACTTATTGAGGCCCTCTGCAACTTAGTGAGACCCTGTTTCAAAATAAAGAATAAAAAATAGGACAAGGGGGTATAGCTCAGAGGTTGAATGCCCCTGGGTTTCATCCCCAGACCTGCAAAAAATAAAAAATAATAAAAGACTAAACCCCTTCCTCATGGGAAATGGTGGAGACAATGCAGAGGCACTAAGGGACCATGTGGAAAAGGCAATTGAATACCCCAAATGCAATATGCATGAGGAAGGGGGTGGGGTGGCTGCTGGAGGAAATATAAGATTCAACATGTGAAAAATTCCATGCCATATTTGACCCTAAATACTTTTCTCTGGAATGTAACTCTTCTCTCTCTCTCTCTCTCTCTCTCTCTCTCTCCCTCTTCCTCTTTCCCTCTCTCCCTCCCTCTCATTTCGACCTTCCTTACACGGTGCCATAACTTCCTTACAGAAACTTTTTATATCTTCCCATTTGTGTGGTGGTGTGTGTGTGTGTGTGTGTGTGTGTGTGTGTGTGTGTGTGTGTATGTTTTCCACACAAAGGAGCAAGAACTGAGGTGTTGCTATGTGATATATATATATACATACATACTGCGAGGAGAAACTACCATCCGGGAATAGGTGGTATTCTATTAATAGCTGAGGAAATTGAAAGGTTAAGTAATTTGCCCAATATCACAAATCTAGGAAGAAACAGATCTGGAAATTCAGCCTTCAGTGACACCAGATGCCCTAGAGCTGAACACTGTACTCCACTGCTTCTTTAAGGAAGACAGTTACTGTTACTCCTTGAAAGCAGGACAGATATAAGCTAAGTGGAAACTTTTAAATTAAGTACAAGTAAGCATCACAGTCTATCACAGAACTCACTCCAAAACTTTTACTTAAAATCATTACACTGTAAGTTATCTTAGACATTCCCCTGCTGAATGGAACTGCCACTTTTCCCTTTAGTTTCTTCAGCTCCAAGAAATATAAACCTGTGTTAACTCTGAGCACTTCACTGTTCTAAGAGTTTAGTTCAGACAGGGATATTATTTCATGTTACCAGATTCTGCAAGATCTGAGAATATGATTCTTAGCTAAAAATCAAGAAAAAATAGAGGCTATACTCATATTTACAAGATGCCAAAAGATGTGTTAAAATATTAGACTATATTTAAGAAACTCCCGCTTGTGTACTTTTCTATATAAATATCCAATACTGAATCTCTGCTTTTGCATCTCTGCAAGATTGACTCCAATATAAAAAACCAACTTGAGAAAAATCATTAATGAAACTTAAAATTCAGTTACAAAACAAGCATATCATTGTTGATATTCTCTACTGTCCACGGTATATGCTAACTCCCTGATTCTTGGTGTTTCTCATTTAATAATTCAGCAAAAAAGCCGCATACACTTCAAGTTTTTCTATTCCTCAGCAAAATACATTGAGTCTTATTTTACATCTTTGATCTCTTCTAAGGTGTAAATAAAGAAATTTATGATTATTTTATCCATACTAATGGGTGAGTGGATGTTAATGACCATCTATGAGTTCTTATCTGAGTGATGTAATTACACTTTAATAGGCTTTTCTAATTTTCTAGAGTTTATAGTGCTATCACCCAAGGCATTGAGATAAAATCAGTAATAATTACAGAAACTCTCCAGGTTAATGGGATAAATGACTTCAGAAAATTAGATCTGAATACTGTCTAAATTACCTGATGCATGAAGATTTCACCTTTATATTTATGATGATTATTAGGTATTTGCTTTCCTAGAAATTTAACACCTTCAATATGTATAACAACATAAACCTCTCATTAAGCAAATATATGAAACCATGTATTCACAAAAGTTTGAAACAAATGCCAGTCATTATTTTTGATTCACCTTGTATTTTCTTTAAACATAAATAAATATCTAAAACAGTAATTGAATGGCAAACTTTTGCTTTTCACCATTTTTTTTTTTTTTTTTTTTTTTTTTTTTTTTGGTGGTGGTACTGGGGTTCCTGGAAGCCCTTATACCTTCGGGCTGGATTCCCAGACCTATTTTATACTTTTTTTTTATTTTTGGGAACAGGGTCTCTTAAGGCAGAGCAGCTGGCTTCGAACCTGCGTGATCCTCCTGTCTCCGCCTCCCAAGTGCTGGGATTACAAGCGTGTGCCACCACACCCAGCTACTTTTCATCATTTTTAAGAGCACACATGCAGCATTTATAATAGGCAATAAAGAGATATGTTGAGTTAGAAACAGTCTTTTGATACGCGTGTATATGTATGTGTGTGTGTTAGAGAGAGGAGATACACTGTGTGTGGAAGGAAGGTGATGTGGAGGAATGACTCGCTTCCTCTTTCCCATAAGTCCAACAGTAGAAGATACCATTTCCTGTATAAGGCCAATAGTTCTATCTCACTGTTCTCTTTCTTCATCCCTGAAGTGTCATTGCCATGGAGACTGTTGCAGTGAGACTGACTGGTGATGACAACTCTGGTGAAAACTGACCTCACTCACTTGATTCACAACATTTCAGCGAGACTTTGCCATCATCAACAGCAATAAATCCTCACAGATCCTCTAAAATAGAGCCTGAGAGCTTTATTTCACTGAAATAGAATAACTTATTTCTCAGTTACTGGTTTCATGAAGAGACAGAAAGAAAGAGGGAGGGGGAAAAAGAATCTATAGCTTCCTTTTGTTAAATCTCAAAACTATTTTACTTGTGATTTTCAGAAATTATTAAAATATTTTTGGAAATTTTTATTTTGTATATTCAGCAATATAATAAATATTAAGGCTCTTGTTTTTTCTAAGTAAAAAATGCACAATTATGTCGCGTCCCTTGACCAGCGATTAAGACGCAACACGAAGCTCTTCTTGCAAGCTGTTTATTCAGGATACAAGTCGAAGAAAAATGGCGGAATGGCAGAATGGCGAAGATCTGCCTTGCGCAGGGCATTATAAACATTAACTCTCCCAATCACTTCCTGCCACGTCTCACTCACTCATTGGCTCATGCTCGTCAGGCCACCACCACGTCATGCATTACATAACTTTAGCCTCCAAATATGGAGTTGCTTCCTGCACAGCCATGTGTCAATCAAGCTCAGAGGCAGGAAGCCGGCGCCATCTTTTAATGGCGGCTCACCACAATTCCCCCTTTTTGTTTTTATAGGCAACAGGTAAGAGCAGAGGTTTGACCCCTATTAATCACTGGCACCTTTTTCTAGGGACGGGTACTTGGGTGCCTAACCCGTGTGCAGTCAAGTGTACTCTTCCTAAGGACCAAACTTGTGCCCTCAGCTGCAGTGCTTTGCCTTGCAAACTGAGCCACTATGCCTTAGCTGCCACGAGCCAGGCTTGGGGTGATTGTCCCGCCTTGATAGCCACACAGGCCTGTATAAACATGGCTGTATTATGATTAAAACTTTGGTGAAGACGAGCAATGCACCAGACACAAAACAACACAGCCACAACCAATAATCCCATCAAGGCCCCCAATCCAGCCCATTCCTTTAGATGATTCATGGCACAAGTTATCCAAGATGATAGTCCTTTGGCCAAACTAATGTCCACACGAGTCGAATTGATGGTGACCACGGCAGTGCGT
This sequence comes from Muscardinus avellanarius, assembly GCF_963383645.1. Taxonomy (NCBI): domain Eukaryota; kingdom Metazoa; phylum Chordata; class Mammalia; order Rodentia; family Gliridae; genus Muscardinus; species Muscardinus avellanarius. The sequence goes on from NC_137795.1 coordinate 52,928,637, forward strand.
AATCTCTCTAGTTGGGTTTCAAATTCTCCCGTCCAGTTGCCTAAAAGATAAGTTGACAACTCCCGAGACAGGTTAGCGGCTTTTGTAGAGTTTTCATATTGAACGCTGGTAACACAGAGACCAGGGTATCTCCATTCACATCCAAGCTGAGCAAGCTGCCATAATATCTCAACTTGTTCTTGTACTAAATCAGTGCGCTGATTAACTACCATAAGGCCTCCTTTAATAGACAAATTTTGTTTTTTTTGTGGACATTGTCGCTTTTGATGACCCATTTGGCCGCATTGAAAACAGGCTCCTGGATTTATCCCGGAGCGCTGAGTTAACTGCATAACGGCGGCTGCTAAACCCGCGTTAGTTAGAGGGCCAATTAACTCTCGACAGATTTTCATCCAGTCCTCAATATTTTTGTCCTTGTATGGTCGGATAGAAGCTCGGCATTCCTTTGTACACTGTTCAAAAACTAACTGTTTAATCAAAGGTGTTGCCACCTCCACATTAGGACCTAAAACTCTACTTATAGCTTCAAGGAGACGAGCTACGAAATCTGCGAATGGCTCGGCAGGATCTTGTATAATTTTGGTTAGATTACCAGCAGATTCCCCTGAGCCCCTAAGGGATTTCCATGCTCTAATAGCACAAAAATTTATTTGATTATAAACTTCCAAAGGAAGTCGGGTTTGATTTTGGGCATGTAGCCCTTGTCCTAAAATCATATCTCGATCCCATTGAGGATTTCCAGCAAGAGCATTAGCAGCAGCCTGATCAGAGGCATATTCTATGTTAAAGGCCTTCCATTCCAAAAATTGTCCAGGGGTGAGGCACGCTCGTGTTAATCCATTCCAGTCCCCTGGCGTCATGCAGTTTCTAGCCAGAGCTTCCACTTGGGATAATGTAAAGGAAGCTGTAACCCCATACATGCAAACTGATTCTGCTAATGCCTTAATGACCTTAAAATCAAGGGGTTCATAAAAACAAGCGCCCTGTGTATCTTGAAAAATAGGAAAGGCCAACGGGAGCTCAGTTCTAACACATGACCAAACTTGAGGGCAAAAGGAATTATGAGATCCCTGAGTAGAAGATGGTAAGGATGGCGATGGCCCAGGAGGAGGATAACACGGGGGAGGAATTTCTTGTAAACCTGAGGGCATAGGAAAGTCCGTATCTAATTTAGGCAAACGGGATTTTTTTGAGGCTGAATGAATCGACACACATGCCATTTGTTTCTTTAACGAACCTTTTTCTTCATCAGAAGAATCAGAAGAGGAGTCTGGCCCTTTAAATTTAGATAAATTTGGATAGAGTGAGGAACGGACAGGTTCCTTTGTTTCACTAACTGCCCGTTTTGACTTATGCTCCTCAGATTTTTGTTTTTTGAGTAATTTGCGGGCGGTTTGCCCTTCCTTAATAGCATCATGATATTTTTTGATCTTTTAAACAACCTCTGACCAATTTCCAAATAGGTAGAACACAGGGATTAAGGCTTCCCTGTTGCTTGGCATATTCAAGATCTCGACCAAGCTTTTTCCAACTAGGAACTGTCAGGTTACTTGAGACAGCAAACCATGGAGCGGCGCTGTCACAATCATTTAAAAATTTTTTTAAAGTAGACTTTTTAAATTCTAAACTTCTAGAATGAAGTAGCTCCTGGAGAGCCAAAAAAATTGGATGAGACTGCGAAGCCCCCATCCCAAAACTAAGCTCAAAATGAAACTCAAAAATGGTCCGCTTTGACCACAGCTCTACTTTCACTTTCCCGCGTCCGCTTTGATCGCAGCTCTACTGGATTTGCTCTCCCCTTATCCACAGGTGAGAGCGGTTACCCGCATTTTTCGCAGACCCCCCAACTTACCAGGGGACTTACCGGTGCACCTTCCCTGACGACAGCAAGTTCTGAGCTTCACGCACGAGAGCTGATTCTCTTCCCCGTACGGGCCACCAGTTGTCGTGTCCCTCGACCAGCGATTAAGACGCAACATGAAGCTCTTCTTGCAAGCCGTTTATTCAGGATACAAGTCGAAGAAAAATGGCGGAATGGCGGAATGGCGAAGATCTGCCTTGCGCAGGGCATTATAAACATTAACTCTCCCAATCACTTCCTGCCACGTCTCACTCACTCATTGGCTCATGCTCGTCAGGCCACCACCACGTCATGCGTTACATAACTTTAGCCTCCAAATATGGAGTTGCTTCCTGCACAGCCATGTGTCAATCAAGCTCAGAGGCAGGAAGCCGGCGCCATCTTTTAATGGCGGCTCACCACACAATTATATGATTCCGTAGCCAAGATGTTGAATGACCAACTCTCCTACTTTGCCCAAGACTGTCCTGCTTTTGAAACTGAAAGTCTTATGTCCTGGGAAACTTCTTAGTCCAAGACAAACCCAACATAGGATTATTTGCATACCTACCTCTAGCTGAACATTATTGCAGGAAAAAAAAAAAAAAACTTCAAATAGCCTGCTTCATACTATTAAATGTTTTTAGTTTTCCCAAACTTATTGACTAATTTGGCAGCTTATTGACTAATTTGGCCTCCAGACATCATCTACTTATGTTTAATCTGTTGCTACATAATTAATTGCCCAAGGAGATACTATCTCAAAACAACAATTATTATCTCACAGATTCTAAAGGCTAGGGATCTGAGCATGACTTAAGGTTGTTGGACTGGAAGGCCTCAGTCCCTTCTTTGCAAATAGCTGAAGACTGTTCATTTCCTTGTCAAATAGGCCTCTCCACCATGGCAATTTGCTTTACCATGGGCAGTCAGCAAGACAATGATTCTGCTCATTGAACAGTAATAACAGTCTTATGTAACCAACTCATGAAAATAATTTGTGGTATTCTTTTCATTACAAACAAGTCACTAGGCATAGTCCACACTCCAGGAGAGAATTATCCATGGAAAGTGGGAAGTGGAGACCAAAGAGGGCCATCTTAAAGACTATCTGCCAATAGTTGGTTCTCATAGAGTTTATGATGGATTGTGTGTATGTGTGTGTGTTGGGGGGGTGTCTGTGTGCCCACACGTGCAGGTGTGTGCAGCCTGGTCACTTTCTAGTCATCATTCTCCCTCCCAGAGTTAACCCCAAATTTCTGAACATGGTCACTAATTACTTTCAAATTTCTGAATTCCATCGCTAAAATTTTTTTGCCTTTTTTTGTTCTTATTATGAGTAAACTCATAGAGTAAGTTTTCTTTTTTGTTATGTTTAGCTTTCTTTATTCAATGTTTTTCTCTCTGAGATTGATACACATTGCACATATGTCATCAGCTGACTCTTTGTCATTGTATACAGTAAAGAACTATATTAATTATTATGATTTGTTGATGTAGTCCACTGTCTCTGTTAAAGAAAATATAGTAGACCATCTTGCATTATAAGCTTTTATATCTCAATTTCCTTTGCTAAACCTTGTTCTCAACTTAATCCTTCTTCTCCTTCACCTCCTCCATATCCTCACATTTCCTGGGCTTGGTTCAAATAGAGATTTTCACATGAACATTCCAATAGGTGTTTCTGATTTAATATTATTACATTAATGGGATTTGCAACCTCTAAAATTGAAAAAAAAAACTTTGAAATAATCTTTGTAATTTAACCAGAGATATCTCCCAAGTAAGAGAACAATTTGGTGATAAGGTGGGGTGCTTTCTCCACAGTAATACAACAAGATCTCTCTGTATAATGTAAAGTTAAATTAGACTTTCAAAATTCTTAGCATATATTACAGAAGAGAATTTGTTTTTACAAAATACCAAATGAAACTGTGATTTGAGATGATAATGTCGTACCAAATCCTTACCCAAACATTCCAGAGTCAGGTGTTTGTTCCCAGAGTATACCATTGAGATGGTAATGAAGTAAAAAAGAAAAAAATCAGAGATGCACCTGTGCACTTTTGGAAGCAAGATGTGCTTGATCCATGGAGAGATCTTAAGGGGAAAATAAACCACAAATTCAGGTTATTCAAAACTGTTATAAAATCCTTAAGCCCCTTATGAAAGTCCTCTAAGGCTTATTAATATGTCAAAGGCATTACAGAAACTTCAAACTAATTTCTTTGCAGAATAATGAGTGTGATTTCTACATTCTCCCATTCATAATTAAGAGTAAGTGTATTTCAACAAAATTCAGACCTTCTTATTTCTGTTTGGGGAACCATATCTACTTTCATCTCAAAATCAGATGATCACATGTGCTGTTCTTCAGAAAATCGAATTGAATATTCAGTTGCAGGTGTGGTAACTTTCTTGTTTATCCAGTTGGGAATTTTCCATGTGTTGAAATCTTTGCTTTACTTTTCATCTTGGAGAGAGATCCTATCTTCCAAGTAATCTCAAACAACCTGACATGCTGTGGGGGAGAAGGAGGGTCCTCCCTTTAAGTTGTGTGCCATGAGGAAATTTCAACACTTTCACAATCCAGCTCACTTCAAATAAACAAAAAATGGAAGTGGTTCATGCATAATAAATCCCTGCTGGGCTGGGCTATGTTATTATGACTAATTTCTTTCACTAACGTGGCTTCACAGCCTATGACCTTAAGGCAGCAGGCATTCTTTATAAAAACACAGGATTACTGTTAGGGTTATGTTTTTCTCATCCACAAACTCCGTAGTGACTTATTAACTATCTAAACATCAGCGACTTGGGGAAAATGCACTTGAAATATATTGGAACCCATGAAATGAATTTTCCTACTGGAAAGCAAAAAATAAGAATAGTAATAAAGAATAAATTGATCTTATAAGAAATGATCGGATACATTCTCTTTTACTCATAGAAATGACAGTTTTGATAGGGATGTTGCAGTTTTATCTTGTCATTTTTCTCATGATTGAACAGAATGGCAGATATCAGATGATATTTCTCATTCTCTGCTCCGTATCTGTCTTATGACTGCTAGAAATCATTGGCTTAAGATCTTTTTGTCAGACCAAAGTATCTAACATTTTCTTTTTGCTCTATTTTATGCTAACTCCACCAAGTATTATATATGTCTCTTGAATTTGATCTTACAGAAAAAATATCCTTTTGTTACAAGTTATATCTGCATATGTAGATAGCAATGAGGTTCTCATCAAAATACCATTGAGCTTTCCATACTGAGTAGCTAGACTAATAATAGCACTGAGGTTGTTCTTAAATTTAAAATAAATATCTTAAAATGTCAACATTGTTTTCCCTTTTTTAGCATTCTCCATGTTTCAACCCACCATCTTTTTTATCCATTCTCAAGAGCTAAGAATATTCTGAGAAGTCAGATTATTATACTTTTATTGATGGATTGTAATTATACATCATACTGAGTTACAGAACAGTAGGAATATGCATGCACACAACACTTGGAGCATTTCTCTTTGGATCCTATTCCCTCCCCCTCCTTCCTCATCTCTTTGAAATTGACACTGGTAGTTAAATATATGTACATAGCAGTGTGTGTGTGTGTGTGTGTGTGTGTGTGTGTGTGTGTGTATGTGTTGGTAGGGATTAAACTCAGGAGTATTCTACCTATGAGCTATACTCCTAGCCCTCTTTATATTTTTTTTTGTAGAATTAGGGTCTTGCTAAATTGTTGAGACCCTTGCTAAATTGCTGAGGCTGTCTTCCCACCTGCGATTCTTCTCTCTTCTCTAGTATCGGAATTACAGGCATGTGCCACCACTCCTAGCAATACAAAATTTTAAATGTTCATTTAATTCTAGTACTTGGGAGTCTGGGATAGAATTACAGTTCTGAGAAACTCAGCAACTGAGACCCTGTTTCAAAATATAAAGGGCTGGGTGTACTTTGGAAGTGTAAGCCCTAGTACAAGAGAAAAAAAAAAATAAAGTCTTCATTAACAGAAAAAAGCAAGTAATTTTCTTGACTCTGTTAACTTCCTCATCTCTTCTCTTCAGATTTCATAGATAATGTATAGAAGCACTTTCTCCAGCTTCAATAATTCCTGAGGGTTACCGATGCTCAAATTCCAAGCTGAGGTAATTGCATATTCATTTACCTTTAGGAACACACTGCTCCAAAGACACCATTTTGTGTTATCCTTCCCTTCCTCACTACATTGAATGAAAGTATGGGAGTTTCTCCATCAACTCAGCTTTCAGATCGTATCATCAACAGCTGCCCAAGGCCTGAACAGAGGAGAGCTTAGGAGATCCACCTGTCTGAGTTCCTTCGGGGTGGCTTTGCTATCAAAGACTGGTTGTAGGCATGGCTTCAATGACACAAACACAACGTGGAAATTTAAGAGATTTTTCATTTACAGATCCTAAGAGGTGCACAGCTTGCCTGAAGGACCCACATACACAGAGGTCAGGGAGTACAAAAGGGAGAGAAAGAGACCCGTGGTCACTGCCTTCAATAATTCCAAAGTTATCCAAATAGGTTTCTGGGAGTTTAGTTAATGGGCTTAATGCAAGCAGGCCCCAGTCCAGAATGTCACAGAGTGACTGAAAGGCGGTCTTTGTGGTATATCTTCATAGGCTACACAGGTTGTGATTGTTGGCAGAGCTAGCAAAGCAGGCTGCATCCAATCATAAGTGGTCACCAGGGAGCAGTTGTGGAAAGAAGATACCTGAATGACCATGTGGTGGATCAGGGAATGGAGAACTGTTATAGAACTGAAATTAGTGTCGAGCGTGACCAAGCCCTCCTTTTGGTATTAGCAAGTCTAAATTATGTTCAAAATGGATGTCCAAGAAACCTAACATTATACGCATTCATTATACTCACCCAGTCTAACTCCAGTAGAGTTAGACAAGGGGAGTATCTGAGCTTTGAATTAATAGACATGATCTGTTTGCTCCACTTAGAAGTTTGGAATAAAGACATAGACACGATGGGTATGTGGCTGCTTGTGCTGAAGCCAAGAAGAAGGTTACATATACTGATCTCATTTATAATTATTTTTTCTGATGTTTTTCTACTATTTGCATGCCTCTGCTTCAGCACTTAAACTTACAGCATTTTAACTTGCATTTTATTTTGTCATTTCTTCCTCTATGGAATGTAAAAGTAACTCTTGAGGGTAGGTTACAGGGCTTACTCATTTTAAATTCTCTTCAGTGCCCAGGGCAGTGCTTGATAAATAGTATAGAGTAGATTAAACTATTTTGCTATTTTTGTTGAATTGCATTTCTATCCACCTTGGTTCAGTTTTCTTTTTTCCTCTAAGTTATATTACAATGACCTTGCAATTTAATTCCATTATGTTTATTTATGATGCTTTTCTAGATAACCAAGACCAATTTGAATTTAGAACATGTTTTCTTCCAAGCATTGTTCATAGCTCTGAGACCCAAATATGTATGATGTCTCATCTATCATGGATGAAAACATCAAACAATCTCTATAAAATATTATTTATGCTCTCAGGTTGAGTCATTGATTCATTGATATTAACTTTTTGTTATGTCCCCACAGATAATTGTACACCAACATAATACATTCATAGTTTAGACAGTATTTATTAGTTTAATACTAGCTTATAATGTTAAGATAAGATAAAAATTCTTTCTAAAATCCAAGCAAAGCAGAAATAAAAAAGGTGTCATATATCATCTAAGGCTAATCTGTCTCAGAGAAAATAAAATTATAAACATACTACACATACTGAGAAAAGCAATTTACTTAACTTCTTGTATACCGTAGAGGTCTCTTTTAAGTCTATTTCTAAAAAATGTTTAAAAGTAGAACATTACTTTTATATGAAAATGCAAAAAAATCAACTGATAATAGTGTAAACATCTATATTATTTCCTATTTTTTTCAAATATTTAAAAAGTGTTATTTATTCTCTTCTTCCTATAAAATAGACAGAAATTCCAACCAACACAGATTTTTACATCTTCGCAAGGGAAGAAAATAAAATACTTATGTCAATATGATGATAATTGCCCCAGATAAAAATAAAAACAGAACTGAGTTTGGTACAATTGAGGCCTAGCTCTCTACTACACATTTTTATTACCTCATTGATTTTTAAAAATTATGACTGATAAATCAATACTAGATTTGCCTATTTGTTATTTTGCTTTACTTCTCTTAAATTTTATTTAATCTGAATGGAGTTTTCAAATTCTTAATTTAAAAATTTTCATTGTTCTACACTATATTTTTATTGTTTTTCTCAAGTCATTTTATATTATATATATACATATATATTATATAGTTTTCTCAACTGATTCATAATGTTTTGTGACTGAATTAGAGCAGGGTTTTCAAAAAACAACAATCATAGGTCTTTATGATGTGACTGGCATTGTGCTCAGTTTACAGTATTTTATCCTTGTTACTTTTCACATGCACATTTTATGGTAGGTAGCACATTGTCTAATTTGAAGATTAGAAAATTAAGCCAAAAGTAGTTAATGTGTCCAAGGCGATACAGCTATTAAATTGAGAAACAATACAGGAAAAGGTGGCAGAAAGATCTTTTAAGTGTATATCATAGGCCTAGGAAATCCACTGTGCCCTGTTAACTACTTGTGCAGACATGGCCTGACAGGAGAGAAAGAACATCATCACTTTAAATGATAATGTATTTCAGTTTGTTGGTAAGATAAATAACTGTAAATTTAACAAAATGATGTTTTAGACATCAACGGTCCTATATCATTTTTACCAATTACTACATAAATCACAATCTCTTGGCAGCTTTCAATTTCTGTTATGACTTATAACTTGATTTAGTGAAAACAGCATTACACTTATAATTTCTATCTTCTTTAATTCTAGTGTTATAATTTGCTCATTCTATGATCTTAATAAATATATATCTCCATATGTCTCATTTACTCATTATTTAAATGGAAAATTAGAATTTGCCTCTTGCATGATTTTGTAATTGGGATCAAATAAAATTGCTTATGTGAAATCCCTGACGAATTAGGTATCAAACTACAAAATGTTATACCTTTATATTGTTCTTCCCTTAATAGTTAAGAAATTTCTACAGTTATATTAGCTTCTGGTTATTTCCGGTTCCCAGAACTAAATGCAACATGCATCCTTGGCCTGATTTTCTCCTCTAGGTATGAAAATATCTTTGCTAACTACTTTATTTTTAAGGGCTGAAGAGCTCAGGAAAACCTGCTTTGTCTTAGTGGCTCCCAATTCCTTCTGAAAAAATAAAAAGAATTTCCAGCCAAGAAATGGTCCCCAGGCTCATTTCATCTCCTTTGGTATTTACCTCCCGGCTGCTTGTATTCTGTCTTCCAGGAGCACTGGGGCAAGTCTGTGCCATTCAGTCTCAAAGGGAGGCAGCTTTAGACAGCTGTATCATCCCTCCAGATTGTAGTTTTCTAAATGATAAATGTCAGTTACTAATACAAGTAATTCTCAAATTGTGTTAACACATATTCAGTATGTCATTAGCTATGAAGTAGGAAGGAAGTAATTTATGACTAATCAGAATCCAGTAATTCTGAAAATTACTTTTATTTTTCAAATAAATTATCAGATTTTCTCTTAGTTATTCTGAGTGGGACAATGACGTGGTTCTTAAATGTACAACTTATTGTCTCTGTATATGTGCGTTATGATAGAAAAATAGTGAAAACCACTGGTTTACAACAAATGATTTCTAAATGTCACTTTGGAAAATAAATTATGATTCATAATACAAATATTTCAAGAAATATTTTCAAGTTTTCTAACAACCAGGCATAGGTTAGACTTAGAAATTGATTGTGATAATGTGAGGAAAATTGTCCATGAGAAAGTACACCAACTTCCTCCCATTCAGTCCAGAGGAATACCAGGTATGATTAACCCTAAAAAAAGATAAGGGATGGCAGACAGTGGGGATCTGCTGGAATCATTTTTATGTTCTCTTTAATATCAAAATCCTTGAATTTTCTATGCTAGCCGTCCCCAGTTTCTCTCTTACCACTTGCATAAATCTATTCTAAATACACTTTCTTTACTCAATCTCAAAGCTTTATGCAGATATTTTGTTGAGACTCATTGCTGTCTTAGTAAATCCCCTGGAAATCTCTTGGTCTTTATCATACTTTATCTGGAAATAGTATTTGATGAAGTACTAGAAAAAAAATTCTTGGCTATTGGGATAGAATTTTAACCTGGCTTCCTCCTATTTCTTTTGTCTCCTAAGACCTCTTCTTTGCTCCATTCATCCCAATGAGTAAGGTTGATTTGCCACGGGATCACATCCTCCTTGAAATTTAACTCTTTTCTATCTTCATTCGCTCATTAGATTATCTTATCTATTCTCCTGGCATTAAATATTACATAATGCAGGAGATGTAGCTATGTAGTAGAATACGTGTGAACTGATAAATCTCAAATGCTTTCTGCTTAATTTCTCTCATGTATTCTGGATCCAAAGAGCCTACTACTGACTTTTCATTTCCATGCAAATGTTTGATAGCTATCTCAAATTTAAAACATCTCTAAGCAAACCAAACCAAACAAAACAACAAAAATCCCTAGAGTCTTTCTCTTAAAGTTACTCCTGAATTTCTACTTCATCCCAACAAATGGCAACTCAATTATTCTTCTCTTGAATGTTTATACCAGAAACAGTAGGTTTTTTTTTCTCACTTTCTGGTTTCAGACTTTATATTCTACCTCAAAGAGCTCAGAATTATATTTAGGGCCTGGAAAAAAAGGTCTGGCAAAAATTGGTGCCAGAAGAATATTTGATGAATAAATAAAAACAGTGTGCTGGTCCTGAGAAAATAAATAAATACGTATTTTCTGCTAAGATTTAGAAACTTTATTAAGTTGCTTGAGTGACCAATATAGATGGTATACATATTAAATTGTTTACTAAAGTCATGACTGGAACAATTGCTATCACATCCTTTTCTGCATTTTCCGTAATCATTTTCACTAGTCCTGGTAACACCTATCACACCTCTGTTTACTTTACAATTATCTTTTCACTATCAGCTCAATCATTGGATTTCCTGGTCATCCTTCTTAATCACCCTTTATCCTTTAAACTTCAAAATCAGCCTGCTGACATACCAGACACAAATGTACCTAAGCTTTGCAGGGAATTATAAGGCCTTTTACATAAGTCACTAACAGATCAGAGTTAGCACAAAGAGATGTTTATCTGTGTTCATGTGTTAAGAGAAAAAAAGAGAGTCAATAGAGACAGAAAAGAGAGACTATTGATCAGTGGTATCCATAGTGTTCCTGAGTGTATTATAGAGAAGAATAAAAATAGCAACTTTTAGTAAAAATCTTGGAGTCCTGTTAAGTGAAAATTACTCTGCCCTCCTGGCTCCAAAAAAATAAGAAAAAAAGAAAAAAAATTATGAGGAAAAACTATTAGAGAAGGAATGATGTTGGTTCTTATTTCAGTTCTTTTTAGCTATTCGTTTTCTCACTATAATATAGAATTACACCCAGCAGACTCAAAACTCTCATCTTCTACCTGTCCACCTGGAGTAGTGAACATGCATATCTTGATGTAGCATTTTTTAAAAATGTGTCTTTGTGTCGTTCTCAAAGCTCCTCAGAACTTGTGAGTTTGTATTCTAGCCATTGAAGCTTTGAGACTGCTTTCTACTGAAATAAGTCTATTGAAATGCACCCATGCAGATTCTACACTGACTTGTTCTTCACATCATCATTTTTCTTACATATATCATGTATACTATACATATATATATATATATGCATTTCATGGATATAGCCTCTCAATATTCCTATAACCAAATCATGACAATAGTATAAATATTTGATTTGCTTGATGCTCATTACTTTTGAAATATGTGTGTACTTTATCACTCATTAAGACAAAATACCTTTCTCAATGTTCTGAACCTTTTCTGTAACCCAGTATTTTAAATTAAATTTTTACCTGGCACCAGGATAAATAAGTTCTGCATGCCAGGGTAAAGTGCTAGATTAAAATTTCGAAGTGCATGCTCTTGAACTGGGTCCATGAATTCAAGACCACTTAGTGAAATTAAGCATGTGAAACCTGGATTAGCACCAATAGAAGAAAGTGAATGTCCTGAAAAAAGTTTTCTCTAAGACTCATTTTATCCTCCATCTGATGCACATGTAGCTGAGCAGGAAGTGGTACTTAAAATGACCCACTTAAGAACTTAGTGACCATAATAATTTGGGGACTATCTGATCCTATAAATACTGAAGGTAAAGGGGGCAGGCCAATGCTATGGTTTGATGGTCAAGAGAGTTGCTGCAAGATCAGAATCAGATAGCACTCTGACTCTGCTGAAGCAAAGGACATGTCCGTGCTTCCTGTAAACCTGAAGCTGGAAGTGGGCTGTGCACTGGAAGATGCTGCTGGTGCTGCCGAAACTTATTGGTGCTGGGGTAATGGAGTCAGTCACATATGTACAAGGAGACTAAAGCAGCAAGATGTCAGGGGTACATGAAAAAGCTTTCTAGTGGGATTTCTAGATTTGCAAAACAACTTCTGAAATAAAGACTTCTCTATTTGCCTCAAAGGAACTACAGATGAGAAAAACACAGGAGCATATCTGAAGGATATTTGAAGTGTTTTGCTAAAAAGAATAATTTTGAACATTGCCAAGCCAAGTGCCAGTTTTTGCATAAGTACATATTCCCTCAATACATGTTCTCCCTGATTGTGATCTTCATAAAAATATGAGTGTATAACATAAAAGAACATAAAGCCAAAAGCTCAAACCTACCATCAACTCCAAATTGTTAGGTTCTAAGTCCCCACGGGGCAGGGGCGGGGCTGGAAGCCAGGAGGCAGGAAGACCCGCCTCCTTACCATGCGGGATTCCCACGGAAAACCACTCCCCATGATAAAAAGGGGACGCGGCGATCTGGACAGAGAGAGACTTCTACACTCGTGGAAGGCTCTCTTCCACACACACCCCCAACCCCGCACCCTCGACACGGGGATGGGGGAGGGAGCTGCTCGGGAATAGTGGGCTGAACTAATAAAGGCTTATGGCACCTGCACCTACAGTTTCGCGTGTCTGTGGGTGCAGAGGGATTACTTGCGAACCTTACACAAATGTCCCCTGATTATTATTTTTGTTAATTTTCTTTTAAAATCTTAACAAAAGTGAAGCTAAATAATAAAGATCAATCTTAACTCCTGAAGTACTTAGTACTTTACTTAGTAAGGTTTTAGACTAAACTAGATTTTTTGTTTGTTTGTTTCAGAAATCTAGTACAAAGTATTCTAAGGAAGAATGCAATGATAATACTATGTTCAGTTCGTGTAAGAAACAAAAGCTGAATGCAATTTGAAGGATTATAAGTCATGAAAGTTGCCATAATGATTTTATACTTCCTTTCTTCTAAATTAATTGATGCATATTAATCATACAGAATAATGAGTTTCATTTTGGCATATTCATAGGTGTATATGACATAATTTGATCCACTTACTTCTCCAACGTATATTTTAGCATAATATAAAAACATTCCATCTTTTCTATATATTTTATAATGCCATTAAAGTGACTGGAGATAATAAATATTACTAGTCTTATTTCTAATAAAATCTTCATTCAATGTTCTTATGAAAAATCCACATTAAACAAACAAGGATACAAGCCTAAACTTTTCCACTTAATGGCTCTTTTACTTTGAATTTCAGTGTATTTGACTATAAAATAATAAGAAAAGTAACATTAATCCTCTAGAACTGCATAAGCACAGGCAATAGATGATACTTAACCTCTTTTATTAATAAACAAATACTATTTGTAACAAAGTAGTAGAACTGATCACTCTTAAACAAGTATGTAGATTATCAGCATACATTCTTCTTGTGTTACATAGCCTTCTCTCATAAGCTTCTTTTGGTATTATTCATATTTATATTTCAGAAATTCATCTACTCATAGCCAAGTCTTTAGTTCTCTTTTCTCTTCCTCTATTATAACATTTTTAAAGCAACTCTCTGTTTTTTCCAATTACAGTAAACAAATGTTAAACATCAAATCTGTACCATTGTTTGAAGTTACTCCATCACTGGAAAGAGGCAGGGGATAAAGTTGTTTACTTAGTTTTCCACACGTATGAGCCAAAATTTGGTATTCTGACATTCATGCTACATAGCTGTCTGGATAGAAAATGAAACTTTCATTCACTGCAAATTCCCAGGGTGCTGACTTTCATCTGTTTCACGTTATCGCAGATCCATGACACGTGGACAGTTTCCTTAATGTTAACTTTAAAAGAGACTGAGATGCTGCTTTGCAAATACAGGAAGAAAGGAATTGGATCAATGGTCTTTAATAAATAAGTGATTTAATGGTATTTAGCCCCAAGATATTTTAATTTAATCTCTTTAAAATTGACAATGTAGGTTGTCAGAAGAGGTCAAAACAGAGTTTGGTTTTTCCAAAATAGTGTCATCTACATGGATCAATAAGGCAATTACTGTGTCCATATTCAATGATTTACCAAATCTAATTTACTTAGTAAATCTATGCACCATTGCTTAATAGCTGCTATACAAAATTTATTTTCCAATTCTTATATTTTTATTAGTAATGGAATATGTTTTAAATTATTATGTAACAGGAAAATGCTTTCTAATTCAATAACATTATCAGCAGCTTATTAATTTAAATTAGTGTTAAAATTAGCTTGCAAATTTAGTTTTATGTACCCAAGGTAGTTCCTTGTGTTTGGTAGAGAGGATTACAGTGTTAGTCTACAAAAGTATAATGGCTTGTCACAATAAAAATAGTACAAATTATTTCAGTTATTTTTATTTATTACACACATATTTGCTCAAAAATATATAAAATAGCTAAGAGGAAATATTTTATAATGTTAACAAAACAAAATTAGAGTTCCTACTGAAACTTCTGAGATATTTAAATCATTTAATCTGATTGTATGCTTTTCATCCATAGAGCGTAAAAATGTATTTCATATACAAGAGGAAGTTTCACTTGAATTTAGCACATTAGCAATTTTGAGCCCAATTCGAAGTAAGTTTTTTATAAATAAGAGCTATAATAATTTTATGCTCAATATGCAGTAAAATTGTATATAACAGAAGCACACAATTGAACGGATCATAAGACTGTAAATATAAAAATTTAATCTTGCCGGGCGTGGTGGCGCACACTTGTAATCCCAGCACTTGGGAGGCGGAGACAGGAGGAACTTGCAGGTTCAAAGCCAGCCTCGCTGGCTTAAGAGACCCTGTTTCCAAATAAAAATATAAAAAGTAGGTGTCTGGGAGTGTAGCCCAGAGGTAGAAGGGTTTCCAGGAACCCCAGTACCACCAAAAAATTTTAATCTTAAAACAGGCAAATGATTGAAGAGATAAGTGAATTATTTAGCAAATTATTGTTTATATATGTATAAATATGTATATACTTACATACATTATGAAATATTTTCTAAAAATAATTGCACAAATGGAAACTATCAAGGAAAATACTGAGTTTAACCACATAGAATCAATTGTCTGTGCATTAAAAGGTCACAGTTACTACAAAATCAAAATAATTAACCAGAAATGTATTTGCTCAGTTTATTCCAAATGACAAATCCCTCTGTATCTGAAAACACATGTAAAACAAAACAAAAATTGATGATTGTTCCAGAATTTAAAATACAATACTAAATATTCCAACGGAAGTATAAAAGCAACGCATATGTGAAAAGCATTATAAAAAATACAAATCAAAGAAAAAACATTTTTGTTACCCTGGATGTAGAAGACAGATCACCCTCCTGCAAGTCTAGTGAGGGGATCCCAAAGTCTTTCGAGAGGCAAAAAAAAAGCAAAGTGTGTTAAGAACCAGAAGAAGTTATATAACTAATTTGTGCATTTATGCTATGACTGTTTAACAATAAGAATAATTTGTATAACATTATTTATAATTACTATTATATAATAAAGCTTTTGTTGGCATTTTATCATACAAATAGATAGACATATAATTTTAAGTAAAAAACATGTGACAATGATCTCCACGTAAGAAATAAGATAATACATCTTTTCACACAGCTGCACGTATATACAAAGGGGAATAATTCATATGTATGCATATGCTTCTATAACAGATTTTTAACTAAAAATAATTATCTCTGAGTAGTGATGACATGGGTATTTAATTACCAAAAATATAGAAATTACCAAAAATATTTTTACTTTTACATATCATTTACTTTTTATTTTAAATGATAGTTTGTATCTTCTTGTGCTTTTTTTCTATGACAATTTTTGGTTAAAGATTTTAATAAATCTTGCTGTAACCTTCCATAATTACAATCACATATGTGAATTCTTTTCCTGCAGTTGTCCTTATACATAGGGATTATCTGAGCAAGGATGCATACCCAACTGTTCTTTTAGTATTGTTGGAGATACAGGGGTTGTTCTTTTGCATCTGAAGTTTAAAGAAGGTGTGATTTGTGATACTGAATTTTTGTTTCATGAAATACTTCCACATGTAACCTCTGGTCTACACTCTGTACTCCTGAGTCGATGCAGCCACTGGCCAGTTCCCATATCCCATTGGATGATATTAAAATAAATTAATGCTATAAGAGTCTTCTTAGAGCATTCCTTTTAGATCTATGAAATCTTACCCTTAGTTGTGTTCTATAAATATTTATCTAAGAATCAAATAGCAGGCCTTTCCCATTTTACTATGTTTGTGGTATCATCTTTGTGGATTGGTTGGTTATGTGGTTACATTTTGGGTTAATCTTTTTGGTATTTAGTGTTGACATATGACTCAGAGGTGACTTGGTTTTTTTTAAAGGTTCAGAATGTATGAAAATATTATTTTTAAAGGTTGTAAAAAGGAAAAAAATAACATTTGCTGACATACAAAGAAAAGTAGAATTTTATAGGTGATAATACACCTTAACAGAAGGACATACTGATCAATGTTTTTAATTTTACATAATTCTTCCATCTGGTACAATTCTGGCAAAAAAATAAATATTAAGGTGGAGAACTGAATCTCATTTCAAGAATTTTATAATAATAATAAAGTAGAGTGAAAAAAAACTTTTCTTGTGCTCATATCTTTTACAAGAGTATACAGCTGGCTTCTATCTTTCCTTGTGTATATTATTTAAGAATTCTATTTCTTTAAGCTTTCATCGTGTAGTTTTTCTACATCTGTTTCCATTTGGCACTTGCAATAGAGAGTGTATAAAGGGTCAAGTGAACATTAATACCTATCTCTAATAAAAAGAATGTAGATCTATGAAAAATACATGTTTATTATTTATGTATGATTTAGTTGCTATTTCTATTATCTTAATAAAATATCTGTCAGCATGATATAAAATGGTCTATACTAGTTAAACTAACAGAATAAAACTATATATGTTTTCAAATATATGTATTAGATTGAAAAAAGAAGAATCAAACAACCAAAATTAAGAGTCAGGATTAAATTTTAAGTTACCTTTAAGTAACGGTTGGAAAGCAGTGTAATTAAACATTAAGATTTCAAACTTCTACCTCATATTTGACCCTGTTCAAGGTTAACTAGGCTTCTCTTTAACATAATTAAAAAGAAAAATAGATTTAAGCATAAAATATACTTGATATGGTGATTGTAAGGATTTAGATATATTGTAGTACAATACTAGGTTGACATGAGTGGACAGAGCCAGCTCTTGTTCCATCTACCTTCTCCAAAAATCCACTTAGTGAATTTGAGAGAACATGGACAAACCTGGAGATCATTAGAGTAAGTGAAATAAACCAGGCACAGAAGAAAAAATACTACATTATCTCACTTACATATGAAACCTAAAAGCACCAAACTCAGAATTGAAGATAGAATGGTAGGTAGTTGCCAGAGGCTAGAGGTGGAAGAACAAGGGAGATCTTGGTCAAAGGGTACAAAGTGTCATTTATCCCGAGTGGAAACATTCATGAGGTCTAATGTACAACATGATGACCATAGCTAATAATATTGCATTGCATAACTGAAATTTGCTAAATGTTATCACCACAAATATAAAAAGGTGATGGGCATGTTACTGAGTTTGGCTATAGTAAATATTTCATGATGTACACATATTTCAAAACAGCATGTGTGAGCTGGACAGGGTGATGCACGTTTTTTATCCCAGTACTTGGGAGGCTGAGACTGGAGGATCACAGGTTTGCAGCCAGCCTCAGCAACTTAGTGAAAACTTGTTTCAAAATAAAAAAAAAAATAAATAGGGCTAGAGGTACAGCTCAGAGGTACAATGCCCCAGGGTTCAATCTCTAGTAACACACACATGCGTGTGATCACACACACACACGCACACACACACACACACACACACACACAGCATTTTCTATAACTTCGAAACATACAATTTTGATTTACCAATTTTAAATTTCAATAAAGTTGGAGAAGAATAAGATATAACACCCCTAAAGTGTTTAGAATGGTAGATGACATAGAAATTACCAAAAATATTTTTACTTTTACATATCATTTACTTTTTATTTTAAATGATAGCTTGTATCTTCTTGTGCTTTTTTTCTATGTATGTTCTTCTAACTAGTAAAGGATAGGACAATTATTGTGGGAAAATATACTAAAGCTTTTGAGCAATTTGGGGAATTCAATAGCCTTTTAAATTTTTCTTGATAACCTAGACAATTTGGATAGCTGTGAACTACAGAAGTGCTTTATCCTAAAATAATCACTTCTCTGAATTCATCAAGTACTTTGCTCTGTAAGTGGTGCCATCCTTCCCAACATTCGATGTGTTTATTTCTCAGCACTTAAGTTGTTCAGTTTTATTTAAAAATATACTTATAACATATAAATAATATGCTAAAACCAAATTAAATATTACTAGAAAACACTACAAAATATTTTCTACTGCTGAACACAACTGAAACAACAGAAAGTGATCATGAATTTCATTTGCTGCTATTGCCCATATTGAAACTAAATTTATATATTTTGAATATACGATTTGTTGACTCTGAATCAAAAGTGGTAGTGAAAACTATTTTCAATGAGATATCTCTCCTAATTTCATGATCTACTCATGCCCCCAAGTCCACAGCTCTTTTATAGGGATGATAAACACCTATAAACATTTCTATGAACTTAAATATTTTTGGTTTTACTTTACTGCACTTTTCTTTTTTTGGGGGGGGGGTATCTAGGAATCAAACTCAGGCAGACACTCACTCAGGCTAGGCAAGCACTCTACTGCTGAGCTACACCTCCAGCCAGAAACATACTTTTGAGGTAAGATTTTCAAATTGAAGACATATGCATTTCTGATTAAATTAGTAGGGTTTTGTTTCTTTGTTTGTTTGTTTTTGATAATAGTGATTGAGTCCAGGGGTATTCTACCTTTGAGTTAAATTTGAGTTAAAATTTTCAACCTTTTAATTTTTTTGGAACAGGGTCTTGCTATGTTGCTAAACATCTTAGTAAGATGTTGAGGATGGCATTAAACCTATGATCCTCCTGTCTTATTCAGACTCTTAAGTACTGAGCTTACAGCATGGGCCAGCATTTCTAGCTTCTGATTAAACTGGCATTTTATTTATTTTATTTTATTTTATTTTTTGCGGTACTGGGGATGGAACTAGTGGGCTTCTATCTGTGAGCTACACGCCCAGCCTATTTTTTTTTATTCATTATTTTGAAACAGGGTCTTACTGAGTTAAAAAGCTCCTCACTAAGTAGCTGAGGCTTTCCTCAAACTACAAACCTCCTGTCTCAGCCTTCCAAATGCTGAGATTACATGTGTGCACCACTATTCCCGGCTCTAAATTGGCATTTTAATTAAATGCACATATTGTTGGCCACTCTTGTTTCAAACACAGAGCAATAATAAGTAAAATACTAAAAAGAAAAAATGAATGTCATAGTCTTCCTTTAAAAAGAAAAAAAGAAAGTGAGGGCCCTGGGCCCCCGAGTGAGGTTCGAGGGGGCACGCCTACCCCCGGGAAGGTTTGGGCCGGGTTGGGCCTCAGGGCCCTGGGCGCCAGGCGGGGATCAAGCAGGGCACAACCGACCCCCAGAAGGACCAGGGTGGGCCACAAGGCCCTGGGCCCACGGGCGGGGATCGAGGAGTGCCTGCCTGCCCCCCCTGGAAGGTCCGGAGGTCCCAGCCTCAAGGCCCTGGGCCCCAGGCGGAGGTCAAGCAGGACACACCTGCCCCCCGGAAGGTCTGGAGGTCCAGGCTGCAAGGCCCTGGGCCCCAGGTGGGGGGCGGGCGGCCTGGCCTACCCCCGAGAAGGCATGGTGTTGGGCAGGAGGCCAAGCCCAAGTTCCAAGAGGCCCGGTACCAAACAGGAGACCTAACCATGGGTACAGATGAATCAAGGTATGCTGTGCTACACCAGGCCAGAACAGCAGAATCTGCTCTGCATGGTGAGACTGTTGAACTCCGCTTTTGGAAGCGAGGAAGGTAAAAAAATTCATTTCTACCGAGTGCCTGATAGCCACAACTTCCTCAAACTACACATACTGTCTTCTCTTATTTTTAAAAAAAAAAGGAAAAGAAAAAAGAAAAGAAAAATATTGGAGAGGAGTCAAGATGGCCGCGGCAGCAGCCAGGATACTGAAGATGCAGACAAAACATATCCAACAGAACTGGAACTTTTTGAAAAAATCCCCATGAAGAGGACTGCTTCTCATCTACATCCTTAAGAATCCTGGACATCACCTGTTAGGAGAGAGTTTAGTGGAGACCTAGGAGGAAGGTGGTGTGGGCAGCGGTGGTCACGATGGCAGTAGAGGTTTATATTTGGGAGAGGCAGAGATCGGATTCAGCCCACCCTGATCTTTTGAAGAAATTACCCCAAAGTTGGAATGCTACCATAGTGCATGCTTTGGAACACTGGACAACGTGCAGTGTGGGAAAATAGCTTGGGAAAGATTTGAAATGGTGGAGGCAGTGCCAATGGCAGCAGCCAGTACTCAGGGGAGGCAGAGTTCTAATGCAATACACTCAGAACTTTTGAAGAAATAACCTCAGAGGCAGAATGCCACCACCATGCACCGTCAGGAAAGTGGAACAACCTGCTGAGTGAAGAGGGTTCTAGGATTGGAGCCTGCCAAGGGTGAGCCCGGTAATGGGGACAACAAAGCCGGGATTGGAGCCAGCCATGAGGCAAGGCCGGTGCTGGGGTATCCGAGGCGGGGACTGAAGCCTGCCAAGGGGTTAGGCTGGTGCTGGGGCCAGGGAGGCTGGGAGTGGAGCCTGCCATGAAGCAAGGACAGTTCTGGAGCCTCTGAGGCTGGGATTGGAGCCTGCCACAAGTCAAGGCCAGTGCTGGGGTCTCCAAGGCTGGGATTGGAGCCTACCAAGGGAAAAGGCCAGAGCCGGGGCCAGTGACCCCGGGATTGTAGCCTGCTCTGAGGCAAGCCTGGCCTCTGAGGCCAGGATAGGAGCCTGCCATGAGGCAAGGCCACTACTGAGGCCTCCAAGGCTGGGATTGGGACCGGCCCAGGGGTTAGGCTGGTGCCGGGGCCAGCAAGGCCAGGACCGGAGCCTGCCATGAGGCAAGGCTTGTGCTGGGGCCTTCAAGGTCTGAATTGGAGCCTGCTGATGGGTTAGGCCAGTTCCAGTGCCAACGAGGCCAGGATCGGAGCCTGCCATGAGGCAAGGCCAGTGCTGGGGCCTCCAAGGCCAGGATAGGAGCCTGCCAAGGAGTTAGGCCAGTGCTGGGGCCAGCGAGGCCAGGATTGGAGCCTGCCACAAAGCAAGGCTGATGTTGGGGCCAGCGAGGCCAGGATTGGAGCCTGCCGAGGGGTTAGGCCGGTGCCAGGGCCAGCGAGGCCAGGACTGGAGCCTGCCAGGAGGCAAGGCCAGTGCTGGGGCCTTCAGGGTCTGGATTGGAGCCTGCTGATGGGTTAGGCCGGTTCTGGGGCCAGCGAGGCCAGGATCGGAGCCTGCCACAAGGCAAGGCCAGTTCTGGGGCCTTGGACGCTGGGATCGGAGCCTACAGAGGGGTAAAGCTGGTACCAGGACCAATGAGGCCAGGATCAGAACCTGCCATGAGGCAAGGCCAGTGCTGGGGCCTTCAAGGTCTGGATTAGAGCCTGCTGATGGGTTAGGCCAGTTCTGCGGCCAATGAGGCCGGGATCGGAGCCTGCCGTGAGGCAAGGCCATTACTGAGGTCTTCGAGGCCGGGATCAGAGCCTGCCGAGGGGGTAAGGCCAGTGCCAGGGCCAGTGAGGTCTGGATTGGAGCCTGCCGATCAGTTAGGCCACTTCTGCGGCCAGCGAGGCCAGGATGGGAGCCTGCCATGAGGCAAGGCCGGTGCTGGGGACTTTGAGGTCTGGATTGGAGCCTGCCAATGGGTTAGGCTGGTGCTGGGGCTCATGATGCAGGGATTGGAGCCTGCCAAGAGGCAAGGCCAGTGCTGGGGCATTCGAGGTCTGGATTGGAGCCTGCTGATGGGTTAGGCTGGTTCTGGGGCCAGCGAGGCCAAGATCGAAGCCTGCTGTGAGGCAAGGCCACTACTGAGGCCTCCAAGGCCGGGATCGAAGCCTGCCGAGGGGTTAGGCCGGTACAGGGGCCAGAAAGGCCAGGATCAGAGCCTGCCGAGGGGTAAGGCTGGTCCAGGGCCAGCGAGGCCGGGATTGGAGCCTGCTGTGAGACAAGGCCGGTGCTGGGGCCAGCGAGGCCGGGATCGGAGCCTGCCATGAGGCAAGGCTGGTGCTGGGCCTTCAAGGCCAGGATCGGAGCCTGCCGAGGGGTTTGGCCAGTGCCCGGGCAAGTGAGGCTGGGATTGGAGCCTGCCATGAGGCAAGACTGGTGCTGGAGCCTTCGAGGTCTGGATTAGAGCCTGCTGATGGGTTAGGCCAGTGCTGGGGCCCGTGAGGCAGGAATTGGATTCTGCTGTGAGGCAAGGCCACTAGTGAGGCCTCCGAGGTGGGGATTGGAGCCTGCCGAGGGGTTAGGCCTGTGCTGGGGCCTCTGAGGCCGGGATCGGAGCCAGCTGAGGGGTTAAGCTGGTGTGGGGGCCAGCAAGACCAGGATCGGAGCCTCCCATAAGCCAAGGCCAGTGCTGGAGCCAGCAAGATTGGGATTGGAGTCCTCCAGGTGGCCAGGCCTCTACTGGGGATGTCAAGAGTGGGATCGGAACTTGCAATGCGACATGCACAGAGAAATATCACAGAAAGTAAAAACCAGATGCTTCCTCTAACTAGCAAAATCTAGGAGGAAAGGGGTAACAGGAGGAGTTTGAGTTGCAGAAAGGGCCCTATAGAGAAGCAATTAAGGTGACCAGTCCCAGGAGATGGGATGGGGGAGGATGGAACCTCTTTAAAACTCAGGAGGTACGTAAACAAATATATCAAAGATAATCACCAATCAAACATGGTATCGAGGGAGGGGGAGGGAATGGGATGGGGATTGGATGAGGGCCTATTGGATGATGTGTGCTCGTATATTATCTCAGATCTTGTATTCCAATGTCATGTATGATTACATGCACCAAAAATTAAAAAAAAGAAAAAAGTCATAGTACTATAGACAGGCAAAATAGAATACAAAAGGCGTATGTGCATAATTTCTAATTTTTATATCACCTTGTTTATAGTAAACATTAAATACAAGAAAGGAAGGAGGAGAAAAGCAGGAAGGAAGGGATAGATAGTGAGACTTAATAAAATTGCAATAAATATTTGAGAGCATTATAGAAAAAGACACAATTGTGGTAAAATAAATAAAATGAAAACAGAAGCCAGGCACAGTGACTCTAGCTATAATCCGGGTACTTGGGAGACTGAGACAGAGGAATCAAATCACAGGTTTGAGGCTAGCTTCAGCAATTTAAAGAGACCTATTTCAAAATAAAATATAAAAAGGGCTTGGGGTATAGATTAGTGGTAGAATGTCCCTGGGTCCGATCCCCAGTACAAAAATATTTTAGATATTTCTAATAGTTATTAAAATAATGTGTGTGACACCTCTGATTAATGGATTGAACACAATATGCTGGTTTCATTTAGTCCTACACAAATGCAGATATTTTTTCCTTTTTAATTTATTTTTTATTTTTATTTATTTATATTTTTTGCAGGTCTGGGGATGGAACCCAGGGGCATTCTACCTCTGAGCTACAAGCCCTGCTCTGTTTTTTATTCTTTATTTTGAAACACCATCTCACTAACTTGCAGAGAACCTCACTAAGTAGTTGAGGCTGTCCGGGAACCGCGATCCACCAGTCTCAGCCCCCTGAATGCTGGGATTACAAGCGTGTGCCACCATGCTCGGTCCTTTTTTTAAAAAAAAAATAATAATAATAACTTCATTGTCTCTACATGATGGCTCTCAATAAACAATATTTTTTTTTAAAAATAGAGAAAGAGTTGAGCCAGCAACGATCCCCTTTTATTGGCTAATCACTGAGCAGCTGCTGAAGTGAGCTCCTCCCTTGTGAGCTGGAGGAACCACAGACACAGTGGTGAGTGAGGGGACACACTAACCTGGCTGCTCCACAGAGCTGGCAGCTCAAAAACTTTAAGACTTCCTGTGCTTGAGTACATGTAAATGTACTTGGATCAAGATTAGAGAGCTCCTCAAGGTTGACTTCATTTCAACAATGTGATATATTCAGGTCTTCCTTGCTATTGCTATGTAACCATAGCCCTTGTCTCCATTCATTTATTTATAATCTTGTAGTCTGAAAATCTCTTCGAAACTATATACCAAAACTAGAAAAGTTTTGGAAAGATCTACCAATTTGACTAAAATGTAAAAGAAAAACAAAATCTCTGTGTAGCAAAAATTTTTATTTATTTTATTTTTTATTTTTTGGTGGTACTGGGGTTCCTGGAAGCCCTTCTACCTCTGGGATACACTCCCAGATCTATTTTATATTTTTATTTGGAAATATGGTCTCCTAAGTCAGCACGCAAACCTGTGCGATCCTCCTGTCTCCGCCTTTCAAGTGCGGGGATTACAAGCGTGCGCCACCACGCCCAGCCGCAAAAAAATTTTTAAATTTCCCATAAAGTTGAAGATTGATAAAAAATATGGAAATAAACTTACAATTAAATTAATATCTATTCCAATAAAAGGTTTGTGTAACTTGGTATAAAAAACAAATACGATAAAAACATAAATGTATAAAGTAATGAGGAGGCATTTTATAGAAAACAGAAATGCAAGTAGCTAATACATATATTTAGTGAAGACACTAACATCCACTCATAATTAATGACAAAATAAGTTTTATCAACCAGCTGGAAAATACTGAAAGTTTTGATAAGTTAGCAGGAAAGAAATGATCATTCATATTATGGTGAGATTGTTAACTGGTGCAATTTTTCTGCATGGCATTTTGACGACATGCACCAAATTTTATAAAACATACTTGTAGATTCGGACATAGAAGTATCACAGTTGGGAATTTCTTTGTTGAATATAATCCTGAATGATATATTTCCCCAAACTATCTTTACAGTATTGTTTGTAATAACAAACTGCTTAAAAAAATAGCCAAAATTTTTAGCAATAGGATATTGGTCAAATAAAACATTGGATTTTTATTATTAAAAATGTTGCTGCTATTTAAAAGTAGGTATAATATTTACATTGCTGAGATCAAGTATTTTTTAAAGTATGACTTAATTTTATTTATTTATTTATTTATTTATTTATTTATTTAGTGGTACTGGAGGTGGAACACAGAGGCTTTCTACCTCCGGGCTATACTCCCAGACCCATTTTATATTTTATTTGGAAACAGGGTCTCACTAAGTTGCTGAGAGCCTCACTAAGTAGCTGAGGCTGGCTGCGAACCTGCGCAATCCTCCTGTCTCAGCCTCCCAAGTGCAGGGATTACAAGCGTCCGCCACCACGCCTGGCTCATGACTTAATTTTAGAAAAAGTAATATCCAAGATAATGAGAGTGGACTTTCTTGCAATGCTGGAGTTCAAACCCAGAGCCTCACACAGGCAAAGCAAGCACTGTCCTTGGTGATAGTGGCCACCTTGTTTTCTTTTTGAACACTTGCTACAACCCTGTTTTTTGTCTACATCTTTCACATAAATAATCCCTTTCTGCCATCAGATACAATCTGTTATCCTTGGCCTTCAATGGTCTGTTGTGTATCTGCAATTTATCATCATGGGTCTAGTTCAAAATCAGAATTTTATTAAAGGGTTTCATTTCTGTTTTCCATTTGTTTTAAATTGCTAACTTACTGCTTTATAAATGTTTTGCATTAAACTCCATATGAATAAAATCACATTGCCACTGCATACTTATTTAGCCCTCTTTGTTTGCTTTTGAATTTGTTTGATAAAGCCTGTGATGAGTAACAGCTAACAGATACAAATGGGGTGGAGAGTGTTGTTCTTTATACTAGGCCAGCAAATGTGATCCATTAACTTTAATAAATAACAATTTATACTTGGGAAAACTGATTTATACTTGGGAGTCTGAGAAAGGAGGATCACAAGTACAAGGCCAGTCTAGGCAACTTAGCAGGACCTTGTCTAAACAACAACAAAGTTTTAAGGGTATAGCTCACTCCCAGCCTCAATCCTCAGTACTAGATATACACAAAAATATAGCAATACTTTGTAACAATGCTTGATTTTCATCCCTAATGGCCTTGCATTTCTTAACCCCCCCCTCCCCGACACACAAACTTTTGAGAGCTTAAATGATAAGTGCTTATCTCACAGTTTCCATGGGTTTTGCTGGGTGGTTTTGGCTCTGAACCTCTCGCAAGGCTGCAGCCAAGCTGTCAGCTGAGGCTGTGGTCATCTCGAGGCTTAGCCGGGTCTGAAAGAATTTCCAAAGTCATTCGCGTGGTTCCTGGCCAGCCCAGATCCTCTTGGCTGGAGACCTCAAGTTTCTCCCCACACCCTTGCCTGGATGACTTCATATGGTTGTGGCTGGCTTCCCCCAGGAAGAAGGATTTAAGAGACACACCAAAGATGGAAGCTGCAGTCTTTTCATAACTCATTGCTTCCATCATATTCTATTTAGCATCAAGTTACTTCAACCAGCTGCTACTCAAGGTTAAGGGAATTCATTTCCACCTCTTAAAGGACAGAATGTCAAAAAAATATTGGATATGCTTTTGAAGCACTTCACTTTCAGAATAGAATCATTGTATTGATTTGTTTTATCTTACATGTGTCATGATTCAATAAAGGATTATGAATCTATAGCAAGAGAAAGAGCATGAGTCCACCAGTAGGTTGCAACATTACTGGTTCACCACTATATAGAAAACCCAGCATTGAGAAATATGTTTTTTATTAGATATAAGCACTAGTATTTTAATTCAGTGTTTGGGATACACTTTTAATTTCAAACAATTTTTATCTTATTAGGTCAATTAAAATAGCTATTTTAAAACATATTTTTATGAAAATTTAAGGTTTTATCAAAAAATTCCATAATTTTCATAATTCTGCATTGATACTTAACATTTTAAAGTTAACTTGGATATTTATATGTAATATTTTTATATATTTAAAGAGAAATTGATATTTTAACATTAATTCATGAACCTGAAGTAATTGAAATTATTCAAAATAAAAATGAGTTTTAATAAATTTACCATAATTACATTATTCTCTGAAAAATAGACATTTGCAGCTTTCTTTAACATATTATTTACTTCTCTGTATATCCTCCAAATTAGACTATTTTCCA
Source organism: Muscardinus avellanarius (assembly GCF_963383645.1). Taxonomy (NCBI): domain Eukaryota; kingdom Metazoa; phylum Chordata; class Mammalia; order Rodentia; family Gliridae; genus Muscardinus; species Muscardinus avellanarius. The sequence continues at coordinate 52,956,224 of NC_137795.1, forward strand.
CACATATCATGAATTAGGCAAAACTTAAATTATCATATTTTTACATGAGGATTTTTGGTACAGTAACTAACTTAATATCTATAGATATTTTCCTTCTTTGAGGCATTTTTACTTTATTGCAATTAGAGAAATAGACGAGGAGGGATTGTTAGTAAAACAGGACCTGCAAAGAAACTCACCAAGACCTGTGTGAAAGTTTGTTTGCATGACTTTGAACCTCATTATGATACGTAATAAAACACACTAATAAAAACATATACAAATAAAGTTAACTATTTTACCAAATTTCCTATAACACTATTCTTTGCTTTCTGTGTTACGGATGTACATCATGCTGTTGCTGTTGCTGTGACTATACACACCTGGCTTCCTTTCATCCCTGTATCTAGTTCTTTTTGAAAATAACAGCTTAATGCAAAATCCAGAGAGGATATTGGCAGGAGACATATAAACGATTGAAATATGCATCTCTTGGGATAAGCTGTCTCAGTGGATACTAAGACTAGGAAAACTAATGACATACAATATCCGAAAATCCAGGGGAAAGAGAGGGAGCATGAAGTAGTATTTCAGCAGGGTCATATGGCTGAGGAAGGGGATTGAACCAATCAGGATAAGATTGAATACAGTCTTCAGTTAAAGGGAAAAGTTCATGTTGGAAGTGGGACTAGGGGAAACCCAGGGACTCAGGAGGATCCTTCTCTTTAGTAAAGCCAGTCTGAGGCCTACTTTCTCAGCTAGCTTCTTTTTAAGACTAATTTGGGGGACTTGGGTTTCAAATCTGTCTACCCACCTTTTGGTGAATGGTGGTTTTTATTTTTGCCTTCTGTGTTGCTTGAACATATTATATTCTGCCTGAACTTTTATGATTCTTTCCCTTGCACTCACGCAGGACAAGTGCCTGCAGTTGGTGTAGAAATCTCATGCAGGGAAATTCTTGTTTAATTCTTGTTTGTATTTACAACTTTTCCCATTACCACTTTTCCCCTCTGTCTCTCTGTCTTCCTATATTTTATAGACTTTCCTACCCCTATCTTACCAAAATTTCAGGTGAGTGGGAATTGTAATCCTTCTTTTATGCTCTATGGGTCTTTTTTTTTCCTACCATGTCCCTAGAAAGTTCCTTTCTGTAAACCGTAGAGATCGAAACAATTGGGATCACTGTGCACACAGACTTCCAGTCTTTACTACACCTGAATTATACGGATCATTAATTGGGAACGTGGAAAGAAGTTACCTTGGCATAATACCAAGACACCTATTTGGAAAGGCACAGTCAGCCTGTCAGCATGGAAACATGATGTCACATAAATTGATTTGGTTTTCAAAAGCACATGAATCAGCCATTTGTTCTGAATTTAGATAGATAGGGTGATGATTACCAACTGGGTTTTTAGCTGAAATCACCAAATGCCATATACATATTAGTCTAGACAATACTTCTTTTGCAGAATTTAATGTCACTGATTAGCATATTTATTCCTTTAAAATATTTTATTATTAATAGAATTTTATGTAGTCAAATTAATTATGAACATTATAAAACTCTTCTAATAATATAGTATAAAATACACGAAAGTTCTATTCATTTTAATCACAATTCAACAATATTTGTTAAAGAAATTTATTATCAACACTTGAATATAAATTTTATTATTTTAATACCTTTTCATATTCATAAACTCAAGTGGTTTACATAGATAGAATTTCTTGCACGTTACTCTAAAACTATTTCATTATAATTTAATATGCATATACATTTGTAGCATATATACACATTTTAATTCAGCAATCCCATTTCTAAAAAATTACAAAATTATGCATCTATTTATTTATGTTCAAGATTAACTTTAAAGATTTTTTAGTGTTAAAAATTAAAATAACTAAGTCACTATTTTTTTGTTTTGTTTTGTTTTTGGTGGTACTGGGGTTCCTGGAAGCCCTTCTATCTCCGGGCTACACTCCCAGACCTATTTTTACATTTTTATTTGGAAACAGGGTCTCCTAAGCCAGCTTGTGCGGCGGCTAGCTTCAAACCTGCGCGATCCTCCTGTCTCTGCCTCCCAAGCGCGGGGATTACAAGCGTGCGCCACCACGCCTGGCACTAAGTCACTATTAAAGGCAAATAATTCAACAAATTCTAGTACACTAATATTTTATAACTTACCACTAACAATCCAATAAGAAAGAGATGTTTAATAAAGTGAAAAGATAAGAAAAAAAATTTAATGAAATGCAAGCAATTTTCAATGTGAATTATTAGAAATAAGTGATGTCTTTGAGAGACATATATAAAAGGAAAGATGCTTCTCTGTGTAGAGAAATTTTTCTGATTTCAATGAAGAATTCCCAAAGAACTTTTACCACAAATAAGACCTAAAATCTATACAGTTAAATACGAACTAGCATGGATTAATAGATTAGTTAAAATGTAAAAAGTGGGCAGACAGGACAAATAGCAAAATCTAAAGAAAAAAAAATCCATATAACCCATTCTTGGTGCTGGGAGAACTTGCTATTTGTAGAAAGATGGAACTAAATACTTACCTCTCGCCATGCACAGGAATCAACTTGAGATGGATCAAAGACTTAGAAATTAGAACTGAGACTGTGAAGTTATTAGAGGAGATCAAAGGCTCAATACTACAACATATAGGCACAGGCATGAACTTTCTCAACAAGACCTCCAAAGTGCAGGAAATTAAAGCAAGAATTAACAAATCGAATAGCATCAAATTAAAAAGTTTCTGCTCATCAAAGGAAACCATCAAGAACCTAAAGAGAGTCGGTCATGGTGGCGCATGCTTGTAAGCCCCGCACTTGGGAGGCAGAGACAGGATGATCGCGCAGGTTCGAAGCCAGCCTTCCTAGCTTAAGAGATCCTATTTCCAAATTTAAAAATATATATGTATATATGTATGTATATATATGTAAATATATATAAAATATATATATAAATATATATATATATATCCTGAGGTAGAAGAGTTTCCAGGAACCCCAGTACCACCAAATATTAAAAAAAAAAACCCTAAAGAGAAAGCCTACAGAATGGAAGAAGATCTTTACCAGCCACCACTCAGATAGAGGGCTAATATCCAGGATATAAAAAGAGCTCGAAAGACTCTACACTAGCAGAACAAATAACCCAATCAAGAAATGGGCAACTGAATTGAATAAACACTTCACAAAAGAGGAGATAAAATGGCTAATAGATAAATGAAAAGATATATTTCTCTAAACATGAAATGTAGCATTGTAAAAAGTATTTCAGTGGTTTTTTTTTTTTGCATATTCATCATGTCGTACAACCACCATCAACTCTCTGATTCCAAAATTCTTCTATCACATGATATCTAGGAACGATAGGTCCAAATTTCTCCCTCTTCCTAATTTTCTGGCAACTATAAATTTTTTTTCCACATGTGAAGATTTGCCTGGTCTGGACATATCATATAAAGGAAGTCATACAGTCTGCAACCTTGTGTGTTGCTCTTTCACTTAATATAATGTTTCCAAGTTTTATCTATGTTACTGAACTTGGATGAATAATACTTCATTCATGCAGAAAAATGAATAACATTTCATTGTATAGATATATCATTTTTAAGTCCATTCTTCCAAAGTTAGTTGTTTGGGATTTTTCCACTTTTTCTCTATTTTGAATAATGCTGCCATGAACATTTACTTACAAGTTTTTACATGAACATATATGTTCAATTCTCTCAAGCATGTATCAAGGATTGAAATTACTGGGTCATATAATAATTCTATATTTAACATCTTAAAGAACCATCAAACTCTTTTCCACAGTAATAGCACCATTTCACATTCCCAGCAGCAATATACTAAGGTTCAAAATCTGTACACTCCATTGTTTTGTGATTATTATTATTATCATTTCTAGCCTCATGGATGTGAAAAGATGTCTCGTTGTGGTCTGGGTTTTCATTTCCCTGATGATCTGTTATGTCAAATATCTTTTCATATGCTTAGTGTCATTGGAATACATTCTTTGGAGAAATGTGTACTCAAGTCGTCTATCCATTTTAAATTGTATTATTTGCTTTTGTTTTTTGTTTGTAAGAGTTCTTTGCTTTATATTCTGGACACTAGACTCTTAACTTCTAAATTATATGCAAATACGTTGCTCATCTTTGGGTTGTCTTTTCACTTTTGTGATAATATCATTTGATGCAAAAAATTTTTAATGAAATAAAACATCTGTTTTTTAATGTTTATACACTTAGTATCATTTTCTCTCTAAAACATACTGCTTAATCTGACATGCATATATTTTCTATTGAGTTTACTTCTAAAAGTTCAATAGTTTTGGCTTTTACAATTAAATAATTTTTGTTTTGATTTAAGTTTTGTATATGATCTGAGTTTGGGATAATTTATCTTAGATATCAAGGACCACTTGTCAAAAAGATTATTCTTTCCCTCATGAAATATTATAGGATGTTAGTGTTACCCTTGTCAAAAGTCTTATGACAATATTTTACTGATTGCTTCTTTACTTTCAACTCTACCATTTACACACACACGCACAGACATAGACACACACACAGACACACAATTTATGCTTGCACCACACTCACACTTGCAGATTACTGTAGCTTATATTAAGTTTTGAACTTAGAAAATATAAGTCCAATATTGTTCGTTTTCAAAATTTGGTTATTTTATGCTCTTTAAATATTTATGTAAATTTTGGCATCAGCATCTATCTTTTTGAAAAATAAAAGTAGTTGAATTTGTATAAGAATTTTATTGAATCTATAGAATCAGCTTAAGCACCAGAATAATTCTGAGTAAGGCAAAATGAAGACAAGCTGTTGAGCTGTTCTTCCAAGGACATAAAAGTCAGGTCAGAACAGAAATTTATTAAAATTCATTGTAGATGAGGTTCATTGATAAATGGGGTCCTAATTCCTCTTGTACCAGGAATGTGGAGTGTTAATAATCACTACTAAACCAGAGAGTAGAGATGGAACATAAGTAAATCAAAACGTTCCTACCAAGAATTATCTATTTTTCTTGAATGAGCATTTTCTGGGTACTACAAGCTTTTAGCTAATTTCTAGAGTTCTGCTGATTCTGAACAACAGAGGACTTTGCCCACTTTTAAATTGTGCTCTTGGAGTTGAGTTTTGAGGTTCCTTATTCTGTCATTTTTGTTAGTGTCACTTCTTACTCAATTCTGAAGCCCTCACAATTTCTCAGTATCTGACACAATAAATGTTATTGCTTGAACTAACATTTTAGCTCAGAAATAAAGTTCAGATGGCACAGTGCAGAAAAATAAGCTGTTATATACAGTTACTGGCAAAGTAGATTAGAATGGATAAGATGTAAAGTTATTTTTAACATTTTAATTTCTAATATTACTTCTCTGGGTGGCATATTTCTAGACTACCATCATGTATTGCTAAGACATTCTTCATTAAAAAACACAGACAATTATATGGCTAATTTTTTGTGCCTATATATTTATAAACTCTTTTCATGTATAGCATGAGGTCAATATGATTGGAAACACACACACACACACACACACACACACACACACACACACACTTACACAAATATGCTCATGCACTCATTGCCAATTCATCAAAGCTGAAAGAAAGCTAAACCATGTATAAGTCAGCAGAATTAAAAATAGCTGCATCTCAAAGAAGATTTCATATATATATATATATATATATATATATATATATATATATATATATATTTAAAACTCTGGTAAGAGTTTGAGAAGAAATGTATATGGAGTAAATATGATATCAGAAATATTTTAGCTTGTACTTAAGTTAACCAACATACTAATCTAGTAAAAATATTAGTGGAAGAACTCTTGGGTATTCTAAAATCATCTCAAAGTAAAGTTATTGTCTAACTTTCTTGTGATCTTTTAAATTAGCATTTGAGTTAAAAACCTTATATACAATTTTTATGGGAGAAGAGTCCCAGGAAAGAGAAATAACTTTAATATCACAGTCTCCTAAATAAATCCTATAACCATCACTTATTAGCTTTATTTAAATTAAGCAAAATATTTAGTTTCTGAAACTAAGCTATTTTTCCTTAAAATGGAGATAACAAACTCATCAGATTGTTCTAATTTAATTAATTGAGTATTAATTAAAATTCAGTTAGTATTCTAACTGAATTTAATTGAGTATCAGAAAGACCTTAGCACATTGCCAGAGATGCCATTGACAATAAGCATTTGAGTTTCATTTTTAGAATAATGTCTCATGTTTCAAATGTATCATATTTGGATTTTCCAGTTTAAGATTTTTTGCAACATGTACTAAGTGATATTTGAATTTTTTGTACTTCTTTTCTCTGAATGATGAATAAAACATGATATTCAAAAGTGACATTGAAAGAAAAAAGTTCTTTGCCACAAGAAGAGAAAAAAATTTTTGATTAAATATTCAAGCACAGTGGTGACTAGTATCTAGACATGTCTGAATAAAAATAAGTTTAATAAATGTGGTTGGAAAGAAGAAAATGGAAGAAATAGATAAAAATAATAAAATTAGCTTTATTACATATATTTACATATATGTAAATAGTGTCCTAAGAATGGGTTTTTAAACTGCAAATAAAATAAGAAATATGCAGCAATTATTATTTTGAAGTTAATATGCAAAATAACACTAATGATAATGAATAAGGTCTTATTTTAATTATAAAGTCTACAGATTTTATGGAAAATTCTTTCTAAACTAATTTTAACTGTGTTATTTGTTCATAAATTCCTATTTTGATAATAACAGAGAACTGCATGCTCCCAAATCAAAGCATAAAATCATTGTTCTTATGTCATAAATCTATGTAAATCTTTTAATTGTTTTTTGATTGTGCAATGACTAAATTCTTCTTTTGTTATTGAAATGGATCCTATGTGTGCTGGTGACTTAGCTCAGTGGTAGAATGTTAACCTAGCATGCATAAGGCCCTAGGTTCAAGACCCATTACCCAAGCAAAGTAAATAATAATAATAATAATAATAATAATAATAATAATAATGTCCTGGATTTTTTTTTATGCTAGAAGGCTTAAATCACTAAAATGTAACCCCCGCCACTACCAATTGTGGCCTAGAATTTATGATCAAAGAAATAGATAATATGCACAAATATAATGCATCATGCAGCTTTCTGTATATCATTATACTTATATTGTCTTACATGTAGTCTTCTCCAAGACTGAATTCACCTTCATTAATAACTCAGTAAGGAACATATTTCTGGGTTAAATTTTTGTATTGGCAGAATATGGTTCAAATTGGCATGCCAAAAAAGGTTTCTTTTTAATAATAGCCTCTTTTTTTTAAACTACTTTTAATCTTGAGAGCTCATCTGTAAAGAAAAGTCCCTGGTTTTAGCAACCTGAAAGTCATATCACACGTGCTGAAATGAGCACACAGTGACTGGTTTTATGAAGAGCATAGCCAGTAGCACGAGGGCAGGACCAGAATCACTGACCAACCAATACTTTGGCAGAGCCTCCTTTTCTTTTCTGGGTCACTTACATCCTGGGTGTTCTCTCTGTATTTACCAGATATTCCTCTTGCATTCCAATTTTGCTCTTAGCCAAATCCAGACAAGTCTTAAACTGTAACTGAGGAGGCAGTTGATAGATAAATTAGATAATGGTAAAAATAACTAAAACAAATTCCATCCATGCCTTTTGCATAGTGATGGTTGACAAAATTATGATAATTTTTCAAGAAATATGAGGCAAACATGAAAAGCAAAGTTGGCTTCATTTATACTTATGGAAAAAAAATCCTTTTAGTCTGAGCTTCTACTAAACCAAAACCAGCCAAAGCACATTTAATTGATCCTACTCTATGTGGTAAGTGCAATGGGTTTCTGGATCCTTAGCTTCCTCTTATTTAATTTAGATATGTCTCCTCTGCTTTCTTACTGAAAAACAAAGAGCAGATATGACATTATACTTGTTTATTAATTATTTAACTACTCACAGTGGAACTAATATATAATATTTTATCAAATAAACTTTATTAGCTTTTTTTTTGGTGGTGGTACTGGGGTTCCTGGAAACCCTTCTACCGCCGGGCTACACTCCCAGACTTACCTTATATTTTTTTTAAATTTGGAAACAGGGTCTCTTAAGCCAGCACAGCTGGCTTCGAACCTGCGCGATTCTCCTGTCTCCGCCTCCCAAGCGTGGGGATTACAAGCATGCATCACCACGCTCGGCCACTTTATTAGTTTTTATCATCAACTGTGGAATGAAAACCATGACACGTGAGGCACTGTTAGATAATTGATTAGGGAGGCTGTGCATAGAGTATATGCAGAAGGGAGTGTAGACTGTAGCTGGTGATTAGCCCATTGAATACATAATACTTCTAAACAACCAACTCCACATAGAAATCAAATATTTAAATAATGTGTATGTTATCAAAAAGGGACAAACTATAAGCAGGGGTAGAGAGAGAATCAATGAAGGAATCACTCCATGGACATCATACATATACATGAGAATACCGATGCCAATCATAATATCCTGTATGGACAAGGCAGGAGTGTGGAGGGAGCCAGGGGTAAGTTCACCAAGTGTTTTGTGCATGCATGTCACTATCACTGTGAAATACATTATGATGTGAAACTGTAATGCACCAATAAAAGTATATAAAAAAAAGAACAAAAACAATGTGACTCAAAAAAGAAAAACAGTCTCTAGAAATCCAGCAGTTATGATGAATAAGTGAAACCAGGCCAGATGCGAATTATGATGATTTCAGAGCCCACACTGTATCTAAAAAGAGCAAAATTTCAGATAATACATCATCATACAGAAATGCTCTGCCAGTACTGGTTTATCATCAAGGATACAAGAGAGCTGATTGGATACCTATAATCTATCTATCTAGTTATTATCTGTCAGATATCTATCTGAAAAGAAAGAAATTCTTTGCAAGGAACTGACTTACGCAGTTGCAGAGACTCGGAGAAATAAGTTGGACATCAGTGGGATAGACTGTCTGAAGAACAGGATGGAGTCCTCCAGCAGCACTGATGCTTCCATTTTAAGGCAAATGTCTTCTTTCTCTGGAAACTTTGGTTTTACTTTTAAATCCTTTCAACTGGTTGAACCAAACCCTCTAAGATTATCTGGAATAACTTCCTTTATTGAAAGTCAACCGATTGTCTATGCTAAACTACTTTGCCAAATAACTTCACAGCAACATTTAGATTAGTGACTGATAAATTAACACGTTTGAAACACAAAATTAGTCATCACAGTTGCCAAATCTACTTTTTCTAGGAAAACTGAAAACCATCCCTTGTAAAATCAAATTATCTTATTTTAAAATACTATTTTAAATTCAAATAAAACCTATCAAAACAAAGTATTTCGCATAAAAATAGGATAACCAACTGTCTTAAATTGCCCAGAATTAAAAGGTTTTCTGTAACATAGGATTTACTGAGATTATCAAGGGAAAAATGAGAGGATTGGTCCTTCTAAATATCAAAGTAATAAGTATTAAGTTTAGAACTACCAAACATTTTAGTGGTTTTGGCAGAATCAAAAAATTGTAAAAAAATATATTAAAGAAACACTCATCTTAAAGACACAAATGTAAACCTGGCAGGGGAAATTTATTCCATACAACCATGCTTTGGGGCATGGAAGTAAATGAGCATTCTTTATCCTGTTTTGCAGATGAATTAATTCTTTTTTTTTTTTTTTTTTTTTTTTGGTGGTACTGGGGTTCCTGGAAGCCCTTCTACCTCCGGGCTACACTCCCAGACCTCTTTTTACATTTTATATTTGGAAACAGGGTCTCCTAAGCCAGCGCGCGCGGCTGGCTTCGAACCTGCGCGATCCTCCTGTCTCTGCCTCCCAAGCGCGGGGATTACAAGCGTGCGCCACCACGCCCGGCTGAATTAATTCATTTTAAAAATTAAAAATTAATAATGGAGTTGATTATTAATTAAATTGGATTAATGATGATTTCTTTTTAGGGGTACTTCTGTATGCATTGTAGATACTTAGGATAGCCAAGAAATTCAATATTATCTCAGATAATAGTTTTTGTATATTATAGTAACTCCACCCTGTATTACATGGCAGACCCTTATTAGTATCACAGTAGACTTTCAAGAGATAACAGTAAATGGATCATAGAAGGAACTCTAGATGAAGAAGGAGAAACTATAGATGAGCAAATAAGGCACTAACTGAGGGGGATGTGAGGGAGGAAAAGGGAAATTCCCTAATGTACATGATGTACATTCACAAACATATCAAAGTCAATCACAAAGTCAAACATGAGAAGAAAGAAGGGGGGAGAAAATGGGGTAGTAATGGGGTAAGGGCTAATTGGGTGATGTGGTCATATATGCCTCTACTATATTAAGACTACAATGCACCAATAAAAAGTTATAAAAAAGAGATATAGTACTGCGCCATGAAGAAAACCATAAAAAATTTTTTTAGTTCTTTTCATTTGATGTTAGAATCAAGACATATGGGATGCATTTAGATTTAGTTTGCTTTTAGTACAATTTGTCCAACTTTGTCAATTGTTGAAGGCATACATCATTCTTATAATTAACATCTATTTATAGTTCCCAATTATAGTGAGTGATTGGTACAATAATTGTCTTTATCTTATAATAACCAAGAGTTTTACATAATCAAAACCTAGTCTCAATTCTATAATTGTATTTTACTGTGTAAAATAGTTTTCAGAAAATTAAAATTTTGGATGAATAAATCATTAATGGCATTAGACATTAAATTACATGGAATATTGTATGTATAAAGTAAATTTGCAAAAATGCAGATTAACTAATTAGCCCTAAGTAGTTATTTACCATATATGAGCCAAAAACATATACTTGATAATGCCAAGATACACTACCTGATCCCAATACTTTTCAGATAGCTTGATGTGGACAGAGAAAAAATTTAAAGCAGTTATCAACATAATATGAATTGCAGGGTCTGCATGATGTTCCTGGGACTTTAGAAGAAAAAAACCCTACATATGGTAGTAGAGAGGAAAAACTTCATGAACAATGGAGGAACTGAGATTGGTTCAAGAATAGGTCTGGTTAAGCAAATAGTGGAGTACTTAATAGAGAGAAATAGTAGGAGTAAAAAGTATAGGTTTGCAACTAGTAAGTGTTTTACTAATAGCTACTCTGGTTTTGTTTTGAGGTTTGATTGTATTAGAAGCAAACTTTGGAAACTAGAATGACTGAATTAGATTAGTAATCTCATAGACAATAGGGAGACAATATCTGAGAAAATACTACAATTAAATTATCCTCTATTGATTAGTTTATTTGTAAGATTTAGGCTATGGGTTGAATTAGAGAGGATGGACTTAGGAGCAAAGATGAGAAGTCCAGGCGTTGATTTAGCAGTAGTCTAATGCAGGTTCAGGACAGATTTGATTTACTAGTTGAAAAGTTAATATTGTTATTATAAATAATAATATTTATGATTGAAAATGATTTTAATGAAACCTGTGTTAAAGTGGTAAAATTTTTTTAATATTCACAAATAGTTAACTAATTTTAAATGCAGTTTAAGGTTTTATTTAGAAAATGCTACATTTACAACCCAAGAATATATAAGATTATTAAACCAAAGTCAGAGTTTTATAAAAATACTATTCTCCAGGTGAAAAAACCCTTGTTCTTTATGGAAATACAGATGAAATTTACATTAAAATTATCTCAAAGTGCATATTTTCAAGCCACTAGCAAATTCAAAATAATAATGCTTAAAAGGAAATTACGTGGGTTTTATTATATCTATGTTGTTAGAAAGAGTTACATCACTAGATTAAGATGGATTTCTTAGTAAGTAGGAAATATTCATCTTATTTGATTAACCTAGCTTGCTAAGTATTTCTTTTTAATATTTTCTGGTTATAAGAAAAACATAATAATGATTTAAATGAGTTCAGACTACCTGTACAACATTCATTTTATAATAATGTCATATAATAATTATATATTAATTGGTATAAGCATTATTATTTATATAAAATATATTTATTTTGCCTATATAATGTTCCAGGAGAAGTTTAACCTTAAGGATAAATTACCTCTTTAAGTCATTTTAAGAGGATAGCTCAATGTGTGATAGTTGAAGCATCCTAAGATGTTTGCTTTCCCCATCCCAGTCTTGAAGAGTTTTCATTGTTCCTGAACTGCTGAATATTTTTCCTGCCCAGGATAGAGTGTTTTTTAATACTATATTAAATATAAATATCCATTCTGAGATTTATTTTTATAATTATTTGAAGTTTTAAATTGAGATTCAATAATAAATAACATTTTAATTTTAATGAACCATCGTAATTGTAAATCACAGTGAGGCTCAAAGTGATACTCTACATCTACTCAGCCTCTTCCCAACCTGGTACATGTTAGATTGCTAATAGTATCTTTATTTATAGACACAACATTATTTGAACTGTTTCCTTCATCAATTCTCCCTTTTCTCCTCCACACTTCTCTTCCCCCAGTCCTACTCAGTTATTTTACTGATCTCACTCCTCATTTATTTGACCCTTTTGTTTTCTATTTTTCTCCCTAGCCTTCATATATGAGAGAAAATTTATATCCTTGACTTTTGAGACTGGCTGATATCACTTAGCCTAATATTCAGTAGTTACATCTATTTTCCTGCAATTAACATATTTTTCTTCTTGTAGGCTAAGCAGAATTATATTGCATGTTATACCACGTTTTCTTTAACCATTTATCTGTTTATGGACATCTGGGTTAATTCTATATATTGGTTATTGTGAATTGTCCTGCTATGCACATGGATATGCATATCACACTATAGCATTCTGACTTTAATACTTTTGGAAAGATACCAAGAAATGGTAAAGTTGGATTATTCCTAGTCTTTTGAGAAACTTCCATATTGATTTTCATAATGATTGTACTGGTTTGCAATCCCACCAACAATGTATAATGGTTCCTATTTCCTCATATCTTGCCAGCATTTGTTATTGCTTATATTTTTATTATTGTCATTCTAACTGGAACTAGACGGAATCTCAGTGTTTTGATTTTCTGATTAGTAATTTTTAAATGCTTACAAACATTGGATATATCTCTTAGCTGCTCATGTTAAAATTTATATGTTTAGGCTTTTGAAGATTTGAATATTTACTTTAAAACTTTGGCCTTCTGATGTGTTAGGGTGTGTTTTCTGTTAAATTATACTGTGTGGGTATTTAAAGTTATGAACACCAAGAAAAAATTATTTATTTAATTTCACATAAGGAAATAAATTCACACATTTAAAGATAACATTTTACCCTAAGTAAAATATGTGCAGTGGTAGAATTGTAAAAATGTATAACTAGAAGTTCCACAAACAGGTATGTGTTCATTTTGCAAAATGCTTAATAGTAGTCTATGACTCAAAGAAAGTGACACTATATTTTGACATATTTTGACATATTCTGCTCACTAAACAAAATGGTGAAGTCAAAATTAGGATTTAAAGAAATAGGACAGTTTTTTAAATTAGTATCTATAGATAAAACTACTCTGTTCTTTAAATGAATGAGAATTGCCTACATTTTTTAATTTAAAGCTCAAATATCCCTGGGAGGGATTATATTTATCTTAACAATTTAATGCATGTTCTAACTGTATTTCATCTGTATAATTTCCAAGCATATTTATTTTACTTCTTAATTTAATTTTTTGTATGTGTGGGTTTTGGGATGGAATCCAGGGGCATTTGACCTCCAACCTATACCCCTTGTCCTATTTTTTATTCTTTATTTTGAAACAGGATCTCACTAAGTTGCAGAGGGTCTCACTAAGCAGCTGAGGCTGTCCACAAACCGCGATTCTCCAGTCTCAGCCTCCCGAATGCTGGGATTACAAGTGCGCGCCACCATGCCCGGCTAGTTCTTAACTGTATTTGACACATATGGATTGTTAATGCAAATAAAATAAAAAACAAATAAGCCATAGACCAAAGACAAGTGTTAATTCTGAACTCAAATTCTAGAATCTGAATTGAATTCTATATCTATTTTATCTTTTTATATTTATATTGAGTTATCAAAACATTATCAAGATTTATTAAGCAATATAAAAATTGTACTACTTAACACTTATCATCAGCTCTCAAATAATAAAAACCACTTCATCAAGACTGGAGGTGGACTGGACTAAATCCAAAATTCACTCTAAATATCTGTAACAGCTCTAACTAAATTAATAGTAAATCGCACTAATTCTCGTGCAACACCTGCAAAAAGAGAGACATTAACCTAGGCTATGGTGCTTTCCTTAATGACCAGTAATTGTGCATACCACACTCATGCCTCACTTTTATATTACCAGATTATTTCTACAAAAGGTTGATTTTTTAAATCATTCTCTTTGACTTTCAGTAAAAGTTTTACTGGCATATGAATGAAATGTGAAACACATGTTTATGGGATAAGATGAGTTATGAATAATTTTCACAGCCTGCTACTCTTTATAAACAGAATAGTAAGTTGACTTCAGGCTATTTCATGTGCAATGTTTCGGGAGACACTCTTTTGCTTTAAATTTAAAATAGGGAATAGTACAGAAATTTTATAAGCTGCTGGAAAAATATCCAGTAAAAATAAATAAAAATAAGAAAAAACAAAAAACCACTACCTGATGGCTGGGACTAGAGAAGAGACACCTGCAAGACTGACATCATTAGATAGTTAGGAAAGAGGTGTGATCTAATTGATATAATTGAAGAATCATCAAAGCAATAGTGTGGTGGGGTGCGTGAAGCAATTCTCTTCTGATTGCCTCTGGGGCTAGTTCATAGGCTTAGAGCAGGAGAAGGGAAGGAGTAGCAGATGTTTGAGAAGAAAGGAGGAGCTGTGAAATCAAATCTCAGGGAGTCAGAGAACAAAATGACTAAAGAAATTTTGCTGGATTGCTAGTAGCTGAAAGAGCAAAATTGAAGTTGGCTAAGCATGACTTTACAGTCAATATGATGATATGGAAAAAGAAATTGGCAAGGGTGGGAGGATGGTAAGAAGGCACACAATTAGGTAGTTAGGAAAGTAAGCCATGGGATCTAAGCCAAATCTGCAGTGCTTAAGAGAGAAACAGTAAGAACCCCAAAACTCCCTGGGTCCTGAAAGAGTCAAGGCAATGTTTAGGAAAATTTATCTTATGACCATGGGTATGTATACCCAAGGAAAGTTGAGGTATTGGCAGGGAGGAGTTGGCACATAGGGGTTCAATTGAACTGGAAGCCTCAGTTTCTTGTACACTGAGACCATTGAGAACTGTTACAGGACTGATGAAGAAAGAAAATAAACCGTTGATATGAAGATGTGGGTGTGGCAGGGGCTTTTCTGAGAGAGTGGATGGCTTTGGGCTCTCTGCTTAAGTAACATTGCAGAGTGAGAGTTGAGGCCTATGAAGGGAAGATGGCACTGGGAGCACCAGCATCTGTACATAGAACCATTTACATTAACGTGGCTTCTCGATATTGGTATACATATCATTATATGGATTGATCCATATTCTAATTTTTGCTTTTATTTTTCTCACCTTTCTTGCTAGAATTTCATTATTAAGTCAGATTCATAATTATAAAACTCTACTGAAAAAGGAAAACAGTAAACTTTTCAAACATCAGAAAAAAGGCGAATTTCTATTTTCTGTGGATGATAGAATTCATATCAGACTATAGAGAGTTGATTTGCAAACTCTCCTCACAATAGCCATATTGTTATTCAAAAGCTATTTTGACATTTTCACCTCAGTTTGGTTACAAGGAATAAAAATTGTTTTAGTGAAGATCCAGAAAAGTAACTCCATTTTAAGAATACAAAGAATGGAATAAAATAGAATCACTGAAAGTGTAGCCATCCTAACAGAAACTGGAATGCCACATACTAGTTGTCTTTCTTACCAGCTTTCTCTGCTAGGCTTTCTGCTCTCTCTGATCTGATCTCTTTTTTCTCATTGATTCTTCTTATTTTCTTTTTTTAAACAAAACTAATTTTCTCAGTGCATTGCAATTTTGCATTATACTAAGGTTCAATGTGATGAAAACATACTTTATTGCTAATATCTTAAGTTTTTATATTGTACCACCACTAATCAGTTTGAAAAAAGTAAATTGTTCTCTAATTATAATCATATCAATAGACTGCAGATTCCATCAAATTCAGAAACGTTATTATCTATTGAATTCTTTAAACTTCATGGGCTTATGAGACATAAATTCTATATAAGTCTAATTGAATATATTTTTATCTCTGAGGCTTAAGATAAGAGTATGCCTGAAATATTTAAAATAATCTTAAGAGAATTTACGGGTAGGAAAGAACTCTAAATTTTAAGCCTGAAGCTTTTTTGTCCAGTTTACTTTTTCTCTGAATTCCAGCCAAGTGGTTCTATTGGCAGGTCCAAGTTCTATGAGTATTTTTTTTTATTCACTGAGGACTGCTTAACACAATTCATGTGCAACATTGAAACACACACACACACACACACACATACACACACACAGACACACACACACACACACACACACACACACTTTAGCACAATCTTTAATTGCATATATTGATGCAAGACTATTTGGTCTGGGACAGGTCTAAAGTAGAAGTCATAATATATTTACCACTCTCTGTTGACAAGGTGAGTTTTGTTTCTCTTTTTAATGTAATCTTGTACTCCCTTTGATTTTTTTCTTTCCCTTTTCAATGGTTTTGGGTATGTTTCAAATAAGCTTTCTGTTTTGTTTTCTTTTTTTTTAAGTCCTTTAAAAATCATTAAATTATTCTAGGGCATTTGTTGAAAAAAGTAATTTTAACTGATGCTAGAACACAATGATGCAGTATAATCTTCCCTTTATACCATACAAATTCACCCCAGCCATGTATATCTGATTATGTCTCCATTTACCTGCTTTTATCATATTTATCTTTTTTACCTTGTATACCTGTAGAAGCAACTGAGTGTGGTGGCACACAACCTGTACTTAGGAGGCTAAAATAGAATCACAGACCTGAAGACAGCCTCAGCAACTCAAAGAGACTTTTAAAATTTTAACTTGATGCTGTTTCAAAATAAAAAATAAAATAGGGCTGGAGGTGTAGCTCAGAGGTAGAATGACCCTGGATTCAATCCCCAGTACAGACAAAACCAAAGATCTGTGAGAAATCATTCATTAATTTCTACATAAAAATATAGTCAGCACTCAAATCTGCTTTTACATATTTTAAATTATTTTGGAACCCAGCCATGGGGAGTTGGTATATGAGCTAATAAAATGTACACGTCAGTTGAAGTGCCAAGCGTAAGGGCAATAAGGGTTGATCTGAAAGTCAGTCCATGTTGCTCAAATGCATAAACATCAAGAGCCAGAGTGGCATGATTTAATAGAACAAAAGGGAGAGAACAAGAAATTTAATTAATTCCATTTTTCTTCTGTATTATATCCGTCACAGTAGACAGAACCCAAATGGAAATTTGCAGAGATTTCAAAATAAAACATCTTTTATGAAAGTTTTTCTTTCTCCATTCCTTGGAAACATAAAATTACAAATAAAGACTGAATGGGGGGCTAAATGTTAGGTGGTTCTTAATAGAAGTAAACCCTGAGTTTTCAGTTTTAAAGGAAGTCAGGTCGTGCTGACATACGTGAAGGCTGAAGTTCATAGGTGCCAACCGATTATAGTTTTGCAATTATGTGAGGCAAAAGTCTAAAGGAAAGTAAATGTAAAAAAAATAAGAGCTTAAAGAAATAAATTCAAACAGAATAGGAAAAAAGAAAGCAAGCAGAAAATAGACTCTGAATTTTGATTATAAGTACAAAAACAAGAAAACATGACTAAAGAAGTCTATTTAATTTCATTGCTTAAGAGACTCCTGTCGATTACCCTTCTTATCCCTGAAAGTCACATTTTGGAAACTGGCCACCATAAAGCAGATGTGCCTTGATTATATCATGAAGTAATCATAGTGGTAAATTGAAAAAAAAATCAGCCTTCTCTAATCATATTAAAATGCTGAAATTATCATTGCTAATATATATTAGATAATTGCTATAATCACAATGCTTTTGCAACAACACACATGGAACATATAAACTTTTGTCATATTAAGGCACATGTGAGTGCATAGTTCTACCGTATGATTTTGCAGATGAAGAACAGGAAGAAGTGATCTCATAGGCTGTTACACTTGTTCTAACCATCAGTAGATAATATCAATTTTCATTCTGTCTTGACTTTGTGTTCAGGATATATATAAATTCTCTTCACACTACCTCAAAGTTCTCTTACTCTATTTTCCTCTTTGTGGCATTTAATAAAAATTTCTATAAGGCTTCTAATCTTTCTACTTTCTGTTTTTATTTTTAGAAGTCAGAATCAGAGAATATTTTTTTAGGAACTATGAGAGAGAAAAAAAATTTTTATGTGAAGCTTCTGTGTGGGGAAGCCACTTGAGATTGAACAGTGAACCCAGGGGCATTGTATGTTTGATCTATACTAGCAGCCACATTTTATTTTTTCATTTGAAACAGTCTTTCTAAGCCACTGAGGCTGACCTTGAACTTGTGATCGTCCTGTCACACTCTCTCAAGTATCAGGATTACAGTCCTGTGCCATCATCACACCTGTCTTCAATGAAACTTTTTTTGTGTGTGTGGTACTAGGATTCCTGGAAACTCTTCTACCTCCAGGCTACACTCCCAGACCTATTTTATATTTTTATTTGCAAACAGTGTCTCTTAAGCCAGCATGGCTAGCTTCGAACCTGCACAATCCTCCTGTCTCTGCCTCCCAAGCGCAAGGATTACAAGCATGAGCCACCACGCCCGAATTCAATGAAGCTTTTAATTACATTTACTGTATTTTATTTATCAAAGACCTGACAAATATACAAGAGTGCTCAAAATTTAGCATAATTCCTTTTCTTTGGATTTAAGTAATTTAAAATTAACCAGATGGCCATAGTTCTGTCCCTAAGAACTACATTCTAGGATTAGAAAAATTTATCAATATAATGTGAGAGTTTCTTGCTTAACTTTGTGCTCTTACTTGTAACAAAACATTATCAAATATGTTTATTAACCTTTTTACTTGATCTCTAAGATCATGGGAAATTTTCCAGATGGAGATCCATTTAGACAATCTGCCTGAGTGCATTTCCCCATTTATTAATAACAAAAAATTTTCGCCTGGCATGGTGGCACACACTTGTAATCCAGGCGCCTGGGAGGCGGAGACAGGAGGATCGTGCAGGTTCGAAGCCAGCCGCTGGCTTAAGAGACCCTGTTTCCAAATAAAAATATAAAAAATAGGTCTGGGAGTGTATCCCGGAGGTAGGAGGGTTTTCAGGAACCCCTCAAAAATTTTTTCCAAAAAGGTAATGCTTGGGTAGAACGGAATACACAAAAGAATTATATTCTGGAAGGCAATGTTACACAACACAGTAATTACTTCCTTCTCTGAAGCAGAAAAAGCAGTTCAATAATGTTTCTTTTCAAGTTGCTAAGATAGTGTCATCTGAGAACATAACATAAATTAGTACAACTGTCCTTGTATCATAAACGAAATAATATTTATTAGCAAATGTTTTGTGATCTCTTCACTGAGATGAACTCCCTTTCAATTAATCAAACAGATATAGAGATTGATATTAAGCCACATATCAAGAGAATTTGAAAGGTTTATTAATCACAACAATGACTGCGGATGGGAGCAGGGTAGGTACAAGCCAGGGTGAATGGCAAATAAAAAGAGCAGTTAATGTGTTTTGCCTTAGTGGTACTTAGAGCATGTGGCTGCATCAGAATTCCATTCAGGGTTAGGGCTGCAGAATTCAAACTCACCACTAGTGACAAGTGCTCAGGAGGAGTACTTATATGACAAAATATTGATCCCAGGTGTTCTGAAAGGAAAGGGTGAAGCTCAAATACTAGTAGATCAATGATCAAATATCAAAAATACAGCCAGGCTAGTACATAAAGATAGGGAAAATCTATCATATATGTTTGTATGTATTTGTGACATCCTATGTAGCTAATTAAATGATATATTAAATGCCAAGTACATTTTCAGAAAAAATTTCTCCTAGGATGTAAGAACTAAAAGCAGACCTCGAGACCATCGGCCCAACACATTCACTTTATGCAGGAACATAAATTCCTGGAGGTTTATCAGGAACTTTTTGAAGATCACCCAAAACTTGAGAGTCCCAATTCCAAGCTAGCATTCTTTCTAGTCCTATGAAATTACTGTTAAATTAAGTTTGAAATATGTGCCAATAAGTTAACTTGATGAATTCACACATGTATGATAAAACTCCTAGTTATATAATACTTCTGACAAAACACTTCACCCCACAATTAAGTTTCTATGTTTCATCATATTACAAAAATATTTGTTTCAATTTGGCTCTGATTTATATTAAGTCCATTGTATCATATAATGGCATACTGAGTTGTTTTAGAAAAGAACTATATAAGATAATTAGGTATATATTCTAAAGAAATGCAATAGTAAGACTTGATTCTGCAGAATTGTCAGTGCTCTTCTTAGAGTGGTATGATATGATGTCCCCAGAAGTCACGGATAGCCTCCCAAGATCTGTCAAGTATCTTCAGAATGCAGCCTGAAATAATCACTCCCAGGGAATTTCCCAAGTGAACTGTGTACTGGTCAGTAACCAAGGAGGCTCTTCTAATAATAAACCGTATTCTTCATCTTGCTATGGGATTTGCTTCAAACACTTGGGAGCAAGTAAAAAAATCATAAGATTTTGATCATTAAGTAATTATAGAACATGTTATGTACCTTATGAACACAAACTAAAAGTTGTTGTTAATTTTAAGATTAAAGATATTTGAAAATATATTTAAAATTGACAAATTTATATTGAAACCAAGACCCAAATATTGATTTCTAATATGATTCTTGAATAAAATAAATCAGAGCACATTGGAGAAATAATTAAAACTGGGACTAGAGCAGAAAATAAAGGATGGGTTTGAATCATCTTTTAGTTCAGGAACTAAAAATATATTAAAAACCTACAATTATGGGGTGTGTTATAGGAATATCAGAGTTACCCAAAAGAGGTACCAATGGCCAGAACTAGAAAATTTGAGCATCAAGGTGTTGGATTATAAGTCAAAGTATAAAATAAATACTATAAAATCTATACCAATATAAATAAATAAAATCTATATCAATGTAAACAAATAAAATAAAATAAATAAGGGAGAATGGATATGTCTTTCTACCACTGACCACTAGTGCCAGCCTGAATATCAAACCATTAACACAGTGGGGTTTGGTGGAGAGTGCAGATCCAAATATGATACTAATGTAAGATGTTACTAGTAAGAGAAATTGGAAGTGTTCATTTCTAAAATGGTTCTAAAATTAAACCATTTAACACAAATACTTTTAGGCAAATGTAAACACATATTTAAGTGTTTCCATAATGTATACTATTGTAAAGTTGTAAAGTTATGTATATCAGCTGGGAGTGGTGGTGCACACTTGTAATCCCAGCATTTGGGAGGCTTAGATCGGAGCATCTCAGTTTGCTTACAGCCTCAGCTACTCAGCGAGGCTTTCACAACTCAGTTTCAAAAATTTTTTAAAAATTTTTTAAAAAGACTAAAAAGGGCTGGGGTGTAGTTCAGAGGTAAAATGCTCCTGGATTCCATCCCCAGTACCACAAAAAAAAGTTATGTACATCATATTTGTTACCTTTTAGAAAAAGAAATTGATAATATCTTTATAGTGAATATTTCACTTATTGAATCAATTATGATTTTCTAATTTAAAGAGCACATAGATTTTGTAAAAAATTTTATATTAAGCTATAAATTAAATGAATTGGTCTTTCAGAAATGAACAGATGTGTGATAACTGATAACTTCTTAGACTTTTAAAATAGTCTAGGTACAACTGGGAATTTTAGTAATAGTAATATTATTAATTCTTGCACTAGTCAATCTCCAAGTAGATTCTTTGTTTATTAAAAAGATATTTTTAAAGTCAAAGGACCATGCATTGGTGTTTCTAAATCATTTTATTTCTTTCAAATATTACTGAATTTATAGTCTTTCTTAAATGTAAAATAGGTTTATAATTTTAAAAACATGAAGTACTCTTTTCTTAAAAATGAACTTAATGACTTAATGACTTGTGTAATATTTTACACAATGCTAAAATGTGCTACTTAATGACGTGTAATATTTTTATCAAATGAATAACTTAAAATTTTTCAAATAATACTTATAAACCCAAATAACATGTTCTTTCTAATAGCATGGTTACAAAATTTTAACTGAAAAGAGACCTTGA
The DNA here is from genome assembly GCF_963383645.1 of Muscardinus avellanarius. Taxonomy (NCBI): domain Eukaryota; kingdom Metazoa; phylum Chordata; class Mammalia; order Rodentia; family Gliridae; genus Muscardinus; species Muscardinus avellanarius. The sequence continues at coordinate 52,978,614 of NC_137795.1, forward strand.
AGTAATTGGATTAAATACACCAGTTACTTTTTTTTTCCAGATGGAAAAATTTGGGCAACAGAAGATAATTAGATTTAGGTGAGCTCAATAGAGAGTACAACTTAGACTTTCTCGATTCATAATATATTGCTTTCCTCTTTTTAAGTAGATTATTTCTGGCATCTTTCAAAGTAACAGAAATGGACCCCATCCCACAGAGTCAGGTAAGAGAGCAGTATTAGTCAAGCATGGTGGTGCACACTTGTAATCCCAACACTTGAGAGGCTGAAACAAGAGGATTGTGCAGGTTCAAAGCCAGCCTCAGCTACTTAGTGAGACAATGTTTCCAAATAAAGTATAAAATAGGTTTGGGAGTGTAGCCCAGAGATAGAAAACCCCTGTGTTCCATCCCCAGTACCACTAAATAAGTAAATAAATAAATAAATAAATAATAAAAGAGTAGTATTAACCAGAATGGCATTAAATTCTGTACAGATATTAAATAGAAGAAGATTCTATCATCAAAATGGTTGACTATCATACACAATTTTCTAACAAGCATACTCTTTTAAATTACATAACTCTATGAAATATCTTTATATCTATTTTTAGTACTTATTAATAGTCACCAAAATTTCTATTCTTGCCTAATTCTTAATGATTGATTTCTACTCCATCAGAGTAGGTCTTAAGGAAAGTCATGAAGGTTAGTTTTTAGTAGTTTCATTTTAGAATAGTAGTGGTATTTTAAGTGATAATCTAACTTTACTGAAATATGTATTTGAACTCTTTTTTTAACAGTCCTGTAGGATAGGGAAAATTCTTGTTTAATTTATTTGTTCCTTCTTACTCTTTGTCCCTCCCAAGCACTGGGATTACAAGCGTGCTCCACCAAGCCCAACTCATAGTTGGGGTTTTAGAAGTTGGAATTTTAGGATCTCAGCTATAACTTGTTCAAATTCCTGTATTTACAAGATAGAGAATAGAATCTTAGATTGATGGCCCAAATTCATAAAACTTCAAGGTTGGGTACATGACTTCAACTCTTGAGTCCAGTACTTTGGCTGAACATTTCCATTATTTCCAGGTAATTTATAAGCAATGTTAAAATTCTTTTTCACACTAACACACACATACTCTCAAGGAAACACACAAATATCACACAGCAACAGCTGTGAAATGTTCTTTCATACTGTTGTTTGGAAATATTTCACACAGATGCCAATTTTATATAGAGACTCATGCACTTTAATTCCTAGAATAGAAATGCAAATACATTCTTGAAATGGCTGCCAAATTTGTATATATGCTGCTTTTGTTTGTGATTTGGAATATGTCATTCTTACATTACATTACAAAAATTTACAGTTGTCAGACTTCTTTCATAAAATGTCAGTTCCTACTGGTAACTTCACTGACAGCCACTTTCAAAATTGATCTTGGTTATTTGAAGAGTCATCAATCCACAATTTCTTAGATTGTGTACATTACTATTTATGAAGATTTATTTAAAATGTTGCAAGTCTTTAACACAAAATGAAGTTAACTGAGGTAATTAATTCCAATCCTCAATGCTGCTCCATCTTATTTGAAGGTAAAAGAGTTTAGGAAACATGCTTAATGAGCTTTAAATTTTTCTTTTGAGCGTTCACATGATGTGGTTGTGTGTGTGTGTGTGTGTGTGTGTGTGTGTATGTATTATAGGTATGTGTTTGAGTCTAACAATAATAAAAAACCTCACAATTAAGATATTTAATCTCTTCTATGAAAGGGTAGCAAATTTATAAAATGCTGAAAAAGATATCTAAGAGTTCTTAAATTTTCACTTAATCCTTACAGTTTGTGGAGACTGCCTAAAAGCCTGCAGGGAGGGAGTATTCCATTTGACTATGAAGCCCAAAGAAATCAAGATAAATCTTAGTCAAATAGTCTGACTCATGCATTCTGTTATGATCTTGGTCTTATGTTGTTAGCTCAGCAAAGTCATATTTCTTTCTCTCTTGAAGAATATTTTCTGATAAAAAATTGAATCCATAGTGAATTAATCAAGAGGAAAAAAAATTGCATCACCTACTGATAGTGCCCTTGGGATACATCTCTGCCAAAGCCCACCTAAATGGGCACATAGTTTAAGACTTGGTTATTTTCACGGCAAACATGGTCAAATGTATTACTGGCATAATGCATCTTTGCTTTTTATGAGCTTTGTGCTGTCCTCCCTTCTGCTATTGAACGAAATGTGGACTCTGAAGTTAGATGAAAAATTGGCACAGATGTTGTTTTTTGTTTGTACCATAATTGCAATAATCATTCTAGTGGTTATGGTGAAGGAAAGGTATGGCTTTGTCTACTGGATGCCTGAGTGACTCAAATTTATAGGGTATCATAGAAAAAATATCACATGGATTCATGTCATCATGTCACACACATTTCTAAAATGCTGTAATTTTTTAAATCATGGAGAGACAAATTACATTAGAAATTAATTTATAATAAATTAATTTAATTTATATTAAACTATTAAAATACTTAATATAAAATATAAAATATAAATATAAATATTATTAAAATATAATTAATTTATAATAAACAGTAAATTTTGTAGTACTAGGTATGGAACCCAGGGGCATTCTACCTCCAAGCTACACCCCAGCCCTATTTTTATTTTTATTTTGAAACAGGATCTCACTAAGTTGCAGAGGGAGGACTTTACTAAGTAACTGAGGCTGGCCGTGAACCTATGATCCTCCTGTTTCAGCCTCCCAAGTACTGGGATTACAAGCATGTGCCACCCCCCCCAGCTAATATTATCTGTAATTTATTTGTGGTTGATTCATGTCTATAAGATATTAGAATTTTTATATTCAATAATCTGCAATTTATTTCTTATAAAAAGTAATATTATATATTATATTATATATTATATATGTATTATATAATATACAATATATATTATATATGTATATAATCACTGTGCAATGATCTTAAAACTTCAAGATAGACAAACCTGATCTCTAATCTTGAATCTGCCACAAGACATTCCTATTATCAGTATTCTCTTTTTTTTTTTTTTTTGGTGGTACTAGGAGTGGAACCCAGGGTCTTTTCTACCTCTGGGTTATACTCCCAGACCTATTTTATACTTTATTTGGAAACAGGGTCTCACTAAGTTGTTGAGAGCCTCACTAAGTAGCTGAGGCTGGCTTTGAACCTTTGCCATCCTCCTGTCTCAGCCTCCCAAGCGCGGGGATTACAAGCGTGTGCCACCATGCCCGGCTTCAGTATTCTCTTTGATAATAGAACTCAGAAGATTATTATGATTTTTAATAAATGTTTATTGCTGTATTATAGCCATACATCTTAATGGGATAAAAACAACTTGTGGAGACATACATGCATGCATCACCCAATCAACTCTTACCCAATCCCCTAACCCCTTCCCTCCCCCTCCCTTCTTCCCATGCTTGGTTTCCTGATTAACTGGGATTCCTGGAAACCCTTCTACCCCTGGGCTACACTCCCAAACCTATTTTTTAATATTTTTATTTGGAAACAGGGTCTCCTAAGCCAGCGAGCCTGGCTACGAACCTGCGCGATCCTCCTGTCTCCATCTCCCAAGAGTGGGGATCACAATGGTGCCCCACCATGCCCAGCGAACTTTGATATGTTTAAGTACATCATGTGCTTTAAAGAGTTTCCCTCTTCCCCCCTCCCATCCCCTCAGATAGGTCACCTTAATTGTTCCTCTGTAGGATCCCTTCATCTAGAGTTCCCCCATTACTCATTTCTCCCCAGTTTTTGCACATTAGAAAAAGCATCTGATTTCTTATTTCTTGTGACATTTCACTGTAAATGCCATGGTTTTGTTCTCCCTTATGGCTGGGCAAAATTACATTGTGTACACATCCCATAGTTTTGTAATCCACTCAGCGTGGCCATACGGGAGGGGGTCCATCCAACTTGCCCTGGACATTTTTCTTACATAATATGTTGTCCAAAATTCCTGAGTACGTGTGGTGGGAGCAGTCTACCTTTGGGGAGATTTCTTCAAAAATTTAAGGTGGATAGGATTGGATTGGATGTGTCTGACTCTCCCGAATACTGGTCACTGCTGCTGTCGCTGCATTCTTGATTCATCTCTGCAAGACTTTTTCTTGCATAGTATGTTGTCTAGAGTTCCTGAGCATGTGGGACAGGAGCAGTCTACTTTGGGGGAGATTTATTAAAAAATTCAAGGTAGTTTGGATTGGATTTGTCTGCCTCTCCTGAGTACTGGACGCACTGCCACCGCCTTCTTTGTTTCTCCTAGAGTATGTTGTTGTTAAGAATCCCTGTGTATGTGTGGCAGGAGCAGTCTACTTTCTGGTCTCTTCTAGGATGTCCCTCCAAAATTCAATTTTCTTGCAGTAGCAGGTGCTACACTGCTGCCTTGCCTCTAATTCTGCCATTTTACACTCTCTCTCCTATATTTCAGATAGAAAGTCATGATAGGAAATGTCTCCGTATGTTGTCCCAATCAGCTATTGAACCAAAATCTCTTGCCCAGGTTTTCTCAGATAAATGCATGTCCTATTCAGCCACTGCCAACCATCACTGCTGCGGCCCTGGTCACCACTGTGGCCAAAGCCACCGCCATCTTTCTCCCTCTTCAATATTTTTCAATAAAAGAAAATTGTACATGTCCCTTACAGAAGTTGGGGACCTGAGCACCTAGCATCAATGGGTCCTATCTCCCCACCAAGAGCAGAGGCCCCAAGCTTCACCACTATGAGCAGGTTCTGCTGCTCTGAGCGCACCCAGCCCCCAGCGTTGCACAGAGAAGTGGGCAGCCAGGAGCACCTTTGTCTTCTGGGATGCGTGGCGACAGCCGATCCAGCTATGCGGGGCTTCATCTGATGTACTCCGAACCTTTTTCTTACATCATATGTTGTCCAGAGGTCCTGAGCATGTGGGGGCAGGTGACGTCTACTTTTGGGGAGATTTCTTCAAAAGTTCAGAGTGAATTGGAATGAATCTGTATGCCTCTCCTGAATACTAGCCCCCACTACCACTGCTGTTACAGCTGCTGCCACCACCATCTTGGTTCTCCTCCGGAGCATTTTTCTTACATAATATGTTGTCCAGAGTTCCTGAGCATCTAGGGTAGGAGCAGTCTAATTTCAGGAAGATTTCTCCAACAGTTCAAGGCAGATTGGATTGGATCTGTCTGCCTCTCCTGAATACTGGCGACTGCCACTGCCACTGCCTCCATCTTGGTCCATCTCTTCTGTCTTATATTTTAGATAGGAAGTCATGGCTGGAAACGTCTCTGTATGTTGTCCCAATCAGATATTAAACCAAAATCTGTTGTTTGGGGTTACTCAGAGGAATGCATGTCCTGTTCAGACTCTGCCAGCTGTCACCGACACCATCTTCCATGTCCCTCCGAAAGTTCTATTATTTTTATATGAGACGATGTACATACAAGACTGACATAGCAATGGCATATAATTAAAAGTAAATGAATAAGAATTCAAAGAAATAATTTTGCTACAATGATGACATTCATTGTAAGGATGATTTTTTTTATAAGTATTCTCACTTAAACTAGGTGTGGTGGCTCATGCTTGTAGTTTCAGTACTTGGGAGGCTGAGACAGGAGGAACTGGGTTTGCAGCCAGCTTTAGCTATTTTCTGAAGCCCTCCACAACTTAGTGAGATGCTGTTTCAAATATAGAGAATACAAAAATTGGGCTGGTTTGGCCCAGAGGTAGAAAGCCCGTAGGTTCAATCCCCAGCATCACACACACACACACACACACACACACACACACACACACACACATACACACACACAAAATATGTATCCTTATTAATGATATGAAGATAATGACATCTAGATTGCATCAGGAATATGAAGATGGGGCTTTATCTGCTTATCTTTATGTCCTCCATAGTTAGAGAACATAATAGGCAGTTGGTACAAGTTGAAAATTTTAACATACTTTGATAAACTTTTACATAGGTAGCTAGTTTTTGTAAGATTCCAGTTTCAAGGATAATGCGTTACTTTTTCATTTGTAGGTTGAATAAAATTCATACTTAATATAGTAACCATAAATTATATTAAAAAGATATTTAAACTAGTTTTAACAGAAGTTTCACAATGAAAAAACTTAAGAGATAAAAGAGATGAGAATACTGAAAACAGAATGAATATATATGTTACATATAAATATTGAAGATAATAATGAGAGTGTTGAAGAGTAGAAGCCATCTGAAGATATATACAGCAAGAATTTCAAATTGTTAGATATTCTAGACTTATTTGAAAATTATATATATATTTTATAGACAAATGAAGCATTTCTACCATAATAAGCTTGGCTATGGCCATTTGGTCTAATTTAAATGATTATTTTGATCATCTTCATATTGACTCAGAATGTTTGATTATTTTAATCATATGATTTCCACTAGAGCATCTCAAAATAATTTACAAGAATGTTTGATTCATTACAATTTTCATTCAATGCCAGCATTCATATCACGTTGCTGATAGAATAACAGAATCCTAGTAAATATTTATGTAGGTTAAATTGCTTTTGTGATAAATTTTATTAGATTCTCATAAAATTTAGATTATAAACCAGTTTATCTCCAAAAAACACTCTGTTTTTTGTAGAAAGAAAAATTTAAAAGCACAGGATTATATTTTAAATAATAAAACTTAAGCCAGGCGTTGTGGTGCACGCTTGTAATCCCCGCGCTTGGGAGGCTGAGACAGGAGGATCGCACAGGTTCGAAGCCAGCCTCAGCTACTGAGTGAGGCGTTCAGCAATTTAGTGAGACCCTGTTTCCAAATAAAATATTTTAAAAAAAGGTCTGGGAGTATAGCCTGGAGGTAGAAAGCCTCTGGGTTCCACCCCCAGTACCACCAAAAATAAAAAATATTAAGACTTAGGTTTAGTCCTCCATGACATTTTTTAAGCCTGAAATTCAAACCTATCTCACCTCAGAGATAGACCACAGTATTAATTAAAAGATAGAAAATAGCAATGTGGAAAGTCAGCCACCCTCAATGACACATCACAAAGTTGTGTCACACTATTTAGTTCCTTAAAGTGGAGAGGCTGGAGTAGCCTTAGAGATCTAACATCTTCATTTTGTCCATAATTTTTACTTGTTTCCTTAGAGTTTCTGCATGTTCATGGTATGTGACAGTAATTTGAACTAAGAAATTTTAGAATTGTATCTATCATTTCAAACTTTGAAGGTTTCTCCTACAGTAAAAAGAATTGAAAACTTCACAGATTAAATCTTTACCTCAATTTTTTTGAAAACTATCTTGTCAACTGAGAGAATACTGCATAAGAAGCTTCAGGGCTTTGACAGGAGAGCCTTGACTGTGAAGGAAGGGACAGGCCTCTGCACTGTCTTCTGATTTCCAGCGGTCGCTTAATTGCTAGATTGCATTGAATGCACACAAAAACATTTGGTGCCAAGACCACAAAATATAATTGTTTAGATATCTTGCAAATTAAAAAATTGTTGGCTTAATCCATAGTTCACATTGATATTAAAAGCTATTGCCTACCTTCAAATATTTTATCACTTTTAAGCTGAACATACTTTAGAGGAATTTAGTAGAATTGTAAAGTGAGTAATCTCCAAAATGATTAAAGACAGTGTGTGTGTGTGTGTGTGTGTGTGTGTGTGTGTGTGTGTGTGTACATGTGCATTGGCATATGTGAACACATGTGACAGGGAAAATGCAAAGATTTTCTTCAAAATGTAAAAAGTCTGGTGCCAGGCATGGAGGCGCACACTTGTAATCCCCACGTTTGGGAGGCAGAGACAGGAGGATTGCACAGGTTCGAGAGGTAGAAGGGTTTCCAAGACCCCAGTAAAACCAAAAAAAAAAAAAAAGTAAAAAGTCTGTGTTAAGAAGTTATTATATTTAAAAATTATTCTTCCACACATTTGTGAATTTCTTAAGTTGGGAGAAAACTTACACTGAAAAATATTCAGAAAACCACTAAGAAGAAAAACATTCCTACTGAATCCAGGACATGGGGCTATGTTAGAAGGGAGTAAACTTCTGAACCACAATTTTACTTCAATTTGTGGCTTAGATCCATAGAAAATAGTTTATTTAAAAGTAAATATCCGTCCTGTGGTTAACAGATTTTTCTGATGAATCAGCTGGTTCTGGCTTTGTGCAAAACTCTGATCAATAGAGTTATTCAGTTTATAAGTCTCAAAATATTTACTTAACTGTATGGAAGCCAGAGTGAAGGCAATAATCATTTACTGTATCCTTTACACCTCTCATAAAATATATATTATTACATAATTTTATTATTTACTTTTGCTCAATGTGAAGTTTACCTAACTTTTTATTCATTATTACAAAGTTTTTATGTCAAAACTTAATATAATGTGGAAAAGACCCAGAAGTGCTAAAGGAATGTTCAATTCACAGGCTACATATAAGGATCACATCTGAGTCTTAGTTTTATTTTCTTTATGTGAGTTTACGTAGTTTTATTTTCTTTAGTTCTCTTATATTAGAGAATTATAATCTCTCATTTAAATATAGGTAATTTAAGTAAAATATAAATATTTATTCACATAACTATAGACATCTAGACACTGAAATCAGAGAAATTGTGAAATTTTGAATTTTTAACATTATAGGCTTTACTCACAACACTTTTGCCTTTTTGAATTAGTTCACCAGTCAGTCACTTCCACCTAAAATATTAAATTCACCACAATTCAGATTTTTCAGCTCATTCCATTTAATATTCATTTCTTTATATATATATATATATATATATATATATATATATATATATATATATATATATTTGTGTGTGTGTGTGTGTATGTGTGGTGCTGGGGATTGAACCCAGCAGCATTCTACCTCTGAGCTACACCCCAGTACCATTTTTTATTCTTTATTTTGGAACAGGGTCTCACTAAGTTGTGGAGGGCCTTACTAAGTAGCTGAGGCTGGATGCGAACTACAATTCTCCTGTCTCAACCTACCAAGTTCTGAGATTACAAGCATGTGCCACCATGCCCGACTTTAATACCCATTTCTTCAGTGAACCTTTTTTTTTCTCTTTTGCAATTTGAGTTTCTATCATACCGAGATTAACCAACTTGGATACTTCCCTTATTTTACAGATATGCATATACAAAATTACCTAACATAAGATCAGTGAAAGGTGTTAATAGTTGTGTTGCCAAATTAGTTTTTTTATGTAAACTCAAATAACTTTGAGGGTTGAAAGGACATATAATAAATATTTCTTAAAATCAGAAGTAAAGTAGAATTGTTTTTCTAGACAAACTGACATCCACAATCACCTGATTTTTTAGGATTCAAAGAAGATAAAAAACAAAATCTATTTTAACTGTTTAAGTTTAAAGAAAATACACACATAAAGAACAGAACACTATAAAGCAGTGTTTGAGGGCTGAGTGCCATACTCTATATGCCCTCACAGGTGACAGATATGAGCACATATGCCTTCTGATTTCCAATATCATACATTAAAATGTTAGATATTTTGGTTGTCCTAGAAGATAGTGGAAATGTAGAGGAAATAAAAGGAAAAATGAAGGCTTGCAGGTTAAGGAAAGCAAGTACAGTACTGACATGGATAGTGAAACCATTGACTTTGAAATAGGGAGCAACAGACTCCTATCATATCATATTCTATGTACAATGGATGCAAAGATCATGCTCATCTGTTACCCTTGAAAGACTTGCTCTAGTGAAAAACCCAACAAATTCAAACAAATACTTAAATGAATTATAAATTACATAATAGACATCAACAAAGTTCTATACAAAGATATGTGAGGGGAGAAATGTGCCTGTAGACGCTGCAGTATTTTGGAGGTATTTTGCAGTATCTACGTGAAGGATAGAGGGAGGAAAGAATGTGAACTTGCTGCTTTCCCAGAAAGTTGAGAGAATGTTCTAAGGCATTTGCCTTTAGTTAGGGTTGTAAGATAGAGCACATGTTTGAAGATAAATAGGGCAGAAATACCTTAAAAGGTAATGCCATGGGTACAGGTCCCATCCTGCAGAGTTTGTAACTTTACTGAATGTGGTGGTTAAGTTTTGAGCAAAGAGGTGCATTTGAACTTTAAAAAGATTATGCTTGTACTGATCCTGAGTGGATTATGGATTTATAACTTGAGGCAAGAGGATGGGTTTAAAAGGATTTTGTAGAAAGCTAAACAGGAGGTGATAAGCACTTGAATTAAGGTAAACTGAGGAAATATAGAAACAGGAAAAACCAAAGAGATTTGGTTGTGTGTGATGCTAGGAATTAAACCCAGAGGCATTGTACCTCCTATTTATATGTCCACCCTATTTTATTTGGAAACTGGGACTAGCTAAGTTGCTGGAAATCTTGCTAAATTGCTGAGGCTAGTCTTAAAACCAAGGTCCCCCTACCTCAGCCTCCCAAGTACTGGAATCCTATGATAAACCATGCTCATTCTCAGCCAATTAAAATGATCTTAAGGAAGAAAAGTAAACTGAACCAACTAAAAATGGTTCTTGGATTTTCTGGTGAAGAACAAAGATCTTAAGAGGTGGCTGTATACCTCAAGCAAGAAATATGAGGAGGATCAAAAGTAGGATGCAGATGAAAAACTCAATTTTAAAAATAATGAAATTGAGGTTGAAGAACATATGAAATATTTAGGTGGAAAGTTCTGGTTGAACACAGAAGCAGAAACCTAGTGTTTTTTAAAAACAGGATTAGCTACTGATTAAAACTATGCTTCCTAAGATTTTATCTCCTATATCTTTCTGAGTATGAATCATTGACAGCCAAGGGCCTCTTTTATCCCAACGGATCTTTTTTACAGTTAGCACTTTTTTTTTGTCTTTTTGCATGTTTTGTCATTTTTCTTGGGTTTGGTGTTTATTTGTCTTTTGCTTTTGGCAATTCTGCACCATACGTGGGTTGTCCTGGAGTCTCTGTTTCTAATAACTAAACTCACGTCATAGCACATCCTGACTCAAGTTCACTCTCTATATTTTTCCTTTTAATTTTTAAGATTTCAATATTTATGCCTAGTGATAGATACTCATTCTAGACTCTCAACGTATGCATCTTTTTGGGAAAAAAAACCACAATGGCAAGAAATATAAGGAAACTATATTATTCTACCTTTACAAATGTTTTTCTATTATTAAAGATTTAGATTTACTCAATAAGCATCTATTGAATGTTTTCTATATCTAGGCACAATATTGAGCATAAGCAAAATGGCAGTATGCAGTTTAATAGAAGATATTTACAAGTAAACAGTGAATTGTAACTTGAGTTTATCAATGCAAAACAAATAAAAACCTATGTAAGTTATTTAGGTTTAGCATAAGAGAAGCACTGATCATCTCTATAGATGCAGAGAGTTCAGTTCAAATTGGAATGAATTCACTGTGCTTTTATTTTTGATTCATTTATAATAATTTTACTTAAACATTTAAAAAAGAATATGTATAAAAGTATAAATATAGTATGTACACTCATTGTTGGGAGGGGAGGGAAAAGAACTGGTGAGGGGGGAAGAGGGCACCAAGCACAGTCTAAATGTATGCTATTTTCAATATATCCCACATAAAAATGAAATTTAATAAAAAATAAAATATGTATAAAAGTAAAAAAACTTGAGACTATTTACAGTTCTAGAGTTATCCCTTAAATTTGTCTCGCTAGTCATCAGCAAACTGCTGCATAAAGAGAAGCTTACCTTCACGTAGTATCCATATTTAAAATAATATTGTAGATCATGAAAATGCACACAATACAACTTATTTTTTATGTTTGCTATTTAGTTTCAGGTTAAATTTTGTCATAATTCCCTTACTTTACTAAAAAGAATACTGACTATATACAATACAACCTTTTGTCCTTTCTCTCCTTTCAGAAATAATGGTTCACTTGAGATTTTATTATAAATTTTAAAAAAGGTTAGAGAGTAAATGATTTCTCAGAACCACACCTAACTATGATATAATGTAATGAGAGTTAAAGAGAAAGCAGGCAAGCTCTTCATAAGTACTCTAAAAAGAAAAAAACCCTTTTCCCCAAAATACTATATTTAATTTTTTATTTATAAACATTACAGTTGAAAAATAGCTTAGAAAATTAGCATATTTCATTGCAAGTGAACTACCTATAAAATAGTTTTTATGGAAACATGTACATGACATTTAAAAACATATTGTTCTTTGGTTTTATAAAACCCAATAAACTTAGATTTATAGTAAAAGTGCCAAATGCAGCACTGAGGTTTGATATACTGTTCCTGTATTTGGTTCTCAGTTCAGTCATCTATTCAGCTATAAAAAGCATTGTTTTTGGTATGAATTTTATGTACAATGAACAAAAACAAAGGCTATCTTCTATAATACACATCAGATATATCATGTCTCAGATGTAACTCTAAATGTTCTTTTTAAAGAAAAAGAATTATAAATATTAGTAATTATCTGTGTGAATGTTATTTAAATTATTTGATTTTACATTTGTGCTCAGAATATCTATAAGAATGTTTTAATATTACAAAGACTTCTTATATACTTTTTAAAAAATCTCAAAAGAACTTCAAACATTTTTGTCCTACATAGAGTTAGCATTTAAATAAAGTAGCATGTATAGAAAAAATGCTTTTCAGCATTTATTCTACTTACATGTAACAAATAAATATAATGTCACATACTGAATATCAATATCTAAGAAACATAATGAATTTGTATTTGACTAATCATCATTCCTAGAAACAAGAATTTCTTTTGTCTTCAAATTTATGGTAGAATTGTTATAACTTTCATACCACTCAACCCTCTCCTATCAGTTTATACAGAATTACAATTGGAGACAGATGGTTCTGGGGTCTCTGGCAATTGATTATATGATTTTATAAACAGATAAGATAATATCAGCTTGGCATACATCATAGTCATCATCTTTCTTTGGCATATAAGGCATTTAGACTATAATCCAGTTTAGAGGAATCAATGTGGGAGAGTCCTTCTAACTGTTCAGAGAATACAGTGCTAAAGAGCTGCTGCCAAAACCAATTTGTATGTGATCTACTATATGTATTGTGTCTTGCCTACTTTTCATGCTGTAAAGTCTATAAAATAGGGATATTTACTATTGCTATTGCTAATTTCTCCAACTTCTCCCCTGATTGTTTTTAGGAACTCAATTTTGTCTCATTATATTATGCAAACTAATTAAACTCCCTGGACTCTTAACACCTAGGTGTGTATGTTTCCCATCTGTTCCTTTAGCGTTTTGGTTATCTTACAGTATAATGTTTATACTCTGCTGAAATTATCTTATTAAATAATAGATTGTAATACTTACAAAGACATAACATGCCTTGAATGCACTTTTGCATAAAGTGCCAGCACTGATCTACTACTTAGTAAATATTTGAATCAAAAAGAGAGAAAGGAAGGGAGAAAGGCTAGTTATTAGTTAACTTGTTAAGTATTACTACCAACCCATCATTTACTTTTCTGTTTTATTTTTTAAATGTTCTTCAACTACAGGTACAAAAATACTTGTTTTTCACCTTTAAGAATTTATGTATCATAATCCAGGCATGATGATGCTTACCTGAAATACCAGTATGTGGGAGGCTGAGACAGGAAGATCACAAGTTCAAAGCCAGCCTCAGCAACTTAGGCCCTCTAGAACTTAGTGAGACCCTATTTAAAAATAAAAAATACAATAGACCTGGAGATGTAGCTTGTAGGTAGAATGCCCCTGGATTCAATTTTTGTTACCACAACAAATAAAAATAAAAAGTAAAAGTAAATAAATATGTATGTGTGTTGCAAGATACAATGTATCTATTTGTGTCTTTTTAGATTTTGGAAATATTATATATTATATTATATTATATTATATATACAGGCATATGCCCATATACATATAGGCACATAAACACCATTTTAATCAAATATTTAAAACAGTGAAATATATGAATATGTGCTAAGTTGTAAAAGATTGTAAAAAAATAAACTCATGTACAAATTACGTCCATTCTTTCCTTCTTTTTGTGTTCAGATTTCTGTTACTATTATAAATACCTGAGTTAATTAAAATTAAAAAGAGGAAAATGTATTTGAGTTTAGGGTTTTGGAGGTTGAAGCGGATGGTAAAATGGGCCTATTACTTTTTGGGAAAACACAGTATGACAGGAGTGCATGACAAAGCAAACTCTTCACCTCAGGGCTGGATCTTGAAAATGAGAGAGGAAGAGCCCAGAATCCCACTTCCACCCTGGAGGGCACTCTCTCTAGGCTTCATCCCTTAAATTTTTCAGCAGTCGAAGCTGGTAGAGCAGTTGAAACTATAATCTTAGTACTTGGAAAACTAAGATAAGAAGATCCTGGCAGGTTTGAAGTCAGTCTCAGCAATTTAGTGAGATCTTCAGTTACCAAGACCCTGCTTCAAAAGAAAAGCTAAAACCGATTGGGGGATGTAAATCAGAGGTAAAATGCTCCAAGGTTCAATCTCTATTACAAAAAAAATTTTTTCACCAGTTTTCAAGAGTGCCAAACTAAAGACCAAACCTTTAATATATAGGCCTGTAAGCAATATTCAAATACAAACTATACGACTTTCTTCCTTTTTTTAGTCCATTCCTCCTCCTCCTCCTCCTTTTTCTCCTCCTCCTCCTCCTCCTCCTCCTCCTCCTCCTCCTCCTCCTCCTCCTCCTCCTCCTCCTCCTCCTCCTCCTCCTCCTCTCTCTCTCTCTCTCTCTCTCTCTCTCTCTCTCTCTCATCTTCTCATCTTCTCATCTTCTCATCTTTATATTTTTCTAACATGTAATTTAGATGACTTCACTTTTTGCTACCAACGGGATGTATTAGAAAACAGGTTTTCAGCCTGGCGTGGTGGCGCACTCTTGTAATCCCCGCGCTTGGGAGGCGGAGACAGGAGGATCGCGCAGGTTCTTAGGCAGCCTTACTGGCTTAAGAGACCCTGTTTTCAAATAAAAATATAAAAAAATGGGTGTCTGGAAGTGTAGCCCGGAGGTAGAAGGGTTTCCAGGAACCCCAGTACCACCAAAAAGAAAAAAGAAAACAGGTTTTCAGAATTATCTGAATTTTGAAATTGTAAGAAAATAATTGTATATGTGTCATGTTAGAGTAGTTAAGAAATCATGAAGCCAGGCATGATGGCCCACGCTTGTAATCCCACCATTTGGGAGGCTGAGACAGGAGGATTATGGTTTGCAGACAGCCTCAGCTACTTAGTGAGGGCCTGTGCAACTCAGTGACACCCTGTTTCAAAATAAAGAATAAAAAAATAGGACTGGAGGTGTAGATTGGAGGTTTAAAGCCCCTGGTTCCATCCCCAGTACCACACAAAAAACATAGAAATCATCAGCCAAAAATTTCACTTAAATTACATGACAAATATTAAGGCAAGAATATATCAAAAGAAAGTCGTGATTGAGATGAGATTATTCAGAGTTCTTTTTTAGTAATAAAAAGTATTTTATTCCTGTTTGACAAATATAGCTACATACACATGCAAACCTAATTTGTGTTTTATATGGAATGAACCACAGGCTGTATATTTTATTCACTATGAGTCAAAGAGGAAAGTACAAGGCTGCAGGTGTGCTCAGTGGTAGAGCACTTGCCTAGCATTTACAAAGCTGTGAGTGTGATTCTCAGAACTTTAAAAACAAAAAGTAAAGTTTTTAAAGTTTTTAAAGCCCCTGCTTAGGGTTAAAAATAATGTTACCTTCTCAGTTTGATCCAAAGGCCTAATTTAATGACCTGTGAAAGATCTTATTTCTTCCAGGTACCATAGCATCATTCCACATCTTTTCTGACATCCACCTGGGCCACACACAGCTGGACTGGCCTTTCATTTGTCAATCTTAGGATCTCCAATGGCCCCATATAGCATGCCGTCTTTTCAGGTCTCCACATAAGCCAGCAGCTACTTTGTCCTTGTTGTTGCTTGGGACCACACTGTTCATACCACTGAAACTGGTCCCACTGTAGTAGGTCGCCAGCATCACCTCACACCAATAGTATGCTAGTGTGTGTGTGTGTGTGTGTGTGTGTGTGTGTGTGTGTGTGTGTTACTGGGAAAGGAACATAGGGCTTTCTTTCTCTGTGCTACACTCCAGCCCTTTTTCTTATTATTTATTTATTCATTTAGTTAGTTAGTTTTGAAACAGTGTCATGCTAAGTTCCTGAGGGCCTGGCTAAGTTGCTGAAGCTGGCTTCAAACTTGTGATCCTTCTATCTCAGCCTCCCAAGTATTAGTATTATAGACATGTACCTCTACACGCAGCTTACTCTTTAACTTTATTTATTTATGAATACATACTTACTGCATTTTTAAAGGAATCCTGTGGATAATGGACAGAATAGATTGAAAGGGAAAAGAGGGGTGGAGATTGATCCAAGTTGTGGTCATAGTAGAAACAATGATATGAGCAAATATGATAAATGCTTTGAAAACAACAAGTAAAAGAACAAGTTATAGGTGGATTTGGAGGAAGAAAATGTAAGTTTTAGCTTTGAGCATCTTGAGAAGATAAGATGTGAAGGAAATATCAATAACTCAGTTTTAGATACATTCTATCTGTGGTATCTGTTAAAATCCAAAAAAGGTTTCTAAGAGCTTTTTATGTGAATATAAAAGTAAAAAGGAAAGCATAAGCTGAAAACCTACGATTGAAAGAATTGGCAGATTAAAGATCTCAAAACAGCATACACTTTTTAATTCCATATCTATTTGCTACATATAATTAATTTTTATGCAAAAACATATATTTACAATACTATTGCTGAGGCAAAAAACTTCCTTGCCTTCATGGATAATACATGAATATAGAACTTATCTTTTTTAATCCAGATTAATTTGAATAACTGACTTCATTTTATAAATGAAAATTACTATTGAAAGAAAAATCTATTTTGATTTTCAAAAATGTAGCAGCTCTCCAATACTCTCACACTATTTTAAATTCTGAATCAGAAATGAGTGGAGGACAATGGCTCAAATCAAAGCCATGTTACCTACAGAGCAGGGTCAAGATGGAGAACACCCTGAGGCCTGCAGTTAGCAAGACGTATTTGTCAAAGTTTTATTTAGAAGTCATATAAATGATGCATAGGATGAAGTTAAAAATGAAGCTCCCATTGCAAATGTTCCTCAATGCATTCAGAAAGATATATTCCTCAGGATCTTTCAAAGCTCTCTGTATAAATGAAGGGAGGTGGTGACATGGTGAGCAAGCTTTGGGGTTGAAAATGGCAGAAATAGCCCAATTATGGAGGAAATGGAAATTCTGTTCTTACAATGGGCTTTGATTTTTCAGGTACATTTTTGATGACATACCAAGGAGTTGGTAAAAGCAAGTAGCAAAGGCTAAAATCCAGCATGAGTTTCAGCAAGGCAGAGTGAAAATAACAAATTGGAAACCGTGAGGGAACCGTGGTATCCAGGACACACTGAGAAGACCATGCCCAATAAAGGACAGCAGATAAAAGAGAGTTCAGATTCAGCAATTTTCAAATGCCATGAGCCACCTGGCTTCCTGCTTTTTTCCTATTTAAGCACACACTTTGATTTTCATATTTTTTGTGCTAGGTTTTAAAATTAATATCAATCATAGTCAAGGCTGATTAAAGAATCAGAAGCCCAATGACATATCATCATCCCAGCATCCTCTGTTCCTCTGATAATGCAAATACATTTTGGGAATATGAGTCTTTATTGTCTTGCATAAAAACACAAGACCATTTTGAGAGTGGATTCAAGAAAATTAGCCTCAGTTTTGAAATTCTGATGAGAACTTACATTTTCTATAGAACTGTGGCCCTGCTTTGTTTTCTTTAGAGATGAGGCATTGCATCTGACTCTAATACTTATGGTTTGTTTATTGCAAGGTAGAGTTCCCAGATAACATACAATATACATCCATTTAAACTTGAATTTAAATAAACACTGGATTTTTTAGTGTAATTATCTCCCACATGTTGTACTCCAAATGTTGCTTATACAGTGGACTCTTGAATGATATTTTTAACTGATTCGTTTATATGTAGATTTTTGAGGCTTGTGGCAATTTGAAAAAACTGTGAGATGAACTTTGCAGCCTAAAATGTAGAAAAACTAAAGAAAAAATAGGTATGTTATGAATGCATAGAATATATTTAGATAATATTCTACTTCATCATTTAATACAATAAAATATACAAGCATCCATTATGAAAAGTTGAAAATTTATCAAAACTTATGCACACACAAACCATATGTGGTACCATTTGTGGTGTAGAGAAATGTAAACCAATATAAAGATGCAGTATTAAATCATAAATACATAAAATTAACTGTCATATATAGGGTTCTACTCTAAAAAATATTTTACCACCTTCTATTGCTCTTACCACCAGCTCTAGTATTGCTCAAGTGTTTAAAGCAACATGTGTCATTAATCATTTCTGCTAATAACCTGGGTGTGAGCAGTTGTCTTCTGGTAAATTGCAATTCTCACGTATTTTTCACCACATATAAAACATATAAAACATATAACATATAAAACATATAACATAAAATATGTGTTAATTGACAGTTTGTGCTTCCAGTAAGGTTTCTGGCCAACAGCATGTCATTAGTAGTTGAGTTTTGGGAGATTCCAAAGTTATAAGCGAATTTTCAACTGCACAGAGGTTGATGACCTAACCTCCACGTTGTTCAAGGTCAACTGTCCTATACCTTACTTATTGTTTATCTGAAAGCCAAATGTAACTAGACTTTCTTTCTCTTTTTTTTTTTTGTTTCCTGAATATGCCATCACTGTTATCAGGTCTTCCTGACACTGACTGCAGCTTAGTCCTCACCTTATCACCTTGAGCTCAATTCCTGGACCAACCAACCAGTGCCTGTTTTCTTCCCCTGAATGTTATCACCAGTGTCACTGTCCTGAATTGCTAATTGCTCTCCTAGGATCTTCTCTGTCGATCTACCTTACCAGAGTCTTGGTCCAATTGATAAACATCTAGAGTTATAAATGAATTTCCTGTTAAATTTGCTTTGTATTTCAGTAGTAGGTAGCTATAAGGGTCTTCCTAACACAGATTACTGATACACCTCCCAAATCAATGATGAAGTGGTTTGAACAATTTAACTGAAAGATAGGTTATGATCAAAGGCAGGATCATACAAATAACTATAATCTGGTGTTTCTTGAAGACATGACTTTGGTCTAAGTTTGCCTCTGCCTCTCCCTCCTGGTTTAATGCCACAGGGGTGAGAGACTTTATATTACAGTTTAATAAGTTTTACAGTATAATCCAAACAAGAATATTGTAGTAATTTAAGGTTGTAGTATCTCAGCAAATATATAATAGAACTGAAGGAAGTTTCAGATAAGAAAACTAAAACATATCTTCTCTATTTAGGACATATGAAAACAGATTTTAATACATTACATACATACCTCCTAGGGATATCTTCCAAAGATTAGGCTACCAAGGGAGCCATTTCTGGTTCTTCTATCAAGAGGTAGCACATCTAGAATCACACCCTCACTGCTAGGACCACGAAACTGGTGCTTTCAGTCATGTCTATAAGCAAGAAGCCTTATCTGGAAGGCTGCCACTCACATAAATACACCTCCTTCATTATAAATCACACTGAAAAATGGATGTCTCAGACCCTGCCTCTTGAATCCCAAGCATAGCACTTGACACTCAAACTAATGCTTATATTCTTTGAGAGTGTGTGTGTGTGTGTGTGTGTGTGTGTGTGTGCTTACATTTTTTAAATTGGTACATTGTAGTCATAAATCTTACTGGGGTACAAGATGGTAGAAGCATATATGTACACATCACTCCTTTAGCCCTTACTCAATTCTTACCCCATTTCCTCTGCCTTCCCTCCTCATATTTGGCTTACTGATTGACTTTGATATGTTTGTGAATGTACATCATATATGTTAGGGAATTTACCTCTTCTCCCTTTCCATCCCCCTCAGGTCATCTTATTTGCTCAACTATGTTTTTTCTTCTTCATCTAGAGTATTCTTTAGAAAACTAAATACCTCCATATCTGTACTTGCCAGTAGAAATGGTAATTGCATCAAAATCTTGGCACCTGTTTCTATCCATCTTTCATTCGTCATGCAAAGCATATCTTATTGCCTAAGCCTAAATCTTATCCAAAAAAAATCCCAGTTATAAAACATTCTGGGAAGTGGAGTCTATAATTGCACATCATCTAAATGTAAGAGGTAGTAGAAGCAACACCGAATATTTTGGGGTGACAGCCTACTCTATACACAGGATATCATAGTATTTTATCAAAACCTAAATATATGTATCTATATAAACTATAAGTGTTATCTGACTACAAAGCACTGAAATAAATTAGCTCAGGTAATGTGAAGAGACCAATTTTTTATTTTCATCTGACAAATGCTGAAAATAAATACAGACTGAAAATTTAAAGCTTCAAGAAATGCATAGGGCTAGGAGTGCTGCTGAGTGGTAGAACAAGTATCTAGCATGCAGGAGTTACACAGTTCAATCCCCAGCACCAAAACCAAACCCCAAAACTGTTTCTGCTCATAGATGAGTGATACACTTTATTATAAAAAGGATATTTCAGGTTTTGTGTTAAAAAACCCACTGAGGTTAATGTCCAGCAGAGCAAATCTCCACTCTCCTTTCCAGGCTACTTTTGAAACCAATTCAGTTGTATTTCTTGGTGCCCAAAGATTTCAGGATGTATCTAATATGCATCTAATTTGAGCATCATTAATTTAGCATAAAAGTAAGTCATTCAAAAGCACAGTTCATGGAATTTAAGAACTGCTGAACCCATGGTTTTGACCTAAATAGTATTTATTATAGTTACTAAAATGGAGTGTACATAGAAAATTTGTGAGAGTTTTATGTATAATTTAACTAGCCAATAATTTAGCCGTGATTTTGATCACCCTGTACATTTACCTCGGAAAACTTTATTTGACGAAAATGATTATCTGTTTCTCTAACAGTAACAAATAACAGTTTTGAAAGGTTAAAAGGGCAAATTATATTTAAAATGAGAGTTCAAATAATCTTTTATTATCACAAACAAGGCTTGGAACTAGTTCTAGAGATTAAAATTTTATTTTGAATAGACTAATATTTATGCATTTATTTTGACATTTATTTTGTTGAAAGAAACTTTCCTTAAAATATTAACTTTAGCTATATATAAAATGTTTTGTATATCACTAATAAAAATGATCTATTAAAAATAGACTATATGTAGGCCAGGCGTGGTGGCGCACACTTGTAATCCCCGCGCTTGGGAGGCAGAGACAGGAGGATCGCGCAGGTTCGAAGCCAGCTGCGTGCGCTGGCTTAGGAGAACCTGTTTCTAAATAAAAATGTAAAAATAGGTCTGGGAGTGTAGCCCGGAGGTAGAAGGGCTTCCAGGAACCCCAGTACCACCCCCCCAAAAAAATAGACTATATGTAAAAGACTATGTTCTCCCATTTTCAGTTATTGCACATCAAATACAAATATGTATTCTAGAATTTATGATGAGCCAATACTTTAGGGTATTATTAACATTTTATTAAAAATAGCCAAATTCTTATAAAATTCTTCTTAGCATCTAGCAGAGTGTGTTGCACATTATAAACACTTGATGCTATTTATTTTAGTTGCTTCATGCTGGAATTATCCAACAAGGAAAAAGATAATCACTAGAAAGTGAGAAAAAACATATTACTCATCCTTATAAAATTCTCTTCATATAAACTTAAGGCTATTTCTCCAGCGTTAAGTCATTTTCTAGGGTGTAGCTGCATTCCTTGTATTTTTCAGCATTCCTCATCAGTTTATCAAGTGTCTTACTTGGATTTTGTAGATACTAAATTTTTGATTGTTTTATTTAATAAGCTTACAAAATTTACAAATGAAAGGCAAAAAGAGATTAAAAGTCATAAAATTAATGGTACATTGCCAGTGGAAGAAATATTAATATACTGGATTTAAATAATTTCTTTTATGATTTATAACTTATATAAAAAATTAGGCCAGTCGTGGTTGCGCATGCTTATAATCCCCACGCTTGGGAGGCTGAGACAGGAGGATCGCACAGGTTCGAAGCCAGCCTCAGCTACTTAGTGAGACCCTGTTTCCAAATAAAATATAAAATAGGTCTGGGAATATAGCCCAGAGGTAGAAAGCCTCTGGGTTCCACCCCCAGTAGCACAAATAAAATTAAATTAAATTAAATTAAAATAAAAAATTAAAAGTAATCTCTATCTCTCATGTTTTTCCATAGTGTTCAGTTTATTCATGTTTTCAGCCATATATATATATATATATATATATATATATATATATATATATATATATATATACCCAAATTTGAACAGCTCAATTTAAAAAGTGCCTACATATTCACATAGCTTGATCTATTCATTGAACCCTTAAACACCCCAAAAAACAATTATTAAGCTTTACTATTAAAAAATAAGGCTTTGAGTTTTTATGGCCTATCAGTTTATGTGGCTATGTTCTTCTTCCCACTGGAAATATTCATAATACTTAGGTAAATGAACCACTTTGATTATATTCTCTCTTTAAGGCTACTCTTCATAAACAATATATGACATAGACTAAGTTTCTCCAGTAAGATATAGATTTGCCAGACATGTTACATGCTAGTACTTAGGAGGCTGAGATGGGGAATCACAGGTTTGAGAGCTCTCAAGAATTTAATAAGACCCTCAGCAATTTAATAAAACCTCATCTCAAAAGAAAAAAACAAAATAGGACTGGGTGGGTGGCTTAATGCTGAAATGCCCCTGTGTTCAATCCCCAGTACCAAAAACAAAACAAAAACAGAAATACACACACACACACACACACACACACACACACACACATATAGTGGATTCCAAGACCCTTCATCATGCCTTGAAAAATGGCAATGTTTATAAACTAAAAAGTATGCTGAATGTGGTGGCACATGCCTGTGATTTCAGTACTTGAGAGACTGAAACAAGAGGTTCACAGATTCAAAGACAGTCTCAGTAATTTAGCAAGGCCCTCTTCAACTTAGTGAGATCCTGTTTCACAGTAATACATAAATCGGGCTGGGGTTGTCGCTGGGAAGGTAGAATGACACTGAGTTAAATCCTCAGTATCACAAAACAAAAGAAAAAACTAAAAAAGTAAATTTAAGAAACCATTTGCAGCCAGAGTTCTAGAAACTTCCAGGTAGTAACTCTGGCAGAAAATTAGAAGAAGATTCAGCTTGAGCCTACAGGAGATGATGGGCACATTGTGTAAACACATTAGAGGAGGCATTTTGTTCTGAGACAGCTTTGGCAGAGATTCTAGCATCTGGTTTATGTTGTCGTAGGTGCCAAATGGCATGAGCCAGTGTCTTAGGATTTCTATCAGAAGACTCTTGCAGTTAAGTGTTTGCCTTGGCTGCCTTTTCTGGGCTGTATCTAGCTACCACACCCACTTCCAATTCCTCCAAGGATTCTGTAAGCCACAAAATAGCCTCTAGTAAATCTCTATCTACTTAAAATAGTTAGAATGGATTCAGTTGTCTACATTTCAAAACCCTAACCAAGGAGCGCATAAAGAGGGGTAGCCAGTCCTACTTACATATTTTAGGAACTTGGGAAGCTTCCTTTATAATAGTTGTCAGGATTGCTATGAAACATAATTTAAATGGAGTTGCTGCCAGTAGAAACCTTTCTCACTAATTCCAGTGCCTTAGAGGATTATTCATCTTTAGGTCACCTCATCTTACCTGTGGGTTCAGCCTTAACTACAGATAAGCAGATAGGTCTTTTGAATAGCATTTTACCAAACAAGAGGATTTGAAATCCCCTGCTTTCAAAACTATTTAAACAGTGGAATCACTAAAATAATTATTCATTTATCAAATATAGTACCTGTCACAAACCACTCTTCTGATTGTAATTTTGTTTAATTTGTATGTGGACATTTTTTCATCCAACCGATTACTTACAGTAATAAACTTTTCTCTCTTTTCCCACCAGGACTCTTTTCCTAAAAAAATTGAATTTTGAATTCTGTATATCTCATGTTATAAACAGGATGATGTAACATTTTTATAGAACAGTGCTTTGAATTTAGACATAATTGTTGCCTCGGTTGAAAAGATATGATTAGCTCTTACCTTCCAACGTAATCTAAGATGATGGGCAAGTTATTGGCATCTGAGCGCAGTTTCCATGAATGCCTGGCCATTCTTGATAAGAGACTAAAGGTTACAGAGACCAATGCCACATATTCTTCCCACTCAGATTTACTCTAGCTACCATCGCAGCATATGTAAACTTTCATAAATCTTTAACTAAAATATATTAGTAAAAGAGCTTCTCTCTCAAATTTTTATCTTTATTATTCTAGCTTTAGCAAAAACTAGGAAAAAAGAATATTAATATTGGACTATTATATAGTCACTCGAACAAGTTCTTAGCAGGTACTACTAGCCCAAACATCACACCTTATAACTTTGAGGACATAATGTCTTCAAAAATTTCAGGTCCAAAAATTGCCCTAGAAGAATAAAGTTAGGTATCATTAGCATGGTTAATTCAGTCAGGCCCAATTTTACTCAGGGTCCTGAAGTCTCATTATCATAATTTCAGACTCTATTACCTCAGGTAAATCGAAAGCCATGGCTTTGTTGAGTTCATTATTTTACTATTTGGAAAGATTATAATCCACATAACAGTATTAGTTGCTCATTCACAGGAAAATTGTTAAATAACTTTTTGATATAAAGTAAAAAATAAGTTTTAATTTATGCTTTTTGACATAAAGTATAAAAAATTTATTTTGGAAGTGTATACTCTTAATTTATATGAAAGGTTGTGTTACTATAATCATGGCTGGGATCAGGAAATTTCTGCACTTTTTATCTAACCAAATACCTGCTGGACAACATAATGTGGCAAAAGATGCAAATAGAAAATATCTATATCCACTTAATTCCAAATTTTGTAAGAACACATCTAATTGAAGTAATTTATTTCTCCTGTATCCTGACTGTAAGAAATTTGAGGGGATGAAATTTTCAGTGTGGTAGCATTCTGAAATAGGCAGTGACCCTAAAGGAGGATACTATAGAGAATGATCACATCATCCACAGTTTTCACCTAAGTATTGTATGTCTATTGATGAAGAAAACATTATGCTAAGTGAGGTTAATCTTTCACAAAAAAATAAGAAATTGGATGCTCTCCCTAATATGCGGAAGTTAGGGACAAAATGGGTCATAGGAAGAACACTAAACAAAAATTATAGATGAGCAAATAAGATGACCCAACTGAGGGGGATTGGAGGGGAAAGAGGGAAATTTTCTAATGTACATGATGTACAATAACAAACATATCAAAGTCAATCACTTAGCCAAACATGAGAAGGAGGAGAGGGGAGAAAATGGAGTGGGAATTGGGTAAGGGCTAATTGGGTAATGTGTGCATGTATGCCTCCACCATCTTGTACTCCATTAAGATATATAACTACAATGCACCAATAAAAATTTTTTTTAAAAGACTAGATTCCAAACTAAGATATGCACTGTTAGTTAAACATAATGGTCATTGCAGTCATTAGTGAAGACTTGGAAGTTGAAAGTAAGCATTTTGCATTACAAAGGTAGTCTTCTAGTGCCAAGTCCATAACAAAAACACAAATATACTCAAGCAGTAATGATAGCTCAGACATTTTTATGGAAAAAAATATGAAAGTACTAAAATGTTGCATTAAAATTAGGTTTTAATTGTCAGACAAGACAAACGGCATGCTATTAAGGTAGAAGCCTGGGATGCAATGTTTAATGCTCTGTTTCTCCTTTTTCTTGCCCTTATACCTATGGGATATTTAATAGAAGAAGCTAGGAAAACCCGAGGTCATACTTTGTTGATTCTATCCAGTAGCATATGATTCAAGACTCTCAATTTTGTAGATGTAATAATTAAGAAAAATGCCTCTTCACATATGAATGTTAAAAAATAATCAGATCACTAACTTCTCAATATGCTTCTAAGTATTTATGCTAGCTAAAGAGCCTGTCTATGTATCAGAGTAAAAAAGTGTTGTGGTAGCTCACTAAAGGAAGTTTATAGTGTTATAAAGAATTATTTTATATTATAGGAGCACAGTCTTTTATATTATTGGAACACAGTCTTCATACCAAAGTACCTCTTACTGACTAGCAGTAACAAACTGGCAATAAAAAGCTGACCATCATTAGTTAATGTCTTATTGCTTTAAATTCACCCAGGGATGTTTTTATAATGAAAAGAAAAAATAGCACAATATTTAAATAATCTATAAGCATCTAAATTCTAACAAGATATCAAAAGAATAAAACATTAACACTGAACCACAATGCCCCCTGGCATACAGAACAGGCTGTAAACTGATTTTGAAAATAAAAATCTAAAATAGTCTTTATTTTAAAGAAAAAACTACTTTATCAATACAAGTACATACCATAGGGATGACTGGATAAAGGTACATCTATTATTAAGACATTCAAATGTGATAAGAGAGGACATCTATAGGCATATATTACCTAATTTGAATGCTTGAAAATATCAAAATAAAATATAAAGACAGTGAATGTAAAAATTATCACATATTAACTGCTCAGTAAAAGTAACATAATTTTATTGTATTTAAAATATTCTATTTCTATCACTCCAGTGGGTCAAATATGATTTATTCTGCTATTAATATGTTATTGTATGTATACATATTTTAAGATATTAAATCAGAGCATAATCTGTATGTCATTGACCTGATGATATTTCATTATAAGATAAATGTTACTGATCTCAATATTCTGGTTCTGGTTTCATGATGTCAAACCCAAGTATTTTTAATTTTTAATATACTTTCTGAGGTTTTATGTATGTAATACATGAAATGAGGAAGGCTTAGGAGACTAGATATTATAATGACAAATTCAATGATAAAATTACTTTGTCCAAGGATCAGGAAAGTCCTAGGATAGAGGAAACCCCAGTGATTAGGTGCTTTCAGAGAATACTGAAAAGAGACATAATTAGTGATATGAAATACTAGGATATGCTCTATCAAAGAACATGCCTGAGAAGATAGGATTTTTGCAGTTAGAGAAGAAGCTACTAACGATTACTATTAAGGTCTGGGTTTAAAATATTCCCTGGAGAATTTTATATGTTAGAAAACAGGTCAAATATTGAATGAAACCAAAGAAATCTATTGAAATACATGAAAAATTAAAATAATTACTACCCAATAAAAAGCTATATGCTCATTATCTGTATTTGTCTATTTTTATTACTATAATGAATACCCAAAGATGTTAAACTTTATAAAACATGTTTACTTAGCTCACAGTTCCAGAGGCTCACAGTTCCAGAGGCTCAAGAGCCTCCATCTAGTGGTGGCCTCCTTGCTGGCAGAGTTCCAGTACCACACAGATCATCAAAGTATCACATGGAAAGAGACAGGGTGTATGTGTGTGTGTGTGTGTGTGTGTGTGTGTGTGTGTGTTCGTGTGTGACCATTCACTCTCTCTCCTTCTTATAACATCAGTATTTAATCATGGTGTATCCATCCTAATGACTTTGTCTAATCTTAATCACCTTGCAAAGACCATCTCAAAATACCATAGTCATATAAATTGTATACTCCCTTATTACCTCACAATAAAGGTAAAATTTGAACAAATGAATCCTTGAAAGATACACTCAATAATATCCAAATCATAGCATCATCTATTTTTAAAAGTCCTCAGATAAAACCACTACTTGAAAAAATATTGATTTTCTATGCCCTAGATTTTAAAAAATATTTTGACATGCCAGGCATGGTGGTGCGCACTTGTAATCCCAGCACTTAGGAGGCTGAGATAAGAGGATCACAGGTTCATGGCCAGACTCAGCTACTTAGTAAGGCCCTATGCAACTTAGTGAAACCCTGTCTTAAAATAAAGAGTAATAAATAGGGCTGAGAATGTAGCTCAAAAGTAGAATGTCCCTGGGTTCCATCCCCAGTACTGCAACAAAAGGAAGAAAATAATTTGATACAAATTTATATCACAAAAAATCTTGTGAATATTGTATTCATATGATATAAATTAGAAATTAAAATATTTAAATCAGTTAATCTAAAATTGAAATTGTTTCAAAGCCTATAATTGTATTCCTTAGAAAAATAATTGAATATTTCTACATAATTCATCTATGAAATAAACTTGGAGCTCAGATAAAACGAAGGGTGTCTGGAACAAAAAAAAATTGGGTTGTGCAGAATTGTAATACCTCAGAGAAGGTAAGCACATAGGTGCAGCCACATTATTCCCTTGGCCTTCTGCATGGATTTACTTTGTAGACATAGCATAAGAAAGGCTAGAGTATCAGTGCAAATTGGACTAACTGCTAGGAGACAGTGAAATAACAGCTACTGAGCTGGCTAGAATTTTCTCAGCAAGGTAACAAAGAACAGGGGCTTGTGCAGAAATGGAGCTTCAAACTTCTACATAAAGCCGGGCATGGTGGCACACACTTGTAATCCCTGTGCTGGGGAGGTGGAGACAGGAGGATCCCGCAGGTTCGAAGCCAGCCTCACTGGCTTAAGAGACCCAGTTTCCAAATAAAAAAGAATATATAAAATAGGTCTGGGAGTGTAGCCCAGAAGTAGAAGGGCTTCCAGAAACCCCAGTAACACCAAAAAAAAAAAAGCAAAAACAAAAACAAAAAAAAAACTTCTACATAAAGCTTACTTTGAGTAGATTGTGCATGTACAGAGTGAGAGTTCAAAAAGACTGATAAATAGCAACTTCTGAAAAAAACTTATTTAAAAAAAATTTATACTGAAACAAACTAAATATATGAAACATGAAGTTCGACAACTTCTTGAGCTTTTATGACTGTAAAATGGTTAGCACCAATTATCTCAGACTGAGAGAAATCTATCAAAAGCAACAGATACAAACTCCTGAAATCATGAGGAGAAATAACAAGGAAGCAATTAGCTCCTGCAACACCACAATAACAGAACCTGACAACATAGAACTGCAGAGATCTCCAAAAGGTCAAATCAGGAATGTAATAATAGAAATTATACAGGACTTCTAAAAAGAATTTAGAGACTGAAAGAAATAAAATATGTAATCATTTAAGTGAAGGCATCAATACAAACAATAAACAATCAATTAGACCAGATGGAGAATAGAATCTCACTTCTAGAAGATCACTCCAAAAATGAACACATAGAATATAATCTAGAAAAAACATTTAAACAGCATAAATTGGACATTGAAGAAATACGGGCCCATGTTAAAAGAGATAACCTAAGAATAATTGGCATAGAGGAGGAAAAAGAAGGTGAAACCAAAGGGATCAACAATATTTTCATAGAAATATCACAAAATTTTTCAAACATAGAGCAGGAAGTACCCAGTACCTCCAAGTACCCAGTAACCCCCACACACACACACACACAAACAGGAACAAGACAAGGATATCCATTATTACTGCTTCTCTTCAATTTATTACTTGAGACTCTAGCCAGAGAAATAAGGCAAGAAAAGGAAATCAAAGGAATACAAATAGGAAAAGAACAACTCAAACTTTCACTATTTACAGATGACATGATACTATACTTAGAAGACCCAACAAACTCAATCGAAAGAATTATAGAACTGATCAATAAATTTAGCAAAGTGTCTGGATACAAAATCAATCTTAAAAAATCAGAAGCTTTTCTGTACACCAACCATAAACCCACTGAAAAATAAATCCAGAAAATACTTCCACTTAGGATTTCCCACAAAAAAATAAAATACTTAGGAACAAACTTAACCAAGGAGGTAAAAGATCTCTAAAAAGAAAATTATAAAACATTGAAAAAAGAAGTCGAAGAAGATCTTAGAAGATGGAAAGATCTTCCATATTCATAGAGGGGCAGAATAAATATAATCAAAATGGCCATACTTCCAAAAGTGATCTACAGATTCAATGCAACACCCATGAAATTATCAAGATCATTCCTCAAAGACATAGAAAAATCAGTTCTTAAAGTCATTTGGAGCAACAACAACAACAACAACAACAATAAAAAAAGAATAGCCAAAATAATTCTCAGCAACAAAACATGCAGGAGGAATTACAATACCTGATCTTAAACTATACTTCAAAGCCATAGTAATAAAAACAGCATGGTACTGGAGCAAAAATAGATACATAAACCAATGAAGCAGAATAGAAAACTCAGAAACAAATCCACACACTTACAGCCAATTTATTTTTGACAAAGGGACCAAAAAAATGGGAAAAAGACAGCCTGTTCAACAAATGGTGTTGGCAAAACTGGTTAACCATATGCAGAAAAATGGAAATAAATCTCACTTCCTCACGCTACACAAGAGTAATTTCAAGATGAATCAAAGATTTGGAAATTATACCAGAGACCTTGGGCTTTTTGATGAGGCCATAGGTCCAACACTTTAACACATGGGCACAGATAAAAACTTTCTCAGCTGGGCGTGGTGGTGCTTGGGAGGCTAAGACAGGAGGATTGCACAAGTTCGAAGCCAGTCTCAGCTATTTAGTGAGGCTCTCAGCAACTTAGTGAGATCCGGTTTCCAAATAAAATATAATATAGGTCTGGGAGTATAGCCCATAGGTAGAAAGCCCCTGGGTCCACCCCCAGTACCAACAAAAACAAAAACAAAAGCAAAAACTTTCTCAACAAGATCCCAAAGGTGCAAGAAAATAGAAAGCAAATCAATATGTGAGATTGCATGAAACTGATCTGTAGAGCAAAGGAAACTGTCAAGAACCTCAACTGGGAACCAACAGAATAAGAGATTTTTGCCAACTACTCCCCCAATAGAGGAATAATATTTAGATATACAGAGTATGCACGAAACTCAGCACTAAAAAAATAAAAATTAAAAAAATGGGAAAGTGAATCAAATAAACATTTCACTAGGAAGAAATTCAAATGGCCAATAAATGCATGAAAAAAGCTCAACATCATTAGCAATCAGAGAGATGCAAATCAAAACTACCCTGAGATTTCACCTAACTCCAAATAGAATGACAATCATTCAAAACACAAACAACAACAAATGCTGGCAAGGATGTGGAGAAGTGGGAACTCTAAAACATTGTTAGTGGAATTGCAAATTAGTGCAAACACTTTGGAAAACAGTATGGAGAATCCTCAGAAGAATGAGAACAAATCTACCATATGATTCAGCAATACCACTTCTGGGTATCTACCCAAAAGAAAGGAAATCAAACTACCAAACTATTGCATGTGTATCTATGTTCATAGCTACACAATTTACCATTGCAAAACTGTGGAACCAGCAAGTTGTCCATCAACAGATGAATGGATTACAAAACTGTGGGATATGTACGCAATGGAATTTTACTCAGCCATAAAGAAAAACACAATTACATCATTTAGAGGGAAATGAATGGAACTGGAGGGCATTATGCTAAATGAAATAGTCACTCACAAAAAAGAAGAAATCAGATGCTTTCCCTAATATGAGAAAGCCAGGGAGACATGGGTCATAGGAGGAACACTATAGAAAGAAAGAGATTCTATAGATGAGCAAATAAGGCGACCTGAGGGAATGGGAGAGGGTAAGAGGGATATCCTCTAATGCACATGATATACTTTAAGAAACATTATCAGAGTCAATCAGTAAGTGAAGCATGAGAAGGAGGAAGGAGGAGAGAATAGGGTGGGAACTGGGAAAGGGCTAATTGGGTGATGTGTGCATGTATGTCTTTATCATCTTGTATTCCATTGAGATGTATGACTACAATGCAGCAATATAACTTAAAAAAAATAAAATGTGAAATAAAAAATAACTAAACAAAAAACTCAAAGAGAAAAAATCATGTGGTCTTCTAAATAGTGCCATAAAGATAGTAAAAATGGAAAATTATTCATGTTAAACTCTCACAAGCTGGACATAGGAAATTTCTTCAATATGATGAAGATTATTTAAGGAAAACCTACTGTTAATATCATATATGATAGTGAAAGAATGAAAAACTTTCCTCTGAAGACTGGAACAAAAAAGTTTGTCAGTTTTACTACTTTAACTCGGCATTTTACTTGAGGTCATAGCTAGCACAAGCATTCAAGAAATGTAACAGTGCAAAAATATAGGAATTGACAAAAAATTCCATAATAGTCCAATTTAGACTGGTGCAGGACATAAGGGCAATATATAAAACTCTATTATTTTTACTTATTAGTATTAATATTAATTATTTTTGCACTACTGGGGATTGAACCCAGGGGCAGCAACCTCCAAAGTATACCCCCAGCCTTATTTTATATTTTTTAACTTGAACCAGAGTCTCACTAATTTGCAAAGGGCCTCACTAAGTAGTTGAGGCTGTCTGTGAACCTGCAATCCTCCTGTCTCAGCTTCCCAAGTACTGGGATTACTTGTGATATCCCATGCCTGGCATCAATCTTATTATTATATGCTAACAATGAACAATTGGAACATGAAATAAATTATATGTTATTATTATTTTTTTGGTGGTACTGGGGTTCCTGGAAACCCTTCTATCTCTGGGCTACACTCCCAGACACCTATTTTTTATATTTTTTTATTTGTAAACAGGGCGTCTTAAGCCAGCGAGGCTGGCTTCGAACCTTCGTGATCCTCCTGTCTCTGCCTCCCAAGCGTGGGGATTACAGCGTGCACTACCATGCCTGGCATATGTTATTTTTTGTTAGCATAACAAAGATAAAATACTTAGGGTTATCACTTCCAAGACCTCCACATTGAATTTACAAAAGATTGAGGAGGGAAATTTGAGACCTAGATAGAAGTTTTAAGAATAGTCCTCTACCATTCTGTACCTCATAGTGATGTATGATTACAATGCACTCATAAATAATAAAAAAAGAATAGGGCTTCGTTGGAGTATAAATCATGACTAGAATTGGTAAAGTGGTAGAACAAGTAAAGTGGTAGTCATGAGCAGTTGTCTGACCAAAGCTAAGCCAGAGGTTAGTTCTCAGGGAAATGGAGGCTTGTGGGGTATGGTTTGTCTCAGTTTCACATTCACACTCGGTTCTAAGCAGATCGTCACGTGTGTGCATGTGTACCTTCCTGGTCTATTTGCATTTTTCAGTTTTTTCAAACTTTACATAAACGATGCCTTGCCTCTCAGCTCCAAACCCTGCCGCTGAATTCATTCGAACTACTTCACTCACCTGTTACTATAACTTATTATTCAGCTTCTGGTCTAGTTCATGGATGAAATAGTTTAGTGATAAACTTTGCTGATCAATGAGATTTGAGGAATATGGCTGACATATTTATGAGCTACAATTTCTAAATTGAACTGAAAAAGAAAAGGTACTTGGTTATGTGTGCTGATCTTTCCTTGAATAAACAACAG
Organism: Muscardinus avellanarius; assembly: GCF_963383645.1. Taxonomy (NCBI): domain Eukaryota; kingdom Metazoa; phylum Chordata; class Mammalia; order Rodentia; family Gliridae; genus Muscardinus; species Muscardinus avellanarius. The sequence goes on from NC_137795.1 coordinate 53,012,097, forward strand.
CACTTCATTTCAAAGTGGATGTGGGTTTTAGACCACCCAGAAAAAGCACTATGGTGAGGTTTGGCCCAGATTGATTTGCAGTAAAATGTCTTCACATGGTGCCTTTTCGCACTGCAATAATTTGACTTGGTTTCCTCTCCATCTTCCATTTCTTACTTATTGAGTTTTGAGGTTTGGGGCTTTGGTTTTCTAGAACATCGTGTGTCCTTTTCAGGCCATCTTTTCTGATAATTTAAAACTAACACAAATTTAAATTCTTCTTTGGAAATGCTCAGAGTGAAATCTTAGGGGTTTTATTTTATCTTCTATTGAGCAGACTTTAGTGAGGAGCTGGAATAAGAAAATGCAACACTGCGTCTAGCTGATTTAGAATTATTTGGGGTTCTTTTTAATTTTACTATGTGAGAAACTGTGACTTTTACTGAAGAACATAGATTCACAGAAGCTGTCAACTAATTAAAAACAAACAAAAAAGAGCCCTTATTTTTTATTGTTCACTAGTAACCTAACCAACTTACATTACTTCTAAAGGAGCTTATTTTCATTTCCTAGGAAAAAAGCTTAAACTTTTTACATGAGAATTTTAAAATGGTGTTTTGTAACTATAATATTCAAAATTTGAATGAAGTATTTTTGACTGGATTTAAATATCTTCCCCAAATCAGCCAATAACATTTTTGGCCACAAAATAAAGTTTCTCAGGTGTTTGGCTAGACTGTGGAATGGGAAAAGGAAACAGGCAAATATTGGGTATATTAGCTTAAAGATGAGTTGCTCACAATGTATTTTCCTCCAAGTCTCAGTTTCTAGTTCTGTTGGATAAAAATGAATGAAAACTTTGCATCTCCTACTTCAATGAGCAGTTATACTTTTTACCTAACTGGTTAATTTGCAATGATCCTATATTGTTTTTGCTAAGTATTATAAAATATATCTCATTTTTAAAATTCTATGTAAATTTTAATTTGATACAACTATTGTAAATGTTCATGCAAGCCGGGCATGGTGGCGCACACTTGTAATCCCTGCACTTGGGAGGCAGAGACAGGAGGATTGCGCATGTTCGAAGCCAGCCACGCTGGCTTAAGAGACCCTGTTTGCAAATAAAAATATAAAATAGGTCTGGGAGTGTAGCCCGGAGGTAGAATGGCTTCCAGGAACCCCAGTACCACACACACACAAAAAAGAAATGTTGTTCATGCAAAACAAAATTACTAAATGTGGTACCTCTCTAAATTAACACAGGTATCATAGTGACTACATCTGTAGGCCTGACACAGCAAAACACCTGCGTTCTCGTTCTCTCTCCTCTCCTCTCCTCTCCTCTCCTCTCCTCTCCTCTCCTCTCCTCTCCTCTCCTCTCCTCTCCTCTCCTCTCCTCTTCTCTCTCTCTCTCTCTCTCTCTCTCTCTCTCTCTCTCTCTCTCTCTCTCTCTCTTCTCTCTCTCTCTCCCCCTCTCTGCTTGTGTTGTCATGCTGTCTTCCTACACTTCTAAGTGACCTGGGTCTTCATCATCCTAAAGTCATTTGGTAGAGAGTGTTAAATTTATATAATTTGAGATTAGTACTGAGTAAACACACACACACACACACACACACACACACCTCTATACATATTTATATTATCTCCATATAGAATATCATCCGGGGAACATAACTGATTCATCCAGACTGTATGAGGAGCTTTCCTAAGCCATATGCTGTGACCAAGTCAAGAGGGGCCATGATAGGCACAGAGTTAGGGAGAGTACCCTGAACAAATACCATATATGGATTAGAGATTATTTAGCTACTGACTTATTTTACTTAATTACTAATAGTATGCTCATGAAAGCATTTATTTTCCAGAAAATTCTATAACTATTATAGAATTTGAAGAATATTCTTGAGGCCAAACCTTTCTGAAAACAATTGGGAAACATAAGAATTCATGCCTCAAAATAGTGTTAACTCATTATCATATGTTGATGATTTTTTTTAATTTAAAACCATTACTTTTTAATTTAAAAGTTTTGCTGATAGTAAAAAGTACAACACAGAATATTTGTTATTAGCCTTGTATCTCTAATAAAAATTATCATTGGTATTAGAGATACAAAAGGTCAGTATTTTAGAAATGATTCTTTCACTATTCTTTTTAAATCATATTAACTCAAAATGTGTTACTTTTCATGGAAAATTGGTAAATACATACATTTTCATGTATGTATTTAGATTTATTCTATAACCTGTTTGTTTTACTCCTTAAGTCTATGTTTAAATATATCCATATTATTAGACATTTTACCATAAAATTAGCTTTTTTCTCTGAAAAATATCCAATCAGACAACTTTACCAACATTTGTTTAACCCACCTACTAATGCTGGACATTAAAACACGAATATATAATATTTTGATAAGCAGTGTTATAGATAAATAAGTTTCCTTTTAATAAGTTTCTAGAAATGATAAAAATATTGAAAGATTTATGTCTTTGGTACCTAGAAATACATTTTATTAGCTAAAAAATATATTGCTAGTCATCTCAACTCATAAATCAATGTCAGGCTTATATTAGATGTTTTCTCAAGTATCAAGTAGAAATTGATCATCTTTTATTAAATTAGAGGGTGAAAGAAGAAAAATCAGGCAGAATATATAATACTAGTGATATATTCTAGCAAGTACTGACTTACTTGACATTCTGTTCATTCAACATTCTCTGAGAGCGTGTGATTTCATAATTGAAAATTTTTGACACATTTCAGTGAGGGACGTATGGCAAGGACAGATGAGGACTCGAGAGCTGGGATGATTATCTCCATCTTAGCATTGTGATGGACGGCAAGTCTGGATTCTCAGAGGGCAATCATCAGCCTAAACCACTCAGGGAGAAAGGAGTAATGCTGCAGTCTTGGGGCTGACTTCTTCAGGAAACCTGTTTTGGCTCTTTTAGACTTAAAAATGATTGGATAGAGTTCTGTATATATTATTAAAAATAATATATTTTTCTTACAAGCAACTAATTGTAGGTGATAACCATATCTAAAAATATCTTTCCAGGAATAATCCGGTTTGGTTAGATTCTAATTATATAACTGGGTACTCTATATTAACCAAGTCATCACATAAAACTAACCACAAAAGTACCTTATACATTTTAATAATTAAAATATGTAAAGACTAGACACTGAATTGTATAGCCCTAGCAAATAATAAAATATTTTCAATGTCCTTTATGGGCATTTTCTAAAGTTGTAGTATTCCAGCAGTGTGTTTATATATTAATGAGTTATTTTAATAATTTCAATGTTCATATAAACACATACCAGAATTGGGCCTTCATGTGAATTTCTAATGCTGTATATTAATCTCTCACTGCTGCTGTTAAAAAAGAAATACCCAAAACTGACCCTCCTGATCCTCCTGCTTTCCTTTCCTCGGGGTTGTTAGGTAGTTAGAGGAGGGAGTGAGCTAAAATGGGACAAAATCTGAAGCATCTGAGAGAAGAGGTTAAACAGACCCTTTTAAATAAAAGCAGCTATAGTTAGAAAGTGGTGGGGCAATGAGAAGGCTAAGCCAGCAGCAGGGCCCACCTGGACACCCTAGAGGAGCAGAGGAGACAATGCAGACGCACTTAAGGTGCACACAGAGACCTAAAGTGCTGCGTGAAAAGAGACCATGGCCTCCTCACATGCAAATCACTGGGGGAAGGATTACCTAAATCACCATTTGGAAAACTCCAGGCTGTTTTCCACTGCTGGAAAAATTGCTTCAGAACCTCTCTCTGGAGCATCACTTCTTTGTCTCACACAATTTCTCAGCCCAAAGAAGCAGCCCTGGACTGTCTCTCCTAATCCAACCCTCTCTCTGGAATGCAACTCTTTTTTTATCGCAGCCCTATTTTATTACTGTGCCCCCACTTCCTAAATAAACTTCTTATATTTCCTACAATTTATGCTTTCTGCATTCATTTATTTGCTATGCAGAAGAGCAAGGACTGAAGGGTGATATTTGGCTTTTATTGAACTGGGCTCACACAGATAATTGAGGATAATCAAAATTAATCTGCAAAATGCCCTGAGAGGTGACATATTTGAAGGTTTCAGGGATTATGACATGGACATTATAAAGGGGTGGGAGTGATACATTCATATAATTTTTTGCATTTATTACCACTTAAAGGTTTCTATTAAAACAGCCAGTACTTTTCTGGTCCGTATCAAAGTCTTTCACGATGATATGCCCAAGTACCATACGGATATTTATGGTCATTATATGTTTTTAGAATATCACTCTTATCTGCACTCACACAAAGTTACTAGCATTATTAAAAATAATTTTCCAAAGGTAAAGTAAGGATCATACAAATATAGATTATTACATACAAATGCAAAGGCATGCCTCACTATTTCATGTTATACTTTGTATTTGGAACGTCCCTTAGTTAAAGGATTGGTCTCCAGCACAGCAGTGTTCAGGCATGGGCTTTGAGGAAGTGCTTGGGTCAGAGGGCTTAAAACCTCATCAAGGAATTAATCCTTTGTTCATAATTTAATGGCCTTATTTAAAGATGGTGGAAACTAAGAGGTATGGCCCAGCTGGAGGAAATGGGTCAATGGGGTGATGCTCTGAAAGGCTATATCTTTTCCCCATCATCTTCCTTGTTTTCTTTTTCTGATTTCTGGCTGCCAATGCCAATTTTTCCATTCCACAGCCTTCCTCTGCCATGATGTCCCTGCCTCACTACAGACATAAAGGCAATGGAAGCGACTGACCATGGACTGAAACCTTTAAAACTACAAGCCAAAGTAAACCTTTTCACCTTTCAGTTGTTTTCCCAGGTATTTGGTTATAGTATTGAAAAGATGACTAATACATAATGCATAAGGGACCAGTGAAATTTATAATTAAAAGCACTACATTTAACTAGGTCAGTCAGGAATGCTGAAATTGATTTACAAATAGATGCAAAACTGGCTATTTTCCCTTGGGAATGGGGGAAAATTTATTGCATCCACTGGCCAGCATTGTTTGTCATGTCTCTAGACAAGAATCTTTTCCATTGCTATCTGTCAATTACAATACACAGAACTGGAATATGGTTAAAAGGAAATAATGGCACAGATGCCTTTGGAACCAGATGAACAGGAAGAGTATGCTTTTAGTCCACTTAAAACAGAGAGCATTTAGTCCACTTAAACCATTAAAAGCAGCCAGTATTGTCCTGGTCCTTTTAAAATTTTTTCACAATTTTTATGACAATAGTTGTACAAAATTTGTGTTTAGTAAATTCATCAAGGTAGAGAGGCAAAATATAGCTTAAAATTTATAGAGGGAGTTAAAATTAAATAGAAAGAGTTATGTCATTTATTTAAGATTTATGTTTTGCATACTATAATCCTAAAGGAAATAGCAAATTTAATAATGGTTACAAAATTCTACATGCTGTTTACAGTTATAAAATGATCTTCACTTTGGTGATTTTGGAAGCGAAATAAAATTGTATTCATTTCCACCTCCTAAAAAATTTTAAATATATATACATTTAAATGTAATATTTTAAATGTATATGAATATTATATTGTACAAGAGATTGAACCCGTGGGCATTCTACCTCTGAGATATGACCCATCCCTATCTCTTATTTTTTTTATTTTGAAACAGGGTCTCACTGAGTTGCAAAGGGATTCACTAAGTGAGGCTGTCTGTGAACCGGGATCCTCCTGTCTCGGTCTCCCAGCTTGCTTGTTTCTCTCTCTCTCTCTCTCTCTCTCTCTCTCTCTCTCTCTCTCTCTCTCTCTCTCTCAAACAAAGCCTCACTAAGTTACTGAAATGCTTACTTAGTTGCTGAGACAGGTTTCAGGTCTGTGATCATCCTCAACCTCCCAAGTTGTAGGATTATAGGCATTGTCAGCACCCCCGATCCAAAATATTATTTTTCTTTTTTTTTTTTCCTTTTTTTTTTTTGGCGGTACTGAGGATTGAACCTAGAGGCATTCTACCTTGAGACACACCACCAGCCCTATTTTTATTCTTTATTTTGAAACAGGGTCTCACTAAATTGTACAGGGCCTCACTAAGTAATTTAGGCTGGCTGAGAACCCAGATACCTCTGTCAGCCTCCCAATCACTGGGATGACACATGTGCACCACTACGCCTAGCTTCAAAATATTATTTCTAATGTAGGATTTTTATACTGAATAATATTTTATATTTATTTTTAAAGCACATTAAAATCAGTTTATTTAGAAAGACGGATTATTGCCAATATATTTTGTTAAGCAAAGATTTTTATATCTAATGAGATGGCATTTGAGAATAGCAAGAACATAAATTTGTATAAAATTTGTTCTTTATAGTCTTGTAAGAACCAGTTTTAAATTTCAAAAATGCCAACATTTTACAAATTCTGTTATTAGTAATCACCAGTTTACTATTTGTGAGCATTGTGAATATTTCTTAGTTATATGCTAAACTGCTATAAAGTTATTTCCATTCACAGTCTTTGTTTTCTTACCATCCACTCACAGCTTTGGACCTGTCACTGTACTGAATCAATGAGTTTCCTTTACCTTCTCCTTTCTTTACTTCTCTGTAGCATTTTTAGTCTATAATACCCATTCCCACTCTATTAGTTTTCTAGGACTGCCACAGCAAATTTCACAACTGGGCGGCCTGCACAACAGGAACGTATTTTCTCACATTTCTTCAGACTGGATGTCTAGGGTCAAGGTGTTGGCTGTGTCTTCTGAGGCCTCCCTCTGGCTTGCAGATGGCCGTCTGCTTGCTGTGTCCTCGAATGGCATCTTCTCTGTGCATGCACCCCTGGTGTCGCTTATGAGGACACCAATCCTGCTGGTGTCCTGGATTAGGGAACTGTCCTTATGATCTCATGTAACCTAAGTTACTTCAGTAAGACCCTATTTCCAAATACAGTCACATTGAAGATTAGGGCTCCAATATATAAATTTAGGGAAACCCAGTTCAGCCCATTCCATCTTTTATCTGTTATGCTGTGCTTTCTAGGTTTGATCCTCTGTCTATCCCCGACCCCAGCTTCCCCAGCTCTTCATTTGCTTCCAGATCTCTAAAAGTAGATACTCCCTCTAACTTTTCCATTCTCCTCTACAATCCTTTCTTGTTCTCTTCTATTCTTACATGCTCATTTTGTTTGATATTATTGCCTCTCATAATTTCTTCAATGACCTCATTAACATTAATGTATTGACACTGTACATTTACATTACCATTCCCACTCTGCCTTCAGGTTCATATTCGCAGTCATTATGTGAAAACCTTTATCCACATGCTCTTCTTGCATGGCAAGCGGGAACCTAAGGAGCAGATGTCATCATTTACCTGTCCAAATTCACTCCTTATGACTTCTGTTTCTGAGCACAGCAAGATCAGTCACCCAGATAAAATATTGTTGATATATTATTTCTAATATCTTTCACATGTAAATCCACTATTCTATGTCTTTTGTGACCTCTACCTTCCACGTGCTTATTGTGATATAAAATATTTTAATAATCTTTTGTATTGGTCCTTATATATTGTCTCAGCCATGAATATTGGCGCTAGTTTAGTGTGTTCAAAGCATGGTGCTAACAGAGTTACTTCACTGTTCCACAATGAATTCCACATATTCACTAACTTTCCTAAAGTGCCGCATAAAATCTAGAGTGTCATTCAGGATGCTCCAGCCTCTGGTTCCTAAGTAACGTGAATTTATCTCCAAATCTATACTAGGATCCACACACAAGTGACTATGCACTATTTTTCAAGTACGCCATGTATTGCAGGCATTTGTCGTTTGGACTTTCATGGACATTTGGGGAAATAAAATAAATAGCAATCTACAAGTCAATTATATATCTGAAAAATAATACCTTTCTATGTCTTTTAAATCTCTAAATTTGAGTAAGTACTTAAACTCTTCAAGCAGCTTTTCTCCTTCCTTGAAAATGAGAATAAAGCAGTTTTTAAGTTGTCTGTGTACAAATAACAGTAGACTAGTAGGTATTTCAATAAACATTGATCCTGTTTTCTGATTCTATGATTTTAGGTTCTTTTAATTTTTATAATATATTTTATTGTTACTTTGGTAAAAATTTCATCCTAAAATTTAAATTAATATGCATTGAATGAAATTAATATGCTTTTTGAAAAAATGTTTTTATTTTTCAGAATCTTGCCATTAATATTTGTGCTAGAGACTAAAGATGATGCAATTATTTTTGGTAAACAACTGAGCCATATTAACAGGATGGAGCTTATATTATAAATGATTAAAAGATGACTATGAAATTTTGGCCCAGGCATGGTAGCATAAGCTTGTAATCCAAACATTCAAGAGGCTCAGCGAAGCCCTTCACAACTCAGTGAGACCCTGCTTCAAAAATAAAATGACTAAAAAATATGGCTGGGGGTGTAGCTCAGAGGTACAATGCCCTTGAATCTATCCCAAGTACCGAAAAAATAAATAAGGAAAAATAAAGAATAAGCCGGGCATGGTGGTGCACGCTTACAGCATTTGGGAGGCTGAGAACAGAGGGTGTATAGCTTGGAGGTAGAATGCCCATGGGTTCCTTTCCCAGCACAGAAAAAAAAAAAAAAATTGGGAACATTTAACACATTACTTCAACAAAAACAAATTAAGAGCTGGGAGTGGTGGCGCACACTTGTAATCCCAGCGCTTGGAAGGCAGAGACAGGAAGATCGCGCAATTTCAAAGCCAGCCGCACTGGCTTAAGAGACCCTGTTAAAAAGAACTTAAAAAGAAATATTTATTACACATTGTTACTATTAGCAATTACGTGTTTGAAACGACACTGGAAATGGTACAGTATGTATTAAAGTATGATAAGCTAGTTGATGATTTTGAGTACTTGATGTGTATATGTAATTGAATTTATAAACTAATAAGAATACAGAATATAATATTCTTTTTTCCGGGCGTGGTGGCGCACGCTTGTAATCCCCGCGCTTGGGAGGCGGAGACAGGAGGATCGCGCTGGTTCGGAGACAGCCTCGCTGTTTTAAGAGACTCTGTTTCCACATAAAAATGTTAAAAAATAGGTCTGGGAGTGTAGCCCGTGGGAGTGTATACCGGAGGTAGAAGGGCTTCCAGGAACCCCAGTACCACCAAAAAATAAAAAAAATAAAAGAATATAATATTCTTGTAGCTTGTTTGATTTGGAAGACCAAAGATGGCTTGAATCAGAAGTGATCAGATTTCCATATTTCATTTTCATTTCCACTATGGTAATAATTTTGTCTATGACAAAAGACAAACTTTTTGTCTTTTCTTTTTCTCTCTTTTTTGGGTTTACTGGGTGTTGAATCTAGACATCCTACCTCCAAGCTACATACCCAGCCAGCCCATCTCCTTTTTAAGTATTGTATTTCTAAGTCACTGAGGGTCTTGCTAAATTGCTGACCTGGAACCCGTGATCCTCCTGTCTCAGCCTCCCACACACTGGCATTATAGGTATGCTCCCCCACGCCCAGCTCAAGAAGGAAGACTTTGGAGACCATGTGTGATGTGAAACATTAAGTCCGTTTTTATCTACCTCCCCTCTCATCTTTTTTGTTCATTCTATTCTGCCTTTTTGTATTCTGTTTTTTCTTTCCTCCCTTTTTTCATAATAAACATAATTTTATTGCATATCAACATTTTGTGTGCTTACTATGAGTAAATTGCTGCCCTGGGAGATGGAGATTACAAAATAGCTATATTATCCTAACTTTAATGCACACTATTCAGTGAAAAAAAATTACGTGTAACACAAGATAACTACACTATGAATTAAATACTATAATCTAAGTGTAGACAAATCATAATTGTATCATGCACTGGAAAATATCTTTGAGAGTGGCACTCACATTATACTTTACAGAAGATAAAATGCTGCTTGGTATGGTTTTAAAGGAAAAATAATTTGCTAAATAAGAAACACAGGTTTATTTCTAGCAAGTAATACATGAAGACATGCCAAGTAGTACAAACAGGAGAGAATAAACTTAGCTAACACATTTGGTAAGGGGGGATTTTTACATCCATATTTGTGAATCAGAGTACTAGAACAATATCTGGAGTAAGTAAGTAGATAATTTCCAAAGAATAACAACAACAAAAAATAGTGAAAAATAATAATCCATTTACCCCCAAATTAACAGCTATATATGATTATAAAACATATTACTAAAATCCAGTTCAATTCCACAACTGTAAACAGTACTCAGTGGCCTTTACATGTTTCTCTACTAGCACTAATAAAAACTGATGGTCAGGTTTAACTTTGAGAACTTCCATCTTCTCATCTACTAATTTCTCATCCCACATTATTTCCATGATGCTACTCCATTTCTCTGAGCTTCTGTCCTCTCTCTATCCAATCAACTGCCAGAATGGTCAATTTCTCATGTTAAACACTTTATCCCTCATTTTAAAAAATCTTGTTGTTCATGTAGGTTACCATTAAATATTTTAATTTGATACAGAAACATCTTCTAATGCACTTAGATATATGCTGTTTTCCTCAAATGCATCCTGTTAAATGCTGTCACCTGTTATTCATTATCCTAAAAATGTTTTCTGTCTTTTTACATAGACCTGTAGCTCTACGTGTCCTTTGAACATCATCTGCTAGCTAGTTTGCTTTCTGGTCTGTTTTATGCTCTATACAGTTGGGAGAGAGCTATTGTTCCTGGATTATAGGATACAAGCAATAATTTCCAGATAGTGGGCTGAAAACAGATCCCCAAAAGCAAGAAAATATAGATGTCATTGTGTTGCACATTAAACAGACCCATTTTCTGCAGAAGTTTGAATTTATTTACTGTTCAGCTCTTTTCATCCACCAGCCGTAAGCTAACTACATTACAGATTTGAAAGCATAAAATAGCATGGTCAATTTAGAAAACAGAGAGAACTTCTTTTGTGCGTAGATTCATAGGAAAACATTAGGATACAAAGCTAGAGAGGAAAATTTAGACTTGGTGATGACAGACTCTGTCACTTATGCTAAATATTTCTGCATTATCTATTAGATAGTACAGTGCCATTGAAAGATTTTGAAAATCAAGCAACATTTCAGATTTTCCTTTTAGCTGTATCATTCTTGTATTAGAAAACAGTTTCAGATAGGTGACATTTGCAGAATTAAAAGTAAATTAGAAACCGTTCTCAAATTGCCTGCTTGAGAATAGATGGAGATGTGACATTTTGGCAAGCCATTCTTCACACAGTCTGTATAATGCCAGGGACGGTTGGATTAGGTCACTATAACACACACACACACACACACACACACACACACACAAACACACACACACACTCTGCACATACACATACACATACACACACACACACTACACATACACATACACACAGGGAGATATGAGCTCTGGTTGTATAGCATATATATATATATATATATATATATATATATATATATATATATATGAATGTATGTATAGATAAATTTAAAAACTTCAATCCACACCTCTCTTTTCATTGCTTCCACCTAATTCTTTAGGAATGTTTTCTATGAGCACATTTTTTTCACATTTGATAACTTTCCAATTAACTCCTTTTTTATATTTTTAGAGAACTTTAATAAAGGATTGTAAGAATAAAAAAATACATATGAATAGTTATAAGAGAAGAACTAAGTATGTGATAATAAATAATAGCAGTAAAGGGTGGTTCAAAAATTGTGAGAATACTTAACTTTAGCCCGTTCAGTTATTATTTTTATTTTTGAAGTAATAATGACATTTTGTTTTTTTAGCTTTTTATTTTTAAACACTTATGTTTCTATGTTAAAATATAACAAATAAATATAGAACCTGTTTTTTTGTTTGTTTGTTTTTGTTTGTTTGTTTGCTTGTTTGTTTGTCTTGGTGGTACTGGGGTTCCTGGAAACCCTTCTACCTCCGGGCTACACTCCCAGACCTATTTTATATTTTTATTTGGAAACAGGGTCTCTTAAGCCAGCAAAGCTGTCTTCAAACCTGCGTGATCCTCCTGTCTCCACCTCCCAAGTGCGGGGATTAGGGGATTACAAGTGTGCGCCACCACCCCTGACTAGAACCTGTTTTTAACTACAAAAGTATTCACTTTTAAAAGTTTTAAGTCTTTAAAAAAAATAACTCTAGCTAGGTGTGATGGTACACTCCTGTAATCCCAGCATTTGGGAAGCTGAAACAAGAGGATCCTAGTTCAAGGCCAGACTCAGACACTTAGGCCCTCTGCAACTTAGTGAGACCCTGTTTTAAAATAAATAATAAAAAGTTAGGCTGAGGATGTAGCTTGGAGGTAGAATGCCCCGGCTTCAAACCCCAGCTACACACACACACACACACACACACACACACACACACAAAATAAGTTCAAGAGATTTATTGTATAACAGAGTGACTATAGTTATTCTTGAAAATTTCTGAGTGTATATAAAGTATTATAACAAAAATGAAAACTCTGTGAGGTAGTACATTTGCTAATTGGCTATATTTAGTTATTTTTCAATGTGTATATATCTCATAACATCATGTCATATGGGGTAAATATAATACCAATACAATTTTATTTGTAACTTTTTCAAATATTTAACAAAAACAAAGAAAAGTAATTCTGAATAACTGAAATACACTTAAATATATATGGCTCAAAGAAATGATTATTATCACAAGTTCAAACTCTTCACTCTCGGCTTACACTTGCAAAGTTATAAAAAATGTATATTGAGGAAGGAAGGAAGGAAGGAAGGAAGGGAGGAAGGAAGGAAGGAAGGAAGGAGAGAAAGAGAAGGAAAAGAAGGAAAGGGAGAAGGATAAAAAAGAGGAGAGAGAATAAAGAGAAGGAGGAAGAAGAGAAGGAGGCAGAGAAGAAGGATAAAATGAAGGAAGGAGAGAAGGAAGGAAGGAAGCTGTGTGAGTTTATTTTGGAAAACAATGAATGATCCTGTATAAAATGAAATAGTCATCTCAGAAGTTCTCAAATCTGAAAGAAAATATACCATTGCTTAAACAAATGGTAAATAATATCTATTTAATTAGTACTGATGGACTTGTATGCATTTCACTTTCGCTTAGTTGTAATACAGAGAAAGGCACCCAGGAGAAAAGCAAAGCAAGGAAACCAGGAAGCTAAGACTCCTAGAACAGAAGGCTGGTTCTGAAACCAACAACAAATCAATCTTTTCACATTTAAATATTACCCTGTTAACTGTTAAAGTGCTACTGCAAATTAGCATCAGAATTGTGTTGCTTCAAAATTCTTGGTTTTAAGGATTTAAAACCAAGAAAGTAAAGGGAGGGACAGAGAGGAAGCCAACTCTGAGGGAAACATTTTTCAGTAGAGAGAACAGTGATAGATTTGTTACAGAAAATGAGTTAAGGGAAGGTAAAAACTCTCAACTCAATATTTCTGATTTTGGAATTAGAAGGATGAGTAGCTTTCACATTTAAAGTATTGGGTATCAGTCATGTGCCAAGACTGGTCCAGCTGTTGATGACAGTGCAGTGAACTAGATGGATCAAGTTCCTCTCTTAGTTTTATTCTAGCACAGAAAACCAAGAGTAACCAAATAAGCAAATAAAGTTTGGCAAAGGCAAATAAAGTAAAAGAAAAGGATGGAGAAAGGGATTTGCAAAGGTGGAGAAAGGCAACTCATTGAAACAATATATCTGTGGGGAGACTTGAGAGCCAAAAGAGGGTAAGTGAATGGTATTTCTGTTACCTTTTGGCCTAGTTGTGTTCATATCCTGGGCTTTAGCATTGGTTCTAATTTGCATGTCTGTTTTAATGCTACTTTCTTGTTATTTTTTCACAATGCAACTGGGGAGCTACTTTTCATCACTCACTCAGCCAGGTTCTGGAACAAGTGCAGATGGCAGGGGCTCTTTTGTTTTCCATTACAATATCCCTGGTAACTTCCTTTTCCAAACGTTGCATGCTGTTTTAGACTCAATTCATCTGAAACATGATCACTAGACGTGGGATCTGATTTGCTATCCAAGAATATTGAGTCCCTGAAATATAGAAATCAGTCATTTCTCTTCTTTCCCAATCATCACCCTGTAGGTGAAACTTTAACATTGGTCTCACATTTAGACCACAGCCACTGCCAATTTATTTTCATGCATTTTGTTCAGATTTTCAAAAAATCTTATAAAAGCTCTAAATTTTATGAATGGTTTTAGCTTTAAGTAGGTAAAAATATTTTTCAAAAGTTTTGTCCCAAATACTCATTTAGTGATTTAAAAAAGACAAAAAAAAATACTGTTGCCAATCCCAAGCATGTGTTTATGATGGTATTAATAGTATGATTTTAATATATATATAAAGAGATAGAATCAGATACATAAATGGATTGAGATTTTTTTCAAAGACCATTCCTGAAAAGTGTGTTACTTTGTCTTTATCACAGTTTATTAGTGGGTTAAATATAAAATGTTGCAAATTATGCTGTTTGAATTCAGAATTCCTACTAAAGCAAAAGCTATAAAACTATGGGACCTGACACTGATAAAGGCAAAATGAAGTTAAAAGTTACATTGCTAATATATTAATTATATTCTTTTTCCTTCATTATTTATTTATGCCCCATCCCCTCCCTCTTTCTTTCTTTCTTTCTTTCTTTCTTTCTTTCTTTCTTTCTTTCTTTCTTTCTTTCTCTCTTTCTCTCTCTCTCTCTCTCTCTCTCTCTCTCTCTCTCTCTCTCTCTCTCTCTTCTTTCTTCCTTTCTTTGTGGTACTGGGGATGGAACCCAGGGGCCTTCTACCTCCAGGTTATACCACCAGACCTATTTTATATTTTATTTGGAAATAGAGTATCACCAAGTTGCTGAGAGCCTCATTAAGTAGCTGAGGCTGGTTTTGAACCCGCGTGATCCTCCTGTCTCAGCCTCCAAAGTACTGGGATTACAGGCGTGCACCACCATGCCCAGCTCCATCCTCTTTTCTGTATGCTATTCTTAGAATAATACCCATCACAACTGATAATACCCTCGAGATAAATATGTAGCAAAGGCTAGAAGCATTTGCATTCTAGAAACAAAAGCCACTTTATAAATCATTTAATTAATATGATGCACCACTGTGTGAGAAGCAACTTTACTTCTGGGTTTAATATAGCTCATTTATTTGTGCTCTATAAATTATAAACAGTGACTGTTTAACATAATAACTTGATTTCAATTTGTAGAAATGAGGAAAGAAAAAAAAGAAAGGTTTACAATTATTTTTTTCTATCACTGCATACTGTGAAAAATTTATTTTATGGAATGATCCTGACCAGTTACTCATACACACATTTATGTCAAGCACATACTTTTGTACTACTTGTATATAATCTCAAATGCATACACATTTATGTATATAAAATGCATACACATATATGTGTATATATGTGTATGCATATATTTAAATTGAAATAAAATTTTGATAAAATACTCTTACTACACTTTATTGTTGGTACACTCTAGTACTTTATACTCATTCCCAGTTTTGCTGCTAATTTGTTTTAATAGTTTTAGAGGCAAATTTTTAATGATTTTAATAACTATTAAGTTGGTTTTACAAATTACTAACAGCTTATAATTTGAAATTAGTAAAATTTTAGTGTCCATTATGGTAACAATAATGTGTAAGTAAAGAAAGGAATGAACAATGGAAGAAAGAGGGAAAAAAGGAGAGAGAAAAGACAAAGGAGAAAAGGAGAGGAGAAACACACCTTAACAAGCCTATGGACATAGAAAAGATCTGGAAATATGCAAATCAAGACTGATTTCCTTTGTGAGATGAAGATGGGGATTGAAAATGGAGATTGTTTGAGGTCATAAAAAAATCTTTTCTTTACCTGTGTATTTGTTGTATTGTTATATTTGTTGTATTGTTAGATTTATTTATTTGTTTGTTTTTGTATGTATGTATGTATGTATGTATGTATGTATGTATTTATTGTGGTACTGGGGATTGAACCCAGAGGCATTTTACCTCCAAGCTACACCTCCAGTCCTATTTTTATATGTTTTTTTTATTTTGAAGCAAGGTCTTACTATGTTGCAGAGGACCTAACTAAGTAGCTGAGGCTGGCTGTAAACCTGAGATTTTCCTGTCTCAGGCTCTGAAACATTGAAATGACAAGTCAGCCCTGTGTGGTGGCACACGCTTGTCATCCCCGCGCTTGTGAGGCGGAGACCGGAGGATCACGAAGGTTTGAAGCCAGCCGCGCTGGCTTAGGAGACTCTGTTTCCAAAAATAAAAAAGTATAAAGTAGGTCTTGGAGTGTAGCCCGGAGGTAGTAGGGCTTCCAGGAACCCCAGTACCACCAAAAAAAAAAAAAAAAAAATACAAGTGTGAGCCACCACTCCTGTCTTGTTAGCAGCTTTTACATTTGTAGTTTAAAAATACAATATTTGTATATTGTGTATATTCACATATATTATTGAAACATATATGCATATATGCACGTGTGTGTGTGTAGAGAGGATCAGTAAATATACGACACAAAGAGAAATTTGCACTGTTGAGTTTATTATAGTGCCAAAAAATTTGTAAAAAAAAAAAATTGCAACAAAGTTTTTCACCTTTGAAAGTTTAGTAAGCACATCATGATCACCTATTGCAATCAAGTCTCTGATAAAAATTAAGATGGAGCCCCTAACTAAAGAGAAAGTATCCCTGACAGATGAAGGTGATCGTGGGAAGTTTTAGTCAATACGTACATCTCACTAATGAGAATACACAGCAAGAGCATAGTGTCAGTAAGGTAAGAGCAACATATTTACTAATTCTTATTCTCATTCTTCACTTCAATGAAGAATAATTAATTATTAACTAATTTTTAAATTATTTAATAGGTTGCTTTCCATTTCCGCTGTTGTCTTATTTTCTTTTAGAATTATGACCTAGCATCTCTTACAATGTTATGCCAAAATATAGGTGATGGGAATTGAAGCCACCAAGGATATTTTTAAATTGACCTGTATATCAAGAGTGGTCACATTACTACTGAAAATTTCCATATTCACATGAATAAATTTACATCAAATTAGTAAACTCAGCAACTTACTTATATCACTGTAGAATCATTCATTTCAATGTCAAAATATTTTCTGTTCCTCGTTTGAATTCTCCCTTATGAGTGATAAAAATGTCAAGAAACATTGGCTTACTCGTTATTAAAAGGACATGTAGTTATTTAGAATATTTGATGGTATTTTTCTCTATTATTATTTAATAAATCACCCAAACTTTAATAGCTTAAAACAGCAAACCATGTCCTACACGCCAAATCCACCCTGACACTTGCTTTTGTGTAGTTTGTAAGCTAAAAATGGCACTTTCATTTTCAGGTGGCTGAAAAAAAAATAAAAATAAGTATAATATTTTCTGGTGCAGAAAATTTATGTAAAGTTCAAATTTCAATATCTGTGAATAGTTTCTTATTGCAGCATACCCATGCTCACTGGTTTGACTGTTATCTACTAAGGCTACTTTCATGCTAAAACAGCAGAGATAAGTATTTACAGAAGAGATCATAGGTCCTATTTGCTGAGAAAGGTTTGCTGACTCTTATCCTAAAACAATGACAACTACTATCTTCCATGGTTTCTTTCAGTGTAAAGTTCAAGAGTATCTTAGTTCTGCCTTGGGTTCACTCATAGGCTTTATCAGACATTGGTTGAGAATATAGTTAAAGAAGGAGCCAAACAACAGCCCTAGACAACTTCTGATCTTAAAATTGACCATCAAAGTCTACCATCTCATCTCTAATATTCATGTTTTTTCAACATAAAAAATAGATTCACTCTATTCTAAGCCTTAAAGTCTCCTCCCTATAAAACATCAGCTGAGATTAAATAGTTGTATCATCTAGAATAGTGCCAAAAATAAATGAGGCTATAATCCCCACATACTCAGCACACAATGGTGGTTATAGGCACAGAGAACTGCACAATCTCATACTGATTAAAAAAGGGGAATATAGCAGGTACATAGGAATCACTTTGTCAGTGGCAATTCTAAAATCTAGTGCTAGGGCCTTTGGGCTAGGACCTGGACAGCCATTTTTCATAGTGAGATAGAGATATATCCACACTTTGTATGGAATATTCAAGCTTGAGAAATCCCAGGAAACTGATCTTCTTTATGAACGGATGAATGTGAGGACTCTAATATTTTACAAACTTATCTGATGGGGGTTTATAGAGATTTTCGTCTTGAAGATAGTATGCCCTTATTGTGCCACTCAATTTTAGTTAGCCTAAGAAATACAAACTCGTATGTCACAAAAAGCAGACTTTTCTCTAAACAGAATATTTTTTATTTGGTTTGCAGCATCTGAGGTCTAGGGAAGAAAATAATAAGTTGTTAATAACTGTTAATAACGTGCCTCATGTGTAGTGTAAACATTTCTCTGACTTTCAAAATCCTTTGTATTTCTCCAACACCTGTAGACTTTCTGTACTTACATATGTAAGTCTAAATTTACATTTACATATGTAAATATGTAATGCAAGGCTTACTGACTAATAAAGCTGAAAAAAATTAAACTGAAGAAAGAGAAAACATCATCTAGGACATTCCTTTTCCTTTCAAAAATTTTTTTCAGAGCCATAAGAGAGAAATAAGATATCCTTTCTTTATAACTCACCTAGTAAATAAGCATACACAAATAAGTCAATGATTTTTTCTCCAAATTGAATATAGTTTTATATTAGTCTATTAATTTTTGAAATCATAATATGATTATACAAAAATATTTAAATATTTGTTATTCTAAATAATGAACAATAAAGTGTACAACATAGAGAGTGAAGCTTTCCCTTGATCTTCTCAAGCAAAACTGACCACATCTAATTCTTTCATGTGATTCAGTGTGACTTGTGTCTGTGCCTCACAGCACTTTTTAACAAATTATATTTTGAAAAAGTATTGCTCTACAACTTGTACTTCTCATTTTGAATGCATACAGAACCTACATTTTACACGTGTGCATGTACTTTCATCCATTTTCTTATTAGATCACTTTAAAATCCAATATATCTTATCTATGAACATATCTCTCACACTAAATGCTGTGATTTTGTTTATTTTCTAGATAATTATTTTAGAACTAGTTTATGTTTATTTCCCTTGTAACTTTCTTTATGGTTTCTCAATGATTTGTTGAACACCTGGGAAGTGTTCCATAAGTATTTACTATTTTACAAGCAGGTCATTTAAGCTAAACTAGAGGCAGACTCCTGTTAAATTTAGAGATCTAGCCTTGGTGTCAGAAGCATGTGGGTTCGGAGCCGGGCTCTGTCATTTTCTAGCTATATCATCTTGGGTATGACATTTAAGGACTCCACTGTTTCCCCATTTGTATAAAGTGGTTCTTGTTCTGTAGATTGGTTTTCCACTTGTCCACATTTATTTTTCCCCCTATTGGCTGAGCATTCCCTTGTGGATTAATACTGTTGGCTGTCCTTTTATGCCTTGGCTTAACCACAGAAGCTATGGAACCACTGCATTATTTTCTGGGCTCTACTACTATCTTCAGACTGATGAAGATGCCTTGATTATGAATTTCATCTTGAATGGGGAGGGTTAATGTCCTGTGGGAATAAATTTGACCCATGAAACAACGAGAATAAAGGAGCCCACAGATAAATTGCTTTCCCTGCTTTACTTGAGGATTCTTTTCAAGCCTCCCATCATGACTGGACAACCAGCTAGTACGTGTACACACACACACACACACTTGCTCCATCTAAGAATACATTCTATCTTATACATGACTCCAATGTATTTCTCGTCCATCCTCAACAATTAAATGGAAATGATGTGTACTTTTATTTTATACATGTGGGCAACCTTTTTGTTTAGCTTTATAAAAGAACTCTAGAACACCTGAGTGGATACTTGTGTGACCTGTATCCTGGTATCAATGGGATGTAAAACTGCTGAGAGCATTCAAAAAATAAATATCAAAAAACAGAGATTTACACTGATAATGAGAGCCAAATATGTTCTTCCCCCAAAAAAATTATTAATATTTCTAGATTATTTTTATCTTTACTTATATCTACCTGAATATCATAATAAAGTTAACCATTGGGTCTCTTAATCTCATGGTATAGTGATTTCAAAACATTCTCTATGTACAAGGAAAATGAGAAAGGAATTGCTGTAGTTTAGATCTAGATGATCCACATAGGACCACGTACTAAAGGCTTGGTTCCTCGCTCATATCACTATTAGTAGGGGGTGGAACCTTTAGAAGATGAGGCCCAGTGGGAGGTGACTAGTTCATTGGAGGCATGCCCTTGAACAGTATGGTGGGGCCCCGGCCCTTCCTCTTTTTCTCTTGCTTCCTGACCATGAGTTTAATACTTTGTTCAACCACACACTCTGGCTATGATGTGCTGCCTCACCACAGGCTCAGGAAAATGAAGCCAATTGGTTATGGACTGAAACCTCCAAAACTGTGAGTCTAAATAAACCTTTTTTTCTTATAAGTTGTTTTATCTCAGGTATTTGTTACAGTAATAAAAACTAACAGAAGTTCCATTCGAAATGACTATAGATAACACAGGACTTGAAAATGATACAGACAGATTTTAGGAGGGCTTAAGTTTATGCTGGATGTTAGAACTTGGAAGTTTAGAACCTCCAGGTAGTAGAGAAACCAAGTGTGTACAGTGTGTTTCAGATATGCATCACAAGTAAAACTAGATTAAGATGGGTATTAAAATAATTTATTGGGAGGCCATTATAGACTGGGGTGACTCCATTACCCTGAGTTGCTTTGTAAGGAAACTAAAGCCCAAATCAGAGTAGATGTCATATATTTAACAATTGAAATTTAAGCTTAACTGATTGGAAACTGCCAAGTCTACAGCCCCATTTTAACCAATGCAACATTTTACAATTTCTGTTTCTGTGAGCACCTTATAAAAGATTTCCCTTCACATCCATTTGGTGGAGCCCAAACCACTTTTGGTTTGGCACTGCCCCATTTATGAATCACTCTTTGCTCAAATAAAGTCTTCAAATTTTCAGCATAACTCAGCTTATCTCTTAACATAGTTTAAAGCCAACCTTTTGCTCAGGCATGAGAAAGAGAGGAAGCAAAGGGACTAGGAAAGATAAGCTAAGGGACATAAAAACATAAGTTGCAGGAAAATATATATCTCAGAAAAGAAATGGTAAAATTCACTAAGTCTCCATTACTTAAAACAGTGGCTGTGGAACATCTATTCTAAGGGTTCTGCTAAAGAAAAAATGATCTGCACAGACTTTCTGCAGATTTCTTTGGTAAAAACCATGATACCAATCTTTTGCAGAGAGAGAAAAAAAGAGGGAAGGAGGTAGAATCAGAGAGAGAGAAAGAGAGAGAATTTTTCCATAGGAGTCTAAAAATTAGCATTAAATCCTAAGTTGAATAGCCATGAAATATAAAAACTTGACTGTTTTATGTGTTCGCCATCAGATAATATTTGTTTTATTTTTTTATTGCCTTATTCAAATATCATCAACTACTCGCTTATGATGAAGTATGTAAACCTGTAACATTAGAAACAATTTTCATCTAACTTGAATTTGGGGCCTAAATATATCCAAGTGCTAATGAATGCTGAGATGACCTTGGCTAAAAGTGTCTGCCAAATTCTTATAATCCCTTATCAGTTAAAACAGCCATCTGATATTTTAAAGTAAGTTGGAGAGAAATGGAATGAGGGAGCATCTAAGGGTGTTCTATTAAAGTTGCACAAAAAAAGAGGCTACATTAAAGCCAGTAGTTTAAAATGCTGAGCTGAGAAAATAGATTAGATTTTAAATCAAAACAAAGTTACAATTTGTACCTTTACTGTTGAATGTTGTATATTATCCCCTTAAAAACTAGCAAAGAAAATGTTAATTATGCCTTAACTTCACTTACTCTTTCTGTATCAGACTTATGACACATTTTTCAAAATATTAATTTTAATATGCCTTTCTAAATGTTGAGAAAATGGGGAAATATTCTTGAAGATCTTCTATCCTCACTCATCTTAAATTTAACTACAAATACTTTTCGGCAAAAAAATGAAAGAATTTCAATTCTTTTTGATGTTGCAGAAAAATATTTTTAACTACATTGAGTCATTGGGTGATGTTAGGAACTTGAATACATATGCCACAATTTTCACCAGGTATATTAAAAAGTAAAGCTGCAACAAACATCTAACTTTTTATTTCAAAAAAATTATTTGGTTTCCAAGAAAACTCTAGTGTCAAAAGTTCTTATACAAAATAAAGACATCGCTTTGCTCTTCACAAAAATAAAAGTCCTATGAAAATGAAATATTTGACATTTTGAACATAAAAATTTTCACTATAAAATATTTGGCTTAGATTAGAATAAACAAACCTGCATGACGTAGATTAAACTCTCCTTGCCACAAATATGGCCTTAAAAACCAGGGTTCTGTTCTTTGAAAAACAATAAAAGAGAATTTGAGGTTCTGCCAAGCAGGTCTCTGCTCAGTTTCTCCAGACCTGAGACTCATGAATACCTGCCTGTGGCTCCAAATGGAGGCTAGCCAAGACAGAGGTGAAACACTGTTCATGACCATGCAGCTAACTGTGTCAGGAAACACAGAACACTGGCATGCTGAAGTGGAAGTTTCACATTACTTGCTATTATTGTAAAACATTTGTATACAAAAATAATAATTAGAACTACTGTCTTCAGGAAAGATCTCTTTTTCTTTCCCTCTTCCTTTATTTTTTTTTTCTATTGAGGCTGAGAAAGATGCTGCTTTTCCCATTACATTAGATATTTCAATATTACATTTAACTCCTCTGTACATAATTCTTTAGAAATATATATTTTATCTGTCCACTCAACATCAAATGGGCAATCTCAAGTTTTAGTTGTTTTTATCTGGTATTTAATATTCATTTGTGGAAGTAAAAACAACCCAATGAAAACTGCATCAAAGCAGATCTGTGTCCGCTTCCAGGGATCGCTAACACATATGCCATTATTTCAAAGTGAACTTTAGAAAGGCTGACTTAATTCACTGTAATATAATTTATAGCCAGCAGTAAATGATGTTTGTTGTAACCTTTCACTGCATTTTGAGACAAGTCCATTTCATAGCAATTTTATGTAGCATCAAATATTTAATGTCTATAAAGGAATACATATTTGAAATATAAAAATTGCACAGTAAATCTCTCACAGATATATATATATATATATATATATATATATATATATATATATAGAGAGAGAGAGAGAGAGAGAGAGAGATTGAGATTGTGTGTGTGTGTGTGTGTGTGTGTGTGTGTGTGTGTGTGTTATTGAAGATGGAACCCAGGGGCATTCTATCTCTGAGCTACACCCCAGCCCTAGTTTTTAGTCTTTTTTTTTTTTTTTTTTTTTTTGGTGGTACTGGGGTTCCTGGAAACCCTTCTACCTCTGGGCTACACTCCCAGACCTATTTTTATATTTGTTTTTTATTTGGAAACAGGGTCTCTTAAGCCAGCGAGACTGACTTTGAACCAGCAGGATCCTGCTGTCTCCGCCTCCCAAGCTTCGGGATTACAAGCTTGTACCACCAGGCCCAGCTTTAGTCTTTATTTCCAAACAGGGTCTCAATGAGTTGCAAAGGGCCTAGCTAATAGCTGAGGCAGTCTGTGAACTACAATCCTCCTGTCTCAACCTCTCAAATGCTGGATTTACAAGCATGCACCACCACACCTGGCCTCTCAGGGTATATTTAAAAGCAAAATTTATGTTTTCTTTATTTGGTCAAGTTTATCCATGTTTTTAACCTGTTGTATGTTGTTTTTCACTTTGTGCCATGGAATTACCACAAATCTTTTTGGTAGTTTTTTATTATCCCCTTTTTCTATGCAACTAGCCCTATGTCACCAGGAAACATTACTCTTTCACTGAATCTGGTGATTCATAAAATTAATACTACAAAAATTTTTATTGTACTTATTTTATTTTTTATTGGTGCATTGTAGTCATATGTCTTCATGGGATATAAGATGGTGGAGACATATATGCACACATCAACCAATTAGCCCTTACCCAATTCCTACCCCATTCCTTTCTCCTCCCTCCTTCTCATGCTTAGCTTAGTGATTGACTTTAGTATGTTTGTTAAAGTACGTGTGCATTAGAGAATTTCCTTCTTCCTCCCTCCCATCCCCTCAGGTCGCCTTATTTACTCATGGATAGAATCTCCTTCTTCATCTAGAGTTCCTCCTGTTACCCACTTCTCCCTAGCTTTAGCATATTAGGAAGGGCATCCATTTTCTTATTTTTTGTGACTAATCTCACAAAAACCTGATGTCATTACTTCCCTTTTATTGCTATCATTGCTTTCTTTTGTTTTTTTTTTATGACTATAGCTGGAAAGATGAATAAGTGATGGAGATATGATAGATATTTGTTAGCATATTATTTATTAATTCATTGGGCCCTTTTAATGATAATAAAATCTATAAAGATGGAAACAAAATAACTTTATTGTTATATTTTATATAAAACACAAAACAAAAGAACTTCATTCTAAAAACACAAATTTATTATAATCACAACTTGATAATAAGAAAGTAGACCAGTACTTGGGAGGCTAAGACAGGAGGAACAATGTACATGAACAGCCTGAGCTATTTAGTGAGGCCTTCTGCAACTGAGTAGGACCTTATTTCAAAATAAAGAATAAAAAAAGGGCTGGAGATGTAGCTCTGAAGTAGAATGCCCCTAGGTTTAATCCCCAGTACTGCAAAAAAAAAAAAGTAGAAATTTAAGGTCAAATTATTCATTATTTACTAAACAGTAATGGAGTTTATATTGAGTTATATAACTTTATCATTTTAAAATACACATTATTTTATATTTTACACTATTTTAAGCTCAATATTGTTAAATTTATTTTAGGATATAAAATATTGTAACAATTTAACAATTCCAGTACAATTACTAAATTCTCATAATGTAATTATTCCATGATAGCATAAATAATATTTGTCAAGTTTTGTATAATACTTTCTTCTTATTTTATTTTTATTTTTGGTGGTACTGGGGTTCCTGGAAGCCCATCTACCTCTGGGCTACACTCCCAGACCTATTTGATATTTTTGAAACAGGGTCTCTTATGCCAGCGCTGCTGGCTTCGAACCTGCGTGATCCTCCTGTCTCTGCCTCCAAAGTGCGGGGATTACGAGGGTGTGCCACCATGCCTGGCTTGTATAATACTTTCTACTTAGTAGTTGATACCATGATCTTTTATATTTTTTCTTTGAAGTCTTGTTTATCTCATAAACATTTTATTCATAATTTTTAAAATTTTTATTGGTTTGTTTTTATTATCAATAGCTAGCATTGATGTAAATATTTACAAAAGATTATATTTTGTCATCAACAAAGGTAATTTTCACTATATTGAGATGATATATTGTTTAGTTTCCAATTTTAATTTTTTTTAAATCACTCACAAGTATTTAATCTTGTTTTTTATTTCTTCAAAGCCATTGGTTTAGAGATTCTCCCAGACATTCTTTTGTGTTGACTTTCTCTTCCTCTTCAAAATCCTATATTATTACTCCATTAACCCCAATTGCATATACTAATAAACCAAGCTATAACATCTAGCTTAATGTGTCTGTTCTGTGGGGGGCAGAAGATGGGGAATGATCCCAGGCAGGCTGCTAAGCCATAGGAGCCTAAACAGAAATAAACAATTTGCTGTGTCAAGTTTCCATGTGCTCACTACACTGGTGGGAAAATCTTATTCAAGGTGGAATCATTAGGGCCATTGACTTGTAAAGGCGATGTGGAAGTCCTTCACCAGCAGCAATCATGTGTGATGGATAATAAACACATGCCTTTGCTGAATCATTTGCTTATACTATTCCCATGATCCTATCATCAATTTTGTTTCCTGTTTCATTTTTTTGAAACCCAAAGTTAAGAAAGAAGGAGAAAATTCACAAGAAAAACGGTGAACATTTTTATTTAAATTTAATGGCTACAATATTAAAAGAAGTATATTCTTGCTATTTGTTTTGTAGTATCTAGATCTTATCACTTTGAAAAAAACATGATTGGGTTTTTAATTTAAGGAAGCATACATCAGTAGACACTCATCAAATATGCCACTAGGCTAAACACAGCCTCAGTCCTAAAAGAAGAGACCGTGACCAATGGAAGCTTGTTTTTTTCTTTCTTTCCTTTTCTTTTCCTGCATTGAGACATACATTCTATCATTCCCTTAGATCCCTCACATTAGGGCCTCTGAAGAAAAATTGAACTTTTCTCTTTCAGCCAAACAAGTATAAACCTCTGAAACAATCTAGAAAACAGTAGAATCATAAAGGAAAGTTTTGTTGCTCACAGCCACCGCTAGCTCTACCACCATTGCCTCCAGTCCCATTTCTCTTTTTACCTGATCAACTCCTCTTCAGTGACTTAAGTTTATTTTCAGTCTCAGTCTCATGTTGACACCTGCTTCCTCTCTGTCATTGTTCTAAATTCCTAATTATATATCTCTAAAAGTTTCCACCCCCAAATCACAGAATCTCAATGTGATTTTCAGAATATTTCTTTTCCATTGAATTATAAAATAACTTTTATGTGCTGCATCTCATATTTTCTATCTATATCACCTTTAGTATGGTCATCTTTCCTTGTTCAACAAGTTTTAGTGTATGAACCATTTTTATCCTTTTGGATCTCCTCAGAACCCTGGTTTAGAGGACTTCTACGTTCCTGTGGAGGATCTTTGATGATCTCTAACCAAATGACACTCATCTAATCCACTGTAGTCCCCTCCTCCTCTTGACACTCCCTGGGACCTTGGCATCCCAGGATTTGCCAGATTTAAAGCACCAAAAACACAAACAAAAACAGAACTTGTTAAACTTACTTATACTGAACAAGTAAGTAACAAGTACTTACTTATTACACTCATTTGGTCTTTGGTCAAAATATACAGATCCCTTCTCAGGTTCCACTCTCTGCTTCTTATTACCACGTATTGTTATAAGATATTATATTTTATGTCAGCTCTTTTTCCTTGTGACCCAAATATTTGACATAAAAGAAGAAGAGTTTATATTTGACTTAGGTTTTCATAGGTTTAGTCTGTGGTCAACTGGCCCCAAGTGAGAAACATCATGTCAGAAGATCATGGCAAAGAAAAGGATCTCAGCTCTTGGTAGCCAGAAGAAGAAAGAGAGGAGATAGAAAGAGATTGGGAACAGATATAGTCCCCAAAGGCACACCCTCGTTAACCAAACTCCTCCAGCCAAGCCCCACCTGACTACAGTTGCCACCCAGTAAATCCATTCAAATAATCCAGTAGCAGATTAATTTACTGTGAGGTTAGAGCCCAAATGACTCAGTTACTTCACCTGTGCACATTCCTGCATTGCCCACACATGAGGTCTGGGATACATTCTGGATCCAAATCAAAAACAGCTTGCTTCATGTCTCCCATATCAGAAACAAATTGGGGTAGAACTCACCTCCTATTCTGCTTGACCTGCTATTAGTGTGGTCCAGTTTGTTGTTGTTTTTAATTTTAGCCTGAGTTAATTAGGCAAATCAGGTGGTAGTAGTCTAGGAGTCTAGTGACTTTTGGTTCATTAGGAAGGATAATAAACCATTCTTTCTCCTTCCATGTTATGTCATGCACATGCTATTTTGTCACAGCTCTACATCTATTACTGTTGGTAACATGCCACATTATTAGGAAAATGGGATAGCATTAGTATTACACCTTGTCCAATTTCTCTCTCAAAATAAAGAAACAAATAAGTTACAGAAAAGAAAGTAAAATTAAAAAAATAGTTTATTTAAAAATCTATTTGGAGTTACTTTCAATTCCATAATTATTCACGCTCTCTATTTGGTCTAGATTTGTGTTTGAACTCCTCTCTTTTCTAATTCACTTTTTTTTTTACTGCAAATGGGATGGAATTCCAGCTCTCAGCTTATTCTGCATCTCTGGTAGGATGACTTTTCTGTCCTTTTCCATCCCTCTTTATGATGTTTTGTTTTATTTCTCAAGTATCAAGCATTTCAGATAGCCTGGATTTTTTTTCATGTTGTATTTTAAATGACTATTCCTTTTTTTCACTGATCCCAGAATTTAAAATCTGGTAGGAAAGGCAGACTTTTTTTTTTATTCTCCATGCTATCTACAAGTCTTTGCATACTCTTAGATATAATGCCATGGTTCAATAAATTTTTGTTGTATCACTAATTATATGAAGTAATGTATAAAAACTTATGATAATGCTTATTATACATTTCTATTTCATAGATGAAATATATATGTGTACTTGAAATTATTGCTTTCATTCCATATTTTTATCAGTATGATTTCCCTTTAATATTTGGAATTTGTGAAAAGACTAAAACCACAAAAAATATGTGTTCATGTAAACATACAAGTATTCTTTGAGTGGTGCATGACATTTTAAAATTCAATTAGATTTCTTAGGAAATGTATTAAATATAATGCTTTCAGTGTGCTAAAAATGACTATGAAATTTAATTTGTTTTCAAATTAAATTAAGTTATTAGAAAATAAGTTATTAGAAAATACATAAGTTATTATATATAATATATAATATATATATAAAATATATATAAGTTATTAGAAAATATACCCAAACAGACATTAAATTAATTTTACAAGTTTAACGTTTATATAAGCAATAAACTTTGTACTTTCAATATATTATATTTTACTGTATCTTAGAGTTATTATTATATGGTCATAAATCTTACTTTCTAATGACATTGGCTTGCAAAAAAAATTCACTTTGTAAGTAATAGAATTCAACTTTTATTAAGACATTTGAAAATGGATGACTTAGGATCTAACAGTTTAATGTAATGAAGATTGGCATTTATATTTCTTTTTTGTAAATTTGAGTAATCATTTCTGATAATTAAAACAAACCTTCTTACATTAGGCATTTAAAAAATGTACACTATGCAGTATGATAATGAAAATGACTGCAGCCTTCTAACAATATCAGAAACAATTGTTCCATTCACTCATAATATCAGTTTGTTCCATGCCCAATATTTCATTTTATGGAAATACTTTCCTAACTCTCTTTACTCAAGAAGAGCATTTGCATACAAATATTTTCATGTATTATTTGCAAAACAAAATGAAGGTAATGGTTTTCCTATTATAAACTAATATTACAACTCTTGTAGAATTTGCTTTCTGTCCACTTAAATTATGTATAGGTATCTGTTCGAGATGTCGGGAAAAAATAGGCTATACTTTTAATTTGAAACAGACACAAAGATTATATTACTCTCATCTGTTGCATACAAGTCAGGCTAATTTTAATAATAGAAAAAACATTATATTATTATACTGACTATAGATATTTTAATGATATTTCTTCAACATAGTTAATGTAAGGTTCACTGAACTTCTTCAATCTGAATCATTGTATCACTAAGATTACACTCACAGAGGAAAGCAATAGTGATTGTTGAGTGTTGCCCTTTAAAATACTTTCAGATGACAGATATTAGTAGCCCACAGTACCAACAGGATTGTCTAAGTGTACTGATGTTATTATACATATACATATTTTATTGCTGCATTGTAGTCACACATCTTAATGGTACAAGATCATAGAGGCAGGAAAACCCCTCTCACAGTTGTCATGAAGGTCTCTTCACTTTCATGATGTTGGTCAGCTTGTGTAATCACTGGCTTAGAAGCAAAGCTATGTAAGAGGTATAAGCCCTCTCATTATTAAATTATAAGAAAGAGATGTTGTGTTTTATAGTATACAGGATTAAAGATTTTAAAGTGTATATGTAATTTCAAAAGTTCCATGTATAAAATATCTCTCCTCCTCCTCCTCCTCCTCCTCCTCCTCCTCCTCCTCCTCCTCCTCCTCCTCCTCCTCCTTCTTCTTCTTCTTCTTCTTCTTCATCTGCAGTACTTGGAATTGAACTGGAGGCTTCATGAATGCTAGGCAACTGCTCTAGTATTGTTTTTTCTTTAATTTATTTCAAGCCAGGTTCTTACTAAGTTTCTTAGGCTGGTATTAAATTTGTGATCCTCCTGCCTCAGTTTCCTGTATAATTGGAATTACAGGCATGTGCTACCCAGTCTAGCAGCTATTTATTTACTTATTTGTGTGTGTTATTGGGGATTGAACCCAAGGTATTCTAAATCTGAGTTACATCCCAGCCCTGTTTTATTTTTTCATTTAGAAATAGGGTTTCACTAAGTTGCTGAGAGCGTCAAATTGCTGAGGCTGGCTTTTTTTTTTTTTTTTTTTTTTTTTTTTTTTTTTGCGGGTGTGGGGATGGAACCCAGGGGCATTCAACCTCCAAGCTACACCCCCCTGGCTGTTTTTTTATTCTTTATTTTGAAACAGGGTCTCACTAAGTTTCAGAGAGCCTCACTAAGTAGCTGGGGTTGTCCGTGAACCGCTATTCTATGGGTCTTAGCCTCTCAAATGTTGGGATTACAAGCATGCGCCACCACACCCGGCTGAGGGCTAGCTTTAAATGAGATCCTCCAAAATACAGGGATTACAGGCATGTGCCATCACGCCCAGCCCTGGAAAATTTATTTTTTTCAAACATGATGGGTAAGAATGAAATTATTGGGAATATGATAATGATTTCTATTCTGCAAGTATATGGTCATTATTTGCCCATATAATTTCATAAAGACAGTTATAAAAATTTCACAATGAAAAATAACTGGTAATAGTTTAAATTCAAGGTATTACTCTCAGAAATTCTATAAAAATAATAAATTTCACTGTCTCAATTTTTTTTTTTTTTTTGTTGGTACTCTGGGTGGAACCCAGGGTCCTTCTACCTCTACTCCCAGGCCTATTTTATACTTTATTTGGAAACAGGGTCTCACTAAGTTGCTGAGAGCCTCACTGAGTAGGTGAGGCTGGCTTCGAACCTGTGCGATCCTCCTGTTTCTGCCTCCCAAGCGTGGGGATTACAAGTGTATACCACCACGCCTGGCTCTCTCAATCTTAACTATGAAAATTATACTATTAATGACCAAAGTACCAAAAAGAAAATCAAAGATCTTGAATAAAAGTAATTATAAAATAGTACTTTGAAAAATATTTGTTTGAAATTTTAATCTGAATTAGTATTCAAATAAAACACTACAAAATGATTATTTTTATGTTAAGAGATTACAATTATAGACTGGGTGTGGTGGTGCATACTTGTAATTTCAGCACTTGAGAGGGTGAGACAAGAGGATTGCAGGTTTGAAGTCAGTCTCAACAATTTAGTTAGGCCTTCATCTATCCAGTAAGACCTTGTTTTCAAGTAAAAAATAAAAAAGGGATGGGGTATAGATCAGAAGTAGAATGCTGGTTTCAATTTCCAGTAATACACACACACACACACACACACACACACACACACACACACACACACACACTTACAGAAACTTAAATTTCTAGCAGGAAATTTTTAACACAGTTTGTTATCATACTTTCTAGCAATCAAATTAAGTTACTGACATTTGATAGCATAATGTTTAAATTTAAAATGAATACATAATATAGCTTCCAAACTAACCAGCAGCTGAGTCTTTAACATGCCCAGCAATTCTATAATGTTTATTTAATTAGATCTCTTTTCCATTTTCCCTGACTTGGTCAACTTGTTTTCTATAACAAAATGCTGTAGATGGTGTAGTTTAGACTACAGGCATTTATTCCTCAGAGTTCTAAAGGCTGGGAAGTCCAAGGTGGGTGGCAGCATGTCTGGGCTCTGGGACAGGGCTGTCTTCTTGGTTTGCAAATGGCAGCCTTCTCATTGTGCCAAATAAACAGCGCTCTCATCTCTTTCTTTACTCAGAAGAACACTAAGTCCATATAGGCAATGTTTGAGTCAGCATTCACACTGCTGTGACCCCAAATACCTGACAACCACCACTTAGAGGAGAGAAGATGTATTTTCTCACAGCGCTGGAAGTTTCAGGTCACCTCTGTGGGGCTCAGGATGGCAACCGGAAGCAAAGAGAGCACAGGACCTCGTGGAGGCCAGAGACAGAGAGGGAGAGCGAGGGGTTGGGAGTGAGGGACACAGATGGTCCATAAGGCCACACCTTCAGGGGCCTCCCTAACACCCAAACCTCACCTCCAACATGGCTACTTTTTCTACAAATCTGCCTCTGATATAACTATGTGTCTCTGAGGTCTGGGGGACATTCTAAATCCGAACCATATCAGGCAGGTTCCCTCCTCCAAATACCATGAGACTGGCTATTATAGCTCCAAAATACAAATTTAGAGTGGGAGAAAGACACAGAGATTTTGCCTATGATATTCCCTGGTAGCTTTTTAGGAAATTCTTTGTTTTCCTCAAATAATTGAAGGACACATTCTCCTTTTAATAATTTTCTTTTTCAGCTGTTGATTGTACCTTCTCTCTTTCTTACAGAGAAATGCATGTTCATTAGAAGGGTTATTGTAAGCTTTCTCATGGAGAAAATTTAAAAATCCAGTGGTTTTGCTCCTATTACAAGCTTTTCCTTTCTAAGCATGGGCTCTGGAATCCGTTTATCCTTTTTCTTCTGAGAAACCTTTAGACACCAAAGCTAATCTTCCTTTCCTACATCTTCAACTTTCTACCTCTACTATCTTGTTGTTAGCATTTTATTGTGATTAATTCTCTTTTGTACTCAAAATAACTGATCTCTGCTCTTTACCTCCTTGCTTCTAATTACTACCCTAAAGCACTTGTCCACAACCTAGACAAATGTTTTGACAGATTTGATTATATTCACTTTCACCATATCCTCACCTACTTGTCATTTTTCAATCTAAGAATAACTACTTTCCATGTCCACCATTCCATTGGAAAACAAGCTTGCCAAAATTACTCACTGCCTCCTTGTACCTAAGTATCAAGGCCTCTTCAGTCTCATGTCGCCTGTCCTTACAGCAGCACTGGGCACTGTTTGTCCTGGTGTTTCTTCCCCTGGCTTCTCTACCAGCATGATCCCATGCTTTTATCCCACATCTACTGGGATGTTGCTTCCCGATGATTCTGTACAATGTGATTTCCATAAGTGATATTTAATACTGTATTTACTCAGGCTTTTATTTTAGATCCTGTTCTCATTTTAATTTTCCCTTATTCTTTGAAATGGCATTGATATTCCTAACTGTCCACAGCTTTCACTAAAATTGTCTAGACAATCCTTCTGCTCTCTAAATTAGGCATATAAATACTATCTAATATTTTTATGTATGTTCTAATAAAAGTTTATTAAGTCCAGTGAAACTATAATTTCAAATAATTTTCTAGTGTCAAAAAATCCATTCTATCAATTTTTATAAAACCTTGGATTTTTTCATAATTTGTTGGTATATGGCATTTATACACCATATTGAAGTTCCATACATGCACATTGCCATTTGAATATTTCCCTCTACGTACCACATCACTCCTCTTTCTCTCTCCCCACATGAATTAATGAGATTGGTAATAACACATTCATTTATCGACATAAAATTAATTGAATGGGTTCCTTCCCCAGACCTCCTTCTTCCCCTCCCTAGTTCCCCTTTTTAAAAGGCATCCTGTCCCGCACTGACTTTATTTTTCCAACCAAATGTGTGCCAGCTGCATAAACAGAAATACCTGTAACCAGTTGTCCAGGTCAAATGTCTTGGCATCAACTTTCACCCTATCCTTAGGTACCAAATAGATTCAATCATCTGTAACTTTAAACAATTCTCTGAGACTCTTTCAGGTTCAACAATTTCTCTACGTTACATTACTGTCCCTACTCGAGCCTTTTCATTACCCACTCTGCTTCTAGTTCTCTTCATTTCCAAAACTGCGAGATGGCTTAGCTTCCAAACAGGCAAATCTGAAATGCATTTGCCTGTGTAAACATCTTAGTGGTATCTTATTAAATTTTCTTAAAGTTAAATCAAGAGTTAAGTCAAGAGGCTTCTTGTTAAACTAGGAACTCTCTAAGGTGAATTCTTGATTCTCCAGTCATGTTTCAATTCCTCAGTTGCATCAGTCTTTTTTTAATGTCAAATATCACATGTTCCCATGAATTCTTTCTCCTCAGAAGCATCTCAAGCATCCCTAATTCACTATTTATTCAATTAACTCTTGTTTAGCTAGGTTTTAGCTTCAAAACTATTTCCTCTGGGAAGAACACCCTACTTACTTATGCAAACTTAATTCGTAAGCATAAAAATGCTCCTTTTCACTCTGCATTTGGACTTCAGAACATGCTTCTGAACACCAGTCATATATTCTGTCTTCTGCTTGATTATTTTCACTTGTACATTATACAGAAACCTAAATAAAAAACAAACCCTATCCCCCAAGCTTGGACACAAGTGCTTCCACACAAGTGTTATCCACTGCGTGTTCATCTTGGGATCATCCTTAAGTTACTTTTTTTTCTTACACCTCATATTAATTAATGATTATACCTAGGTCTCATCAACATCTCACCTTTACCACTACTCTTCCTCTGGCCCAAGCAACGGTTCTTAAAGGATTACCTCCAGTAGCTTTCAACATCGGCTCTGTGTTGTGCTTTCACTCTTGTGTTGTTTTCTCAACACAGTAGACAAAAATGTCCTCTTAGAACCCATCAGGTGACGCCATACTTTTCCTACAATGAAGTCCCATTTTCTATCTCACTACCACACTGTTCCCTTTCTTGCTACCTCCCCTCTCATTCTTCTTCATTTACCTGGATTCCCTTGCTGTTTCCTAAACATGTCAAGCCCCCTCCTACTTCAGAGGTGTTTATTTGCTGTTGAGTATGTCTAGGAAACACTTCTGAATATCTATATTGAGTTTCTCCTTTACACCTAGAGAATTTAACTAAAATGTTACTTTTACTGGGACCTTCAGACATGGTTCTTTAAAACTGCGCTAACTTGCTTCTGAATTGTCCGTTCACCTTTCACCTCGCTTTTACACTCGTACTATCACCTTTTAACATCCTATATATTCTACTGATTTCTTTTTCAGTTTATAATCACCTACTAGAAGTACCTTAAAAAAAATGGATTTAAGCCAGGAATGGTGGTCCACACCTGTGATCCCAGTATTTGGAAGGCTGAGATAGGACAATCGCAGGTTCAAGGCCAGCCTCAGTAACTTTGAGAGAACATGTTTTAAAATTTAAAAAAGGGGGGGGGGGTCTGAGGATGTAGCCTGAAGGCAGGATATCCCTGGGTCCAATTTCTAATACCCTCTACTAAAAGAAAATGGGTTTATGTATGTTTGGACTACTGTATTTCCTATAAATTAACAATGTGTGAAAACTAGTATGTATTCAGTAAGCATTGACTTAGTGAATAACATTCAGCTACTGAAACTATGTACTCATCTGTTATCTTCCATATAAGCATTTTATAGACAAGGAAACCATTTATTACTGTCATTAAGAGGTTTATGCTAAAAAAAAAAGGATAGAATTGATGAGGTATTTGAAAGACAACTCTCAAAAATAAATTGCTCATCATTTTATATTTTTATTGTTACATTGTAGTCTTACATCTTAATGGGGTATGAGATGGTAGAGGCATACATACACACATCACTCATTTAGCCCTTCTCCAGTTCCCACCCTATTCCCTCCCCCCCCCTCCTTTTCATGTTTGGCTTAGTGATTGACTTTGATTTGTAAATATATATCATGTGCATTAGGAAATTTTTCTTTTCCTTCCTCCCATCCCCCTCAGGTTGCCTTATTTGTTCATCTATTGTTTCTCCTTTTTCGTCCAGAGTTCCTCCTGTGGTGACCCTTTTTCTCGCTAGCTTCCAAAGATTAGAGAAAGCGTTTTATTTTCTACTTTTTAATTGAGGAAAGAATCAAAAATTATAGAATTGGCTGAGCTAGGTCAATTAATAAATTTATTTTTTCATTTATTTATTAAGAGGGGGCTAGGTAGTTGGTTAGTAAAAGGTTTAGGAAAATGGGCAATGCTTTCTTCTTTAGAAAAAGTAAAAGGAGGCTTCATTTAATTTTATATAAACATGCTCTTTGAGGCAGAAACAAATCTCATTTTCATTTATTTATTTATTATTTATTTATCAGTTTTATTGGTGCAGTTCAATTATACATCGTGATGAAGTTCAAGGGCAAACATGATTTTCAGGGTGAAAATATAAAAATGATTCTTGGAGTTACTTCTAAACAGAACTTGACTCGAGTCTTAAAGTAGTAGAAATATATATGTTAAGCAGGAAACATTTTTTGTTTTTAAATTTTATTTATTTATTTATTTATTTATTTATTTATTTATTTATTATATATTTTGCAGGTCTAGGGATGGAACCCAAGTGCATTTGACCTCTGAGCTATACCTCCCATCGGTTTTTTATTCTTTATTTTGAAACAGGGTCTCACTAAGTTGTGGAGGGCCTCACTAAGTAGCTGAGGCTGTCTGCGAACTGCAATCCTCCGGTCTCAGCCTCCTAAATGCTGGGATTACAAGTGTGCCACCATGCCCGGCTAGTAACTTTTTTTTTTTTCATGTGGTAAATTTCTGTAATCTCAGGGTAAACACTGCAGCTGCAACACATGAGTATTCTCTGGGCGAACAGGACAAGGGTTAAATAGCAATTGTGATTGGCATGAGAAATGTAAACAGGAATAGGATATAATAAATGCTAAACACAGACCTCTAAGCTAAGAAGGGAGAAATATGAAAAGCGGGAAAGCCATATGCACAATAAGGAGTTTGTAGATTAATAGGTGATTCAATAAAAGCAGACAACCAGCATTTAGAATTGATTGATGCCATAAGAAGAGGTCAAGTCCAAGATGTGTACAAGTTGATGTGGAACAATTTCTGTTGCTGCTTCGTGACTTTTGGAAAAGGCTGTGACAGAAAAGAAAACAATAATAATAATAGGCTTCTCTTTGCCAGAGGCAGTGTTTTAACAAATTGCCACTCAGTAATTCTTGTTTGTTTGTTTGCTTTTAGTACTTGGAATTAAACCAAGGGGTATCCCTCTGAGGTACAACCCTAACCCTATTTTTAATTTTGAAACAGGGTATCACTTAGTTTGCCCAGGTTGTCCTCAAACCTGTGATACTCCTGGCTCAGCCTCCCAAGTACTGGAATAACAGATGTGTGCTACCACACCTGGCACTCAGTAACATTTATTTAATCTATATCATACCTGACACTGGAAATGTTTAAATATATAATTTTTTATAAAAATTGTACTGAATGAATAATAGCAATAAGTGCACAGATAATAAAGGTGCGATAAACACAACTGATAATAAAAGTAAAGAAAAGATTGATCTGTATTTAACAAGTTCAGCAGCATTAGTGAAAAGTATGGACAGCCTCAAAACCTTCTAACATAGGTCTTGCCAAAGCAAGGAAACCGGTGCAAATAATTTTAAGACTTGATAATAGATTATTTTAAAATTTAAATTAGAGACTATTTGACATATTAAGTTGCAATTAGGTAACTTATCAAATAAATTATGTGATTTTCATTGATCTTATTTTTATCTCAGAAGCTTCAAGACTATATATAAGGTTTAGTAATGCTTCCTATAAGGTATATATGGTTATATGGAAGATTGCATCAAAGAGAAGAACCATTTGTTTTTATATAATAGAGATTTAGTTAAGATCCATAATACATGCCAGGCGTGGTGGTGCACGCTTGTAATCCCCGCGCTTGGGAGGCAGAGACAGGAGGATCGTACAGGTTCGAAGCCAGCCACGCTGGCATACGAGACCCTGTTTCAAAAATATAAAAATAGTTCTGGGAGTGTAGCCCGGAGGAAGAAGGGCTTCCAGGAACCCCAGTACCACCAAAAAAAAAAAAAAATCCATAATACAAAATCAACATATCAATGTTCAGTAGCATTTCTAAATACTAATAAAAGACAAAAATAAATTAAAGCAAATGAGTCAAATTCATAAAAATGTACATAGGAATAAATTTAGTCAAAAAAGTGAAAAATCTATACATTAAAAACTATAAGATATCAATGAGAGAAGTTAAAGAAAAAAATAAGTGGAAAGATATTCCATGTTCTTGCATTGTAATAATTGGTTTTAAATGTTCATACTACCTAAAACAATATACATAATAACTGCAATTACTCAAAATGCCAATGACATTTTCAGAGAAACAGATAGAAAAAACACTCCCAAAATATGGATTGTACCACAAAAAATACCATATAATTAAAGAATCTGATGGGGGAAGTGGAGAAATCACACTGCCTGATTTCAAAATCTACTACAAATCTATACTTGAAAAAAATAACATGATACAGCCAAAAAAAAGATACTAAGACCAAAGAAACAGAAGGATGCCCAGAAATAAATCTATTTACCTCTTCTTTACATTCTCCTTCAACAAACATGTCAAGATACCACAATGGAGAATAATCTCTTCAATAAACAGTGCTAAGAAAACTACACACTCATATGTACCAAGTTAAAATTT
This sequence comes from Muscardinus avellanarius, assembly GCF_963383645.1. Lineage (NCBI taxonomy): Eukaryota > Metazoa > Chordata > Mammalia > Rodentia > Gliridae > Muscardinus > Muscardinus avellanarius. Next base: position 53,050,593 of record NC_137795.1, read on the forward strand.
GACCCTATTTTTATTCATGTACAAAAGTCAACTTGAGTGGCTATATTCAAGTACAGAGTATTATATAACTGAAAATTGTTAGGAGAATATATTTTAAGTATTCATTCCACAAGAGAGCATAAGTTGTTTGACTTAGCAATTCCATTATATATATACATATACATATATATATGTACATATATGCATGTTATACGTGTTGTCTATCATCATTATAAACAACATTGATCTATAAACTCAAAGTAAACAATGTAGGAATATTAGATATTTACAGAAAATTTGATTTTTATTTAAAATATGAACACTTATAATATTATAATCGAGATAGTTATTAATAAGAAAACTGTCCTAACAATTTGTATTCAAGGCAAGAAAGCGTACAATGGCAACTAGCAAAGTCCTGTTTTATTGTCATTCCAAGTGTGCTCTGCCAGCTTTCGTCTTGCACCAGCTGCTATGCAACATTGTCAACCACATGCTCTTGGAGCTGCAATATGTCTTTAGGCTAAAGAGTAGTAGAGATGACTTGGTATCTGTAAATCTTCAAATTTAGTAATTACGTCTAATTTCTGAGCCTGGTAAGAGAAAAATCAAACTGCAAAATGATTAATAAAATGTAATTGTTGATCTAATAGTTTTCCTTATATCACAAATCTTATGTGATTGAATATCTTACTGGAGTTAGCAACTTATAGCAAACCCTAAAGGGTAGTGTGAGGTGAATTTTCATTCATTTGATTTATCATAAGGTGTCACATGGGGAAGTGTGCAATCTATCCCAGCTCATTCATGACAGGGAGGAAGAGGCCACTAGAGACAGTGCTTTGCTTAGATAATTCAATGGTTCAAACTCTTATAAAATTATTTTAAAGCCAGAAAAAGCAGGGCAAAAGGTAAGGAGAATCAATGAAGGAAACAGTTCAAATAATGCTATGACAGTACAAGAAAGTATCACTATACAAATCTCACTAACATGGACGGGTAGGGAGAGGGGAGGAGGCTAAAATATGGAGGGAGACACACCAAGCGTTATGTGCATGCAGTTTTGTATCACTCTGAACCTCATTGTCATGTGTGTACCAATAAAAAATACTTTAAAATTAAAAAAAATTATTTAGTTTCAGATTTGTGAAATATTGTCTTTGATTCATCTAGGCCTCTTAATAAAAATACTGTTGTCAGTACTTTAAGTTCTCCATCCAGTGTGGGTCAAGTAGCTATGAAAATGTCTCACATGAGAAGACTATTTAAAAAGAAAAGCTATAAAGAGTTTTAGAAATATAAAAAGTTGCATTCAAATAAAATCGTTTTGGTAAAGAAGGCAGTACTTAATGTTTATGTTGTTTGTTGTCAACTGCAATTTAAATGCCAAAAACCTGATGCTGATCTAAGTGAATTTTCTCTGACACCATAAACTAAAAATATATAGTAATAGTCCAGATGACATTGACGCATGTTATTTCCATGTAGTAATGATAATCTCAGGCTAAATTCCAACACTAGAAAAGGGTGTTTACCTTTACAATGAAATCTGTCATGAAAGTAAAGGAAAGAAATAGAAATAACAGCAGGGCTGTTTTTCAAATTAAATGCTATGCTTTTAAACTTTTTCTATGCAAAGGAAAGAGGTTTCATGTGCCATATGATCAAGATTCAAACCAACTGAATAAGACACCAAAGTAAACTCATTCACGTCTGATCTAGTAGAAACAAAACTGAAGAAAGACTTTCATATTAAGCTTGAAAAAGAATACCATCAAACTGAGTCGATGGGCCATTTTCTTAACTGGCACTGTGGTCAGAAAACTGGCAGTCACTCCCACCAGCCTACTTTCAACACACACACACACACACACACACACACACACACACACACACACACACACTTACACACTTTCCAAGTAAACTCTCATGAAAGAAAAAAGGACCAGGTTTTTTTGTTCCTGGTTGCCATGATGATAACTTCATGTTCCCATTTTGTGTTAAACCTGCATCTCTTCCTGCCTAATAATCTCTGTGGCCTTTTGTAAACTTTCTTCATAAAAAGTTTTAAACAGTTTATGCACAGGAAACTCAGCTTTAATTTGAGTACTGTTTAACATGTCTTCATAAAAATACAGCCAGGCATTCCAGTTCTACATAGTTAGTATATATGAGCTTTTCACAAAGCTCTTGGCTGCTGCATTTGAATTTATTTGTAATTGTGATGCTGCCATACACCTAAATATCCCTGTTATGTTTCAGTTTATCCTTTGAATAAAAGCAGACCTAAAATAGATTAATTGAATAAAATATTAAAAGCAAAACTAAACTCAACAGCTAAATTTTCATCACAATATATGATCATAACTTAAAGAATTGACCTTCATAGTGAAATGCATTGACTTTAGTTGAAGAAATATCCAAAACCAAACTCGATTTTCCTTTGTTCTAAACAGTTAAACATTCCAAAATTTGAGGAAGAGACAAGGGCCAATGGCACAAACATTTTAGAGCTGACAGTTGCATGCCATATGCCAGAAGTGTTTTACAAATGGAGCAGTATTTCAATTTAAAATCAGTTTCAACACAGTGTGGTGTGGTGGTGGCAGGACAGAGAGAGAGAGAGAGAGAGAGAGAGAGAGAGAGAGAGAGAGAGAGAGAGAGAGAGATGGCTATTTAAATATTAACTTTTGAGTACTAAGAGAAAAGAAACTAAAACAGAATATATTTGTTTTCTGTGACCTCCCATCAAAATCACTTTTTATATGTATTTCCTGCCTTGTTGGGGATCTTCCTAATAAAGAAAAGCTACCAAAATCATTTAGCCTCTTCTACCTAACCTCCAATATCCAAAAGCTCTGTATTTTGTTTCAGTCTCATTTCCTGTCATCTCTCAGTGCATCCTACTACAGTTCACAGGCTTAAGGTCTCTGCCCATTCATACTGCCTCCAGGGCTGCCCACTGTGGTTGTGTGGGCACAATGTAGGCAAGCACATAAGATGACCATAATTACAATAGGAACTACTGTATCTCTACTCTGGTCTTAGCCACTCCCAAACTATCCTTTAATCCTCCATTTGCATTTGTTTCTGTGTATTTATTTATTTATTTATTTATTTATTTATTTATTTTTGGTGGTACTGGGGTTCCTGGAAGCCCTTCTACCTCCGGGCAAGATTCCCAGACCTATTTTTTTTAATATATTTTTATTTGGAAGCAGGGTCTCTTAAGCCAGCACGGCTGGCCTCGAACCTGCATGATCCTCCTGTCTCCGCCTCCCAAGCACAGGGATTACAAGCGTGCGCCACCACGCCCGGCTTGCATTTATATTTTAAGAGAAAATTGGATGTATAATTGTTATAATATACATCTCTCACTCTCTCTTTTAATTCTCACCACCACGTATTGATTGGCTAGTTCCATTCACTGAAGATATCTTATGTTATGAAATTAGCAAACTACTTTGGATCCTCTCAACTGTTTACAAATTTTCTTACCTCCGTTGTATCTTATTGTGTCAGTAGTGTCAGTTTCACTTTTGTCCACCTAAAAAAGATTTCATTTTTATTCTAGCTAGGCCTTTATTCATCAGTTTTCACACTAAATAACAAACACTTTTTTTCCTGTGCTCACTCTATTGATGAAGCATATTTTGCTGACACCCTATTATACTGTATTTCAAATGTTGGGGAAAATGCAGCCATTTATCTCACTAGAAATTGAGTTTCTTGAAGTCAGGGTCAGCATTTTTCACTTTGGGATGATTTTTCTATCGAGATAGTTTCCCTATAGCTATGTACCCATTTTCCTTGAAATAATTGTATATATCATAAAATCTCAATGTAGATTTGTTTCTTTCTTTGGAAGAAAGCTTTTCTTTGTAAAAATCATCCTTCTGAGCTTTTCAATCTCTTATAATATCTGTTTCTAGAATTAAGAAAATTTATTTGAGAGCAAATCAACTACCATGGGAAAAGGGTGGTAGTTTATTGCTTCTGAAATCATATATACCCTTTACCTGCCTTAGATGTGTCTGTGTATCTGTTTGCATGAAAAGGTAGATATAAAAACAATCTATCAAGTAAATTTTTCAAGTTATGAATTTTCTAAACTAGTTGATTATAGCAATTCTTAAATTTTAAATCTAAATTAAAAGTTGGTTTGGTTGCTTTATTAGTCTGCAAGAACTGCCATAACCAAGATGTAAACAATGATGAATTCTTGTCTCACAGTCCTGGAGTCTAGAAGTTTAAGATCAAGGTGTCAGCAGGTTTGCTCTTTCTGGGAGATGTGAGAGGGGTTGGCTCTATGCTTCCCACCCCTCCTCCACCCCGACTCCAGCTTTTGCTGCTTTGCTGGATGCAATTCTTGCCTTGGAGAAGCATCACCCTAAACTCTGCCTTCTTCCTCACCTGGCATTCTCCCTATGTGTGTCTGTCTCTAAATTCCCTTTTCTTCTTATAAAAACAGCAGTTATATTTTATAAGAGCCCACCCTAAAATCATCATTTTAAAGGGGTTACCTCTGTAAATAGCCTATCTCTCCAAATAAGATGATATACTGAGTGAGGTGATAGAAGTTAGGACTTCAACACAGGCATATGGGGAAGGGGCACAGTTCAGCTCACACCTGTCATCATGTTGACCAGAATGTAACCTAGAATAGGTAAGTTAGAAGAACTCAACAGGGATGAGTGTATTGGTCAGCTGTTTGTGAGTAAAATAAAATGTCAACTTTATTTTAAAAAGAGGGGGGTATTTTGGCTCACATTTCTGAAGCTACAAGATCCAAAAATCACGACATGGCTCTTACATGAGTTTCCTTAAGTTTCATCACATTGTGACAGGAGAATGTGTATCTCTGTGTGGTTTCTCTCCCTCTCCTTACAAAGCCATCAGGATTTAATTATGGAGGTTCCATCCTAATGACAGAATCTTATATAATTCCTTACCAGAGAGGCCACCTCCAAACACCACAGTCTGATAGATAGTTTCTACCCTCTTTATACCATTATGGTAAAACTTTAGGGATGAAACTCTTGCATGAGTTCAGTGAACAAACCCAATTCAAATTATAACTGTAAGCTTAAAAATGCAATTTATGATTGCCAGAAAAAAAGGCATGCTCTGTGACAGAGGCTGAATATATAAAGTATAGATGACTTGAGTTTTTGTCCAAATGGTATAAAATTGAGTGTAAATTTCCCCCTGAATATTGTAAAATCATTATAAATTTTGTAAGCTTATTCTTAATTCAGTAATTGCTATAACTTTGCATAAGTGAAACATGAGAAAAGTAAATGGGGCTGGGCGTGGTGGCGCATGCTTGTAATCCCCACACTTGGGAGGCAGACAGGAGGATGGCGCAGGTTCGAAGCCAGATGCCCGCTGGCTTAAGAGACCCTGTTTCCAAAAAAAAAAAAAGAAAAGTATAAAAGGGTTTCCAGGAACCCAAGTAACACCAAAAAAAGTAAAAGAAAATTATAAAAGATTAGATAGATAAATATAAATAGATAGATGACAGACTGATGTATATATTTATGGTTTCAGGGGTATCAGTGTACTCTTATACTGAATTTTCATATGATAAAATAAGAACACTTACATATATACATATATGCTCCTTATTTCTATATCAAATATATAGTTATTTATATATATTTTATATATATAACACATACATATATATTTGACATATACATATACAGTTGATATGAATGATGTTTCTATTTTCTATTCATAGTAAACTGTCATTTTAAATATTTGATTAATAAAATACCCCATAATTCTTTTCCTCTGCTCTCTATATTCTTAAGATTTTTTATTTTCTACAGTAAACTATATTCTCTGAAAGTAATATATCTTGGCTTCATGATAAACTAGAAATACAGAATCATTTTTTTTATTTCCAAGGAAACACATTGCTGTTATGTAACTTGATGACCAATTCAAATTGTGGGTTTTTTTTTTTTTTAAGATGAGAGGTATTCAGTACCAATGAATTCAAACCATATATCAAAAAAACCCTTCTTGTTTTTCAAAATGTATCTCATTTTTTCTCTATTTTTTGGTATACCACTGGATTACTAAAAGAAAGCTTTAAACTTACTGGGAAAAAGCCATGGGTATTATGATTATTCACTTGATCACCTTCTTAACAAGGTCAAGTCAACCATTTCATGTATTAACACTGATGGACAATATGAGAAATGAGGGAGTTGTAAGACATGATCTCTGCCTTAAAGACCTTGGCATATATTAGGAAGGACACAATTAAGATCTTTGAAATATAAACTTCTTAGGTTATTATCTATATTTGCAAAACTTATTTAGTGCCATAATAGAAAATTTTAGAATGCTACAATTAAGTTGGGCTCTTTTATCTAAAATTCTCCACTTTTTCTAAGGTGTGAAGTATATTATGATAAAAAAGAGTACAGTGTATTTATTGTGTTAAGTCAAGCCACACCAAAGACTATGGCTAAAAAAAAATTAGTAATACTGATCCTATATTAATTTTAACTTTTAAAGAGTTTCATGCCATTAATTTGATTTTAAAATCATTATGTAGGCCTTATTATACCACCTCAAATTTTCTACCCAAGGTAACTCCCACACCAATCTTACACCAAAACCAACTGTGGATACATATATTAACTACTCTCTTCTCAATACACCTTGTATAGAATAAAAGATTTGAAAAATTAAAATAAAAATCAGAGTTCGTGTTTCCATTTTGGACATGTAACCATGAAATTTGTATCTTCAAAATTTTTAATAAAAAACTATATCTCACCAGTCCACAAAGCAGATTATATATTTCCTGACAAAGTGGATTGCTTGGATTAAAATTTCACTTGATTTTTGTGTATTCTACTTCATGTGAAAATATTTAGCAAAGTCCCAAAGACATCTTAATATCTTTGTCAGCTGTGACTGTGAAAAGTTTATAAAGTGTATTTTGGAAAGCATGCCTTGTGTATTTTAGTGAAAGAAAGGTGGCTTATGAGCTGAAAGTTTCTGGATTCATCCAATTTTAAGTTTGTAGGCTATCTGCTGAGGGACTTCTTTCTAATTAGAAAAGCAAATGCTATTTTGATGCGCAAGTCTAGAATACATACAATAGAAGTTATTGTGTTAACTTGTATTTCATGTATTTCTAGTATGAGTCTGAATTATTGACTTAGCAGGATGCACTCATGTTTAGAGGCGGTTTTATGCTTTGGCTGGAAATCTCTTGGAGAAAGAAAAAGCTCAAGTGCTCATATGTCCCTGTCTGAGAGGATATTCATCCTTATCAAATTGCCTGGTGCTGTTTGCTCTACTTGGTGTTCTTGCCAAACATGGCACTGGCATTAAAAGGCAATTATTTCTCGATCTTAGAATCCTACAATATTTCCAGAACCGCATCACAAAGAGGCATGCAAAGAGGCATGCACACCTCCTACAAGCACCCTGCTTCCCGGATGATTTCACAGCACAGACTGTGCTAACGTTGTAGCTTGCAGGATTCATGGTTCTTTGGCAAAAGAAAGTTTCCAATGTTCTGAATAGACTAGTAGATGTGGAAAACCTTTCTATCTACCTTTCTATTTTTCTATTTTAAGGTTGTTTTACAAAATTCCTTTAAAAATTTTGTCATCTCAAAAATGTTGTTTTTAAAAAAGTATTGATAAAACTATCACACAGAGCTTTAAGGTGAAGTAATTTTTGCCAATCATTTGATATCACACTTATATTTTTCACTTATATAATTAGAACTTTAGAAATAAATTATTTCTTCAAAATTATCCAGCTACATATCCTCATTTCATAGAGCAGGAAAATAGAGCATCACGAAGATGAGTGACTTACTTGGTGGCTCTTATTTCTCGATCTTAGAATCCTACAATATTTCCAGGGAAAGTGGAATCCAAAGCACAGGCCTTAGATAAGACATTTGCCTTAAGGCTTAGAATTTCTCTCTATAATGGCAAAGAACATTGATTAAATTTTTAAAATTTTCACTGTAAATCTCAATAAAACATCACCTAAGATAAAATGTTTAAAGAGTGTTTTAATTAAGAAAGATGTATTTTTCTGACTATTGTGCAGCCGCTTAAAATTGTAGTTGCAGCCAGGCGTGGTAGCGTAAGTTTGTAATCCCCGTGCTTGGGAGGAGAAGACAGGAGGATCACGCAGGTTCAAAGCCAAACTTGCTGGCTTAAGACACCCTGTTTCCAAATAAAAATATAAAAATAGGTCTGGGAGTGTAGCCCGGAGGTAGCAGGGTTTCCAGGAACCCCAGTACCACCCACACAAACAAACAAACAAATAAATAAATAAATAAATTGTAGTTGCTTCGGACTGAATGTTTCTTTTCTCCCAAGGCCAAATGTTAAAACTCAAATCCTCAATTTGATAATAATTGGAAGTTGAGGCCTTTGGCAAATAATGAATGTTCAATCAAGTTATAAAAGTAGAGCCCCACGGGCATAGTGGCGCATGCTTGTAATCCCAGCATTTGGGAGGCTGAGACCGGAGGATCGCGGTTTGCAGACAGCCTCAACTATTTAGTGAGGCCCTTTGCAACTTAGGAGACTCTGTTTCAAAATAAAAAATAAAAAATAGGGCAGGGGGCAGGGGGTATAGCTCATAGGTCAAATACCCCTGGGTTCCATCCCCAGACCCATAATAAATAAATAAATAAATAAATAAATAAATAAGGCTGGGGATGTAGCTCAGAAGTAGAATGCCCATGGGTTCCATCTCCAGTACCACAAAAAAAAAAAAAAAAAAAAAAAGGATAGAGCCCCAGTTCCATGATGGAATGCGTATCATTGGAAGAACAGGAAGGAACTAGAATTTTACTGTTTGGCATCAGAGGGTGCAGTGAGAAGATAGTGTTCTGGGAATCAGGAGGTCTCTCACCAAGGACTCAGCCATACTGGGATCATGATTTCATACTTCTGCCCTGAAGAACTATGAGAAATAAAATTTAGTTATTTAAGCTACCCAATCTATTGCTTGCTTGCTTATTTGTTTGTTTGCTTATTTGTTTTGGTGGGGTTCTGGTGATAAAACTCTGCCTACAAGCTACATCTCCAGCCCTATTTTTTTTTTTTTCTTTACTATTTTGAAACAGGATCTCACAAAGTTGTGGAGGGCCTCATTAAGAAGCTGAGGCTGGCGGGGAATCTGCTATCTTCTTGTGTCAGCCTCCCAAGTCCTGTATTACAAGAATATGCCACCATGCCTGGCTTGCATTTTGTTTTAACAGCCTAAACTTGCAGAGATAGTAAGGAGAAAATGTTTACTGGTAAAACAGAAAATGTGTGGGGCCTCTTAAAGAATTTTATGTCTCCTCCATGTGAACTAAGGAAGCACCAGAAATTTAGGAGGAATATGGCTCTCTCAAACAAGGTTGCACAACCTTCTTGGTGAGAAATTATTCCTCCCCTTCTGTCATTACAACTCTGCTTCCTATCCATCTAGTAACTCTTAGCTATGGTATACATGCCCATATGCATTGGCTTGTGTATGCACCGACATCCATGTATGTGTACAAGCACACATATATGCAATATATGCATGCATACATGCACACACACACACACACACACACACACACACACACACACTTACCTCTTATATCTCCACAAATAATTTTCAGAGACAGTGCTATCAAAATATATATTTAGAATTAAGAAAGAAAAAAACTCCCACAAACCTAAACCAATAAATATTTTCTCTTTCTCTACAAAGAAGTAATTCTGCTAAGCAAACACCAAATGTTAAAAATTACTCAAAATTTCAGTAAGTTTTTAAGACCTGTCTTATTAATGTTAATTAAATTTAACATTAATAGAGACACTTTATAGTTTGTTCTAAGAAAATGAGTGAGAAATTATTTTACACTTATGTAGTATAAAATAATTCTGGAGTTTTCTTCAAGACAAACTGATTTCCTCCAAAGCTTAATTGTTATATCAATTTCTAGACACAAAAAATTAAGTACTTTTTAAATTGCAGTTTGAAACTTCAAAAATGTATTTAGGTTTCAAGTTAGCTGGAAAGGTGGAATTTTTAAAAGAAAAATTTGATGCTTAATTGACTTGTGAGGTTTACTGTGGTTAGGTAAAATACTTTCGACTTATCCAATGGGATAGAATGTGGTACCTACAAGCAATCCAGGGTATATTTCCATAAAATCACCTACCACTATAGTTTTGCAGTTTAGATGAAGGATATACATATAAATTATGCAGTTTAGATTAAAATAATATTAAATTTATCAGCAAAGCGAAGATGGTAACTTAATCCAACAGAGTACACGATCATGAAGGAATAATAGGCAGAGCTAGAAGAAAAAGGCACAGAGGACTATGTCCAGAACATCACTAATGTTTAAGAGTTAGAAGAAGAAGAAACCAAGGGGCCAACAAAAAGAAATGGAATGCAGGAAACTGGTCGCACAAGATTCAGAAGAAATCCACTCAATAAAGAAAAGCAGGTCCATAGTACCCAATGCTACAGAGATATCAAAAGATAGGAATTGAGAGTCTCCCAGGGAACGGAGAACAAGGAAATCCTGTGAAGCCCATGGAAGCAGTGACCGACAGTGATCACTAGCAGTGATTACAGATATCAGTGATCTAAGAGTACATGAAATTATTTCTCAGCTGGGCATGGGGGTGCAAGCTTGAAATCCCAGTTGCTGGGAGGCTGAGACAGGAGTATCACAGGTTCATAGTCAGCCTCCGCTGCTTAGTGAGGCCCTCAGCAACTTAATGAGACCCTGATTCAAAATAAGGAATAAAAAAATAGAGCTGGAAGTGTAACTCAGAGGTAGAATGCCCCTGGGTTCAATTCCCAATTCTCAAAAAAGAAAAAAAAAAAAAAAAAAAAACACGAGTTCACACTTGACAATACATGTTTAGACATTTAATAAGAGAATATGAGAGGCTTATAGCTTGGAGTAGAAAGGTTTCACAGGACATCAAGATCAGGTTTGGGGGATTTGTTTTGTGTTTTTGTCCTACTAAGAAAGAAGTTCATGCTTGTTAAAATATTCCTGAGAAGTAGCCAAAGGGCATAGGTAAGTAGAAAATTCCAGAGAGAAAAAAGCATCTATGAAGTAAAGTCTTTGTGGAAAATGGAATCCAAGGCACAAGCCTTAAATAAATTAAAGAAATCATATATAAATGCATTGCTTTGAATCTTAGTATGTTGTGGAATTACAATGTACAAATTAAATTATTTTAAAAAAAAAAAAAAGAAAGAAGAGAAAATTCCTACAGTCAAGGAAGAATGGAGGAGTACAGATGCGGTTGATTTGTTTATAGGTTGCTATGAGGATGGCAACAGGCTGCCTTTGGTGATTTTTTTAACTCTGAATAAAAAGGTATGGCTATTTGCCAAGAATGAGGTGAGAGTGAGATAAGAAGCTAAAAGCTTGATATATGCCCTCAAGTCACTTTTCATCATCTAAAATCTACCTTTCTTAAAATGTATCTTTTAGCCAGGCGTGGTGGCACACGCTTGTAATCCCCGCGCTTGGGAGGCAGAGACAGGAGGATAGCGCTGGTTCGGAGCCAGCCTTGCTGGCATAAGAGACCCTGTTTAAAAAAGAAAAAAAAAAAAAAAAAAAAAAAAATATATATATATATATATATATATATATATATATGACCTACTGACATTGTTACATGAGGGACCAAACCTTTAACACATGAGCCTTTGGGGTATATTCCAGAATTAAAGCGTAACGTGTTATTTGCTGAAATTTAAGAGTCATGTTGTTAAATGATTTTCCTAAGCTTAAAACTTGACTCAATCTTGTATCAATCTTGTGAGTTTAGTAATATTCTTAAATATTCCATGTCTCAATTTCAATTTTCTCATATGCTAAGTGGCTTTTGCAAATCAATGAAAAACATATACATAGATGTTTACCACATATCTCCAAGTGATGATGTATTAGAGTTTCTTATTATTTTTATCATTATATATATATCATTATATATATTATGATATATAATATATATATATATATATATATATATATATATATATATATATATATATATATAATAGGTCTGAGAGTATAGCCTGGGCATATAAGGACTTCCAGGAACCCCAGTACCACCAAAAAAAAAAAAAGTATCTTTTACCTCAGATTCATATTCTTTCTCTCCTCTCTCTCTCCCTCCCTCCCTCCCTCTCTCTCTCCTATTCTTTCCAGCATTCAATCATCCAGATTTTTTTTTCTTTTACTCACTTGGAATCTACCTTCTTGTGCCAACCCTGTCCAGTTAGTTGCCATCTCAGTGATTCATCCCTCCCTCTGTCTTGCATGTCATTGCTCATTGCCCTTGGCTCTTATTGGTATTGCATCTATGTGCAATAAAATTCCTGTGTCACTGGAGAAACTTTCTATTTGGAATTCACAATTCTCTTTTTACTCCTAACATTTCCTGCCCAGTTGGCAGACTATTAAATGGTCTTCAATTTTTATTGCCTTTGCTAAAACTTTCATTTCCCTTGTGTCGACAAGATAAAATCCAATCTCTTATCATGAAATACAAAGCTCTTTATTATTTGCCTCAAACTACACTTAACAATTTATGGTCATCTCAGTCCAGTTTAGCAATATCAACAACAAAATCTCTGTTCTTTCTATCTAAATTTTACTTGCGTGATTTTTATCTCACTACTTTTGTCATAGTTTTTCTCAGTTTTCAAAGTACTCTCAGTACTATTATTTAGCAAAGAGCTAAAAATAAAACAAAACAAAATCTGACCTTTGAAATAATTTGTATTCTGAGAAGTCTACCTAGACTGTCTTCTATCCATCTCCTTCCCCTACCTTAAATAGTATTTGTGAGACTTATTTATTTGGCAATATTTTATTACAACTTTTGCTTATAGGCTATGTCTAATGTTGTATTAGTCAGCTTTGTATCACTGTGACAAATACTTGGGAAAAACAATATAAAGTGAAAAGGTTTTATTTGGCTCATGGTTTCAGAAGTTTTAGTCCATGGTCAGCTAGATCTGAGGTTTTCATTACGGTGGAAAGGTAGTAGAAGAAACTGCTCAGCTCAGAGCAGCTAACAAGCAAAGAGAGAGAGGAGAGAGCTGGCCCAAGACATGTCCTCCAGTGACCTACTTCATCCAAGTCCCACCTCCTAATAGTCCATCCAAATTATGAATCCATCAGTTGAAGTAATCCAACGATGAGGTCAGAGCCCTTGTGATGCAACTGCTTTCCTAAGCTCCACCTACTGACATTGTTACATGAGGGACCAAACCTTTAACACATGAGCCTTTGGAGGATATTCCAGAATTAAAACGTAACGTGTTATTTGCTGAAATTTAAGAGTCATGTTCTTAAATGATTTTCCTAAGCTTAAAACTTGACTCAATCTTGTTTCAATCTTGTGAGTTTAGTAATATTCTTAAATATTCCATGTCTCAATTTTCTCATATGCTAATTGGCTTTTGCAAATCAATGGAAAACATATACATAGATGTTTACCACATATCTCCAAGTGATGAATGCTTACTATGTATTAGAGTTTCTTATTATTTTTATCATTATTACTATGTTGTTGCTTAACTTTTCACTTTCTTCTCAAATAAAATTTGATAATTTTCTGTAGACATAGCCCAATATCAGATCAATATATAGTCAAAGACTGCAACAACATATAGGCCTCATGGATACCATCAAGTCCCCACCAAAAAGTACTCTATTCAGACTTACCAGAGCACCAACCTCTAATTGTCCTGCTCCTTGTCATCCACAATGGCAGTCTAGTAACTTTGTGTACCAGCCAACCCCATTTTATGGGCACAGAATGACCTCCTTTCAAAGGTTTTCACAGCAGATACATCTGCAAACACTCAGAAGAGATACCACAACTCCACTGAGTGCCCAGGGCAGCCTGGAAGACCTCCAACCTACTTCCATCTGTGTCAGCAACAGCAACAAGAAACAGAAGAACATTTGTCAGTAATAGCAACAACATGAGCAGTAGCATGAGCTCTTCTCTAGGCTCAACCCCAACCACAGCACCATAGGATTCAGCAGACTCAATATCAGCAGCAGCAATTCCAAAAACAGCTCTCCCACACCAACCTACAATCCAGTACATATTGTATGCTACTGAGCCACCAAAAGGGACTGCTTATGAATTGAATGTAATCACACACTTCCTTTTATTTCCTAACATTTTCTAGGCTGGCACTGGTAGTGATTAATACCCTTCCTTCCGGCTTTATTATAATTTTCTCTTTCTTTTTTCCTTCCTTCCTTCCTTCCTTCCTTCCTTCCTTCCTTCCTTCCTTCCTTCCTTTATTTCTTTCTTTCACTGGGGATTAAAGGAACTGCTTATGAATTGAATGTAATCACACACTTCCTTTTATTTCCTAACTCTTTCTAGGCTGGCACTGATAGTGATTAATACCCTTCCTTCAGGCTTTATTATAATTTTCTCTCCCTTCCTTCCTTCCTTCCTTCCTTCCTTTCTTTCTTTCACTGGGGATTAAACCCAGAGACATCCTACCTCTGAGCTACCCTAGGCCTATTTTTTTTTTTAAAAAGGGTCTCGCTAAGTTTCTGAGGCTGACTTTGAATGTGAAATCCTCAGTTCTCAACCTCCCAAGTACTAGGATTACAAGTATGTACAACCATGCTTAGCTAGACTTAATTTCTAATGAATTCTTACTGTTTTTGTTAATATAACACAGTATTATTTATATAAAATCTCCAGTATTGTTGCAACCAATACACAGAGATCATTCACAAAGCACAAGCAAACTAAAATACTCATATAAGCACATCATACACACACACACACACACACACACACACACACACGTATTCAAAAAATACTCATAAAAATTCACGATATTTTATAAATTTGATAGCTTTATAAGTTAGCTTTTTGATAATGTGACCAAAAACACCTGACGTAAACATCTTGGGAGTGAAAATGTTTATTTTGTTTCAGTTTTAGAGGTTTCATCCATGGTCAACCAGCTCTGGGCTTCAGTTGAGGGTAAAGATCATGGCAAGCCTTTTTAAGCCATTCCTACCAAGAGTCTGCTGATCATGAACTGACCTCTCAAACTGTGAGCTCTAAAAGTAAGCCTTTCTTCTAAGTTTTGCTGGTTGGGTATTATCTTATTGGAATAGAAAATGGTGGCTTAAGCAACTTACCATTCTATGTTGCAAGCACCATCTATTCCATCTTTCACACAGATTCTCAATTTATTAAAAATTCTAGTAGACATTCCGTACATATTTGCAGAAAGATTCAAAGACCTAAATAAATTGAAGAAATTATGATTCCCAAATACCACTAGTCCATGTAGTAACTTTATGAAAATTAGAAAATGCTCCTACTTCTTCAGATATAAGTAAAAATAAATAAACATTTTCAATAAAACAAATGAATTTCAAATATTATTGCACAACACACTATGTTGCTGCTGGGGAGATTTTCTTAATCCTTAGGTCTTCATGTGCCGAAACTTGCCAGCTTTCAATGCCCTGCCCACACAACAGCACATGGACTGTCAGCATTGGCACACCCACATGCTGCCTTCAACTCTGGGACCATAACATCTTTGCAGCAGGCAGGAAATAAGTGACCTGACCCTGGGTGTTCAGTGCATGATTATGCCAGGGAACAGATGATTTCATTTTATCATTCTTATGAAGCTGTTGATCCATATTCTTTTTAGCCTGTGAGTGGCCATGTGTAATGCAAGGTGCTATAATGGGCAAAATTGACTTCGGTGACTCAGTTATGAGGGAAAGAGCTATCCACAGTTACGTACAGGTATACATGCATATCTAGAATATGAGCTCACCATGTTCAGATGACATCCAGAGTGTTGTGAAACCCTGTGCAGGTCACAGTCTGGGCATCCATAGACAAATAATTTAAGTTACTTTCTCATTTTTCCTATCCAACATCAGATTGATATTCAAACTGTCTTATGGCATTACTTGATAATTTTCTCCCTGGATACTGATAATACAATGTAAAAAATAATGAAGATTTATAAAAACAAGTTTATCTAAAATGCAGTAGTTGTTTAAAGACATAAAGTTTATTGGAGAAGGTTTCAGGAAAGAGGTTCCTGGTAGGTTTGAAAAAAAAGGTAACAGTGAGAAGAAAGGTTGTGTAAAAATAATTTTCCAGTTAGAGAAAAATATAGTGAAATAGAAAACTGTTATGTTGTAAAATAAAAGTGATTATTTTAATTAAGTGATAACATACGAGGAAAAAAGTAGAGGAAACAAATGTAGAAATGTTGTTCAAATCCAAAGCTGTTGGTTCTAGGTTAATTAGGTTGACCATTAATCTACAGGTGATAACAATTCTTAAGTGTTTCATGCAAGAGGGAAGACAGACTAGATTTGTATTCTGAGAATATTTATCTGGTAGTACTGTGCAAGATGAATAGAATTATACAAAATTGGTGGGTGGGGGATACAACAGGTTCTTGCTCCAAAAATTTCTTCATGAGAATTAAACAATATCCAAACCCATCTACTTTGATACAAAAACATACACATACACAAACAAAATTAATTACCAGTTTTTGACATTTCTCATTCTAAACAAACTCCCTAAGGCATTACCTCACTTATTTATGTCAGGATTAAATATATTGTTATATTTTTAGTAAGGACTGAGATATAGTGATGTATATGTTAATGCTAACACTTACTAGTGTTTTTCTTATTATATCTCTAAAGTAGGATTTAGAGTTCTTCTCTTCCCTAGTCCTACTACCATGACCATAGCTCCAGATGTAGTTACCTTTCCAAGAGCCTGGTTTATTAGCCTTGTTACTAGTTCCTGTAAGCCTCATCTTGACCTTTCAGTATATCTTCCAAAAGAAATACAAGGCCAAGAATGTAGCCTCATCTTTGATTTCTCTTTTTTCTTTCTCACCACACACCCTATGTGAAAAAAAGTCCTTCTAACTTCCAAAATATGTCTGGAATTAAACTGCCTCTCACCAATCCAGCCATAACCACCATGGTGTGAGCCATAACCATCTCCCTCAAGAATTGCTATGATGTGCCCAGCTGGCCTCCTGCGTTAACCCTGGGCTCCTACAGCCTGTTTATAGTACAACAGCCAGAAAAATCTCTTTAAAACCATAAGCATATAATATAATATAACAGGGCAAAAGCTCTTCTTCTCACTCTCAGGAACAACTAAATATCTATCATAAAGAACAATATTCTGGAAACCCTTATCATCCAAGACACACACACACACACACACACACACACACACACACACACACAGCTTGTCTCCTCTTCTCTCCACTTTGCCATGTTCCCTAGGCATACCAATAGAACCAGGGTTTCTTTCCACTTTTAGACCTTTACACCGCCAGCATTCTCTGCCTAGAATGACCCCCCACATATCTCTACACATTTCCTTCACTTTTCTAAAGTCTACTGCAAACACCCTTTTTAAAATTTCAACCTTTTCAGACCCTAAACTACTGGCCACCCTCATTCTATTCTCCGAACTATCTTTAATACACTTATATTAAAGTTAATTTTGTTTTTTTGCTGGTACTAGGGTTCCTGGAAGCCCTTCTACCTCCGGGCTACACTCCCAGACCTATTTTATATTTTATTTGGAAACAGGGTCTCTTAAGCCAGCGAGGCTGGCTTCAAACCTGCGCAATCCTCCTGTCTCTGCCTCCCAAGCACGGGGATTACAAGCGTGTGCCACCAAGCCCGGCTTTATATTAAAGTTTATAAATTTCTTTTATTTAGTTCTTTACCTCTCACCTCTAGAATGTAAGGCCCATGATAACATGGGATTTTGGTTTTGCAGTTGTGTGGGCTGATGCATTCCAAACCTCTAGAACATTCCATAGCACGTGGTAGGTCTTAGATACATATGCATTTGCTGAATTAAGAAATAAATTTAGGTTTACTCCTTGTAATAACCTTACAGAAATATACAAAATAGATTATATCAGAGATACTTCCATATTAAGAAGTTCAACCTAAGCAATTTTCTACAGAAATTTTGATGATGTTAACATTATACAGATAATTGGGGTACACAACTATAAAATCTTCTCATTTGTAAAATGCTATGATCCTGATGCCCAATCAAAGAGAGTTGATGTTGGAAAGATGTTAAAGTATTAATAGAATAAAGTAATTATATACACATTTACAAAATAATGATTATGTGCCATTCAGTCTTCTGGAATTGGGTTACAGAAAGGGAACAAGATTAAATGATCTTACACAAAGGTTAAATATAGTGAGCAGATATGTAATAGACAATAAATAAGCATAATAATTTCAGGAGATATGATTGCTATTAACATTAGAAGAGTAACTAACTAATGTAATTAGTGTGACCTGAAAATAAAAATTTGAGTTCAGTCCTGAATGAAGAATAGATGTCACCAGTGCAGATACCTGGGAAGAGTCACAGAAGGAAGGGACAGCGAGACCTGAGAGGAACTGTCTTTTTGAGATACAAAGAGAATGTGGCAGGAGAGTGGATGAGGGAGTGGGGGCAGAGGTCACTCTGGGCATGGCAGTACTTTTGGAGAGTTAGTTTTTTAGCATTTAGAGGAAAAAAAACCTAACTCTACAAAAGAATTTATTTGGATAATTATATATGTTTAATAACACACTTGTAGTCACTATGAAGCTTAGGTATAATTAATGTTTTCTAGTTAAGACTTTTAAGTTTCAATGTTTTTCTTTCTTCTGAAATAAAATGAACTTTCTTAACTTTTTTTTTCTTAAGCTAAATTTATTTTTCTGAGGCTAAAATGTTCTTCTTTATTTGATA
Source organism: Muscardinus avellanarius (assembly GCF_963383645.1). NCBI lineage: Eukaryota > Metazoa > Chordata > Mammalia > Rodentia > Gliridae > Muscardinus > Muscardinus avellanarius. The sequence goes on from NC_137795.1 coordinate 53,069,417, forward strand.
TTTTCTGTTCAAATGTAGTAAGAAAGCCAAGCCTTTACTGTATAAAACTATTTTTCTGAGGTTTCAAAAGAAGACATTATTCTCTTATAGCCTGAAGATTTATTTGTAAGACTTCTACAAGGAAAGAAGGAAAACCACAGAAAATTTTGAAGCTGGAGATGAAAAGTAAACACAGGAGCTTTTTGAAACATGGTTAGCAAATGACGAAGCAGACTGTAGAAAAAGAACCAAGAATTCTTGTCAAATGGGTTAAGTTGCTGAAGTTGAGCTCCCATGAACTGATAAATCAAAGTGGGAATGTTTCAGTTAAGGTAAAATAAATAGATTTCAAGAGAAAAAATTTCAAATCTACTCTGTCATTGAATGTCAAAACCAGAGAAATTCTTTTAACCCTCTATTAAGATACAACTCAAAATTAAACATCTTAATACAATCTTACAAATGAGTTTTAGCTCTCTCTATTATTAAATTTTACAAGATGATCAAGTATTTAAGAATATTTTCTTGATGGTCCTTTATTTTCTAGAAATATTATCTTAGGTTGCTTTTTAGTTTCTAGGTGTTTTAAATCTGTAATTTAGTTCTTTAAAAAAGTAAAGCTGAACCGGGTGTGGTGGCTCATGGTTGTAATCCCCACGCTTGGGAGGCAGAGACAGGAGGATTGCACAAGTTCAAAGCCATCCTCCCTAGCTTAAGAGACCCTGCTTCCAAATAAAAAAGAATAAAAAAATAGGTCTGCATGTGTAGCCCGAAGGTAGAAGGGTCTCCAGGAACCCCAGTACCACCAAAAAAAAAAAAAAAAAAAAAAGTAAAGCTGACACCATTCAATTTTTGCTAAGAAAAATCTATGCATGAATTTTTTCTAGTCTAATTTTCTCATAAATTTAGTATTTTCTAGAACATAGTTTTTTTGTGGTGCCCAGAATAGAACGAAGGCCATTCTACCTCCTAGCTACACCTCCAGCCCCCTATTTTCCTTCCTTCCTTTCTTTCTTTCTTTCTCTCTCTCTCTTTCTTTCTTTCTTTCTTTCTTTCTTTCTTTCTTTCTTCCTTCCTTTCTTTCTTTCTTTCTTTCTTCCTTTTTCGTGATACTGGGGCTGGAACCCAGGGGCCTTCTCCAGGCTACACTCCCAGACTTATTTTATATTTTTATTTGGAAACAAGGTCTCTTAAGCCAGCAAGGCTGTCTTCGAAACTGCATGATCCTCCTGTCTCTGCCTACCAAGTGCAGGGATTACAAGTGTGCACCACCACACCCGGCTTTCATTCTTTATTTTGAAACAGGATCTCACTGAGTTGCAAAGGGATTCACTAACTAGTAGCTGAGGCTGAACTGCGATCTTCCTATCTCAGCCTCCCAAATGCTGGAATTACAAGCATGCACCACCACTCCAAGCTACAATATATCTTTAAATACTAAAATAGGCAAACTAGATATACCCAGAAAGTATTTCTCAACAACTCATGTATTCGTCTAAATATATATATATATATATATATATATATATATATATATATATATAATCAGAATATAGTGAAACATGATAGATATGTCTACATGGTAACTTATAAACAATATATAACTATATGATTACCAAAATTTGGAAGCAATGAAGATATCCTTCAGTAGAGGAATAGAACTATGATATATTCTGACAACTGAATGCTATTCAGCCAAAAAAAAATGATTAAATCATAAAAAGTGAAATAGGACATGTGGTAGGGTCTGTACTGCATGACTCCAATTTTATGATATTGGTGGAAAAGGCAAAATTATAGAGACCATACTAAGATCAGAGGTCATCAGAAATTAAGGGGTGGGGAGGGATGAAGAGAAGCACAAGGACTTTCAGGACAGTGAAAATATTCTGTTGACACTATAATGGCATATATTTGTTGTATAGGTCATATATTTGTTGAAGCCCACAGAACATAAAATACCAAGAGTGATCCTTAACATAAACTATGGTCTTTAAGCAATCATGATGCTCAATGTAGGCTTATCAGTTATAGTAAATGTTGTACCCTGCTGAGGAATGTAGATGGTGGAGGAGGATGTACATGTTTGGAGAAAGAGCGTTATTGGGAGATCTCCATGCCTTTGTCTCAATTCTGCTGTGAACATAAAAATGGTCTAAAAATAAAGTTTTAAAAAACAGAAACAGTTTTTTTTTCAAAATGGCGACTGAGGGATGCAGGACTTCTCAGTAGCTGAAGCAAATAAAGTTTAAATACTTAGAAAGCAGTGTCTTAATCAACAAAATAAATACATACCAGGAACCAAAACACATCCAGGAACCTCAGCGGAACCCTGAACTTGAAGAACAAAGATCGGACACGGGACCTGCTGCATTACAATCGGAACGCTGATCGGAACGCCTATCGGCGGGCTGTTTTTGCAGCTGCCTGAGGAACTGCCTGCCCGATATTACCGCGGCAAGATAATCCGGTACTAAAAACGGACTTAGGACCGCATCTTAAGCAGCGAGCAGCACCACATCAGAATTCTGTGTGCTCACTAGCGACCGGACCACAACTGCATAGAGACTCCTACGGATTCCTGCACCAAGTCAGGTACCTGAGGGCGCCCTGGTAAGTTGGGGTCCTAGCGTGTGCGCAACCTCAACCCCCCAGCACGGGCCCAAGCCTCAGAACCGAGCACTCTCCTCGCGCACCTTGCCTGCGCCATGGTCCCCTGCTAGTAGTCAGTGCCTGTACCACTGCCATCCCTAAATTGGAGCCTGCTTGTGTGTCTAGCCCCTGCCACCTTGCCAGAGCCTGCCTTCCAGGCTGCGAAAGCCCTGTGTGACCCGGAAATCTCCTTGGGGCACCCCCAGCTTCTACGTCCCGCGGGAGGCAGAGACCATTGCTGGACACCACACACTGGACCCTTGAGCACCTACCCTGCACCCCTGGCCCACCGCTGGGTGTTCCCACCCTCCTGGTAGCCAGATGCTTAGTTCTAAGCGAGAACACAGCTCAATACACCTTGGAAGAGCATACCAGCAGCAATAGACAGCTGCATCCACTCTCACTTGGGTCCAGTATTAGCAGCGCATCCAGCCTGCACTCTCGGAATAGGCAGAGCTCTGGCAGTAAGTGTGGGCATCCAGGAACCAGTATCCATTTGTCCAGGGTACATCTTGGGACCACACTGGCTAACCCAGCTGGAATTTCCAGAGACACAAGAAAATCCATCGGGCCACAATATCTGCACAGGACCTCAGGGGGAGGTTCCAATTATACTTTGGTCATTCTCCACCCCTGCTGTAGGGAAGCACAGGCTGGAGGCTAGGGTGGTGAGAGCAGTGGTGCTGACCACAGGTTAGAATTTCGCAGAACCTGTGAATTGTACAGAATCAAATAACAGTGAACCCAGACATCCGGACACATAAACCTAAAGCAGCTAAAGGAGAGAAAGGTGTACAACCACCCAGAGTGACCAAAGAAGATAAAAATAGAGTACAAAGAAAACTAAGAGACATTGGATGGTATTCTGAAAGCTACCAAAGCAATCAGATACGCACATATTATATGGACCTGACCCCATATGCATAAATAAGGAGGACTGTTTGTTTTACTTTTAATGTGGATGTTTTGCTTTATTTTGCTTTTATAGTACTTTTGTTTTGGTATGGTTATTGCTGTTTTATTTTTTTTTCTTTTAACCCACACTTCTTTAACTTTAACTTGTTGTATTATATATATATATATATATATATATATATATATATATATATACACACATTGGATAGTTTGCCTTATTTTTTTATTTCACACAGCTGCTAGTTCTTTTTATTTTATTCTTGTTCTTTTTTCCTCTTTCTTCCTCTTTCCTTCCTTTTTTTTCATTCTCCTCCTTTGATTGGTTTTCCTTCCATTTTCTTGGATTACATAATAGTCTTGGTATCTTGGGTGGATTCTTTTTTTTATGTCTGTCTGCTCCTTCCATCACCCCTATTTACAAACCTTCCCACACTAACCTACATACTTTTCTCCCCCAAAACTTTTCCCCATAATATACCTCCTGGTTTAATACTCAAAGTATTTCTTATATCCATAAACACTCTACTAACGACAAGAGTCCTAGTAGTTAACTCCCTCTCATTCCTAGCAAGTTATTACCTTACCATACTTAAAATCTTTCTCAACCTAACATATCCTCTACCTAATCCGACTCCTTTACCAATCACCCCAGCTCCTCACACATCACCCGCCCTCAACACTGGAAAGGCTCTGCTGACTAGCCAATACCCCTAAACTCCTAATATTAAGATTTGACTAAGCACATTACTCACGAACGATGGGTAGAAATCAGAAAAACAGGACAGAGAACGCTATAAATATGAGAACCAGGAATTACGAAGAGACAGCAGAAATCACGAATACTGACCTACTAGAAATGCAAGAAGGGGAGTTCAGAATCTTGATGTTCAATATGATGAAAGGATTTAAAACAAGTATAGAGGAGGTTAAAGGTGAATTAGAAACACTAAAAAAGAATCAGAAAGAGGTCTGGAATGAAATGAAAGAGGCAATAAGTGAAATGAAGACAGCAATTGAAAGAAATTCTGGAAGATTAGATGAAATGGAAAACAGAATATCAACATTAGAAGACAGTACATCCCAAACCGAAAACACAGTCAGCGATATACAGAAATCTTTACAGCAACAAAACCTAAACATCCAGCAATTATGGGATAATATGAAGCGCCCTAATTTACGGATAATAGGCATCAAGGAAGGGATAGAGGTACAGACCAAGGGCATCTGTAATATCTTCAAGGAAATAATCTCAGAGAATTTTCCAAATATGGAAAGAGACTTGAATCTTCAAGTCCAGGAGGCATACAGAACTCCACTGAGACAGTACCAAAGAAAAACCACTCCACGCCACATAATAACCAAATTGACCAGCATAGAGGCCAAGGAAGGAATCTTAAAAGCAGTGAGAACAAAAGGACGGGTGACATATAGAGGCAAAACAATAAGAATCACCCCAGACTATACAACCCAGGTCAGGAATGCTAGGAGAGACTGGTATGACGTGATTCAGACCCTGGAAGAACATAACTTCCAACCAAGGCTCATCTATTCAGCAAAACTACTATTCAAGATCAATGGGGAAACCAAAGTCTTTCAGGATAAACAGAATCTCAAAAAATTCATGAATTCAAAGCCAACACTAGAGAAAATTTTTAAAGAAATAAACCATAAGGAAGAAAAAAGAAGCAGACTTCAGAATCAGAGAAGAGAGGAAGTTAATAAGTGGGCCATTTAAGTAAAAAAGAAAGATCACACCACCCAAGAGTAGACAGAACACAAAATGGCAGAAAACAAAAATTATATTTCAATAATATCTCTTAATGTCAAAGGATTTAACTCACCAATCAAAAGACATAGACTGGCAATGTGGATTAGGAAACAATCCAAATATATACTGTCTGCAAGAAACTCACCTCACAGCCAAAGACATTCACAGGCTGAACGTGAAAGGATGGAAAAAGATATACCATGCCACCAGTGACCAAAAAAGAGCAGGGGTAGCAACCCTGATATCCAACAAAACAGACTTTAAACTAAAACACATCAAAAGAGACAAATCAGGGCACTTCCTTTTATTAAAAGGAACAATACACCAAGAAGATATAATGATAGTAAATATTTATGTCCCAAATATGGGTGCAACCACATTTGTAAAACAAACCCTTCTGGACATAAGATCCCAAGTAGACCCTAATACAATAATTCTGGGAGACTTTAATACGCCTCTCACACCACTGGATCGATCTTCAAGGCAAAAGACGAGTAAAGACGCTTTAGAACTAAAGGAAACCATAAACCAAATGGACCTAATAGACATTTTCAGAGTATATCAACCAGGAACTACAGAATACACTTTCTTCTCAGCAGCCCATGGAACCTTCTCCAAAATAGATCACATCCTGGGACACAAAGAAAATACCAGTAAATTCAAAAAATGTAATATAATTACATGCATCTTTTCAGATCACAATGGAATAAAAGTAGAAATCAACAACAGGAAACTCGAAAGAAAGTATTCAAATTCATGGAGAATGAATGATACACTATTGAATGACGAATGTGTAAGAGCAGAAATTAGGGAAGAAATAAGGAAATTTATGGAAACAAACGAAAACAGAGACACAACCTACCAAAACCTATGGGACACCATGAAGGCAGTACTAAGAGGAAAGTTAATTGCATTGAGTGCCCACATAAAAAGGACGGAGAACCACCAAGTAAAGAACCTAATGACACAACTCAAGGATCTAGAAATTCTGCAACAGTCTATTCCCAAAGCCAGCAGAAGACAAGAAATCATCAAAATTAGAGCAGAAATAAATGAAATAGAGAACAACAACAACAACAAAAAAACAATTCAAAGAATCAATAAAACAAAAAGTTGGTTCTTTGAAAAGATTAATAGAATTGACAAACCCCTGGCCAACCTAACCAAAAGAAAAAGAGAATCAACTCAAATTATCAAAATTAGAAATGAAAATGGAGATATCACCACAGATGGTGAAGAAATTCAAAATATTATCAGAAACTACTTTAAAAATTTATACTCCAATAGATTTGAAAACCTGGATGAAATTGACAGATTTCTAAGCACAGTTAACCTTCCTACACTCAACCAAGAGGACATAGCAATCCTAAACCAACCAATAACAACCAAAGAAATAGAAATGGCAATAAAAATTCTTCCACTAAAGAAAAGCCCAGGCCCAGATGGGTTCCCAGCTGAATTCTACAAAACCTTCAGTGAACAACTAATACCAATACTGCATAACATGTTCCGGGAAATCGAAAGAGATGGAACTCTTCCAAATTCCTTCTATGAGGCCAGTATCACATTAATCCCCAAACCAAATAAAGATACCTCAAGAAAGGAAAACTACAGACCAATATCCTTAATGAACATGGATGCAAAAATTCTAAACAAAATACTAGCTATACGCATTCAAAACTATATCAAGAGAATAATATACCATGACCAAGTCGGTTTCATCCCAGAAAAACAAGGCTGGTTCAACATACGCAAATCAATACATGTTATTCACCACATAAATAGAACCAAGAACAAAAACCACATCATCATAGCAATAGATGCTGAAAAAGCATTCGACAAAATCCAACACCCATTTATGTTAAAAACACTGCAAAAAATTGGGATAGAAGGAAAGTACTTCAACATCATCAAGGCAATATACTGCAAACCCAAAGCCAACATTATATTGAATGGGGAAAAACTGCAAGAATTTCCGCTACAGTCAGGAACAAGACAAGGATGCCCACTATCACCACTCCTTTTCAATATAGTCCTTGAGACTCTTGCTGCAGCAATCAGACAAGAGAAGGAAATCAAAGGAATCCACACAGGAAGAGAGGAAGTAAAATTATCCTTATTCACAGATGACATGATCCTTTATCTGGAAGACCCAAAGAACTCAACCAAAAGGCTTCTGGAGCTGATTGACAAATTCAGCAAAGTTGCAGTTTACAAAATCAACCTAAAGCAATCAGTGGCCTTTCTTTATGCCAACAACGAATCCACAATGAAAGAAACAAAAACAACAATTCCATTCACTATAACCTCAAAACCAATAAAATACCTAGGAATAATCCTAACCCAAGATGTAAAAGACCTCTACAACAAAAACTATAAAACATTAAAGAAAGAAATAGAAGAAGACCTTGGAAGATGGAAAGATCTCCCGTGCTCATGGATAGGCAGAATAAATATCATCAAAATGGCCATTCTGCCAAAACTGATTTATAGGTTCAATGCAATTCCCATTAAAATACCAGTGACATTCTCCAGAGACCTAGAAAAATCAATCATGAACTTCATATGGAGAAAGAAAAGACCTAGAATAGCCAAAGCAATTCTCAATAACAAGAAACACGCAGGAGGCATTACATTCCCAGACTTCAAACTATACTATAGAGCAATAGTAGTAAAAACAGCATGGTACTGGCACAAAAACAGATATACTGACCAGTGGATTAGAATAGAAGATACAGAAACAAATCCACACATCTTTAGTCAATTAAGCTTTGACAAAGGGGCCAAACACATACGCTGGAGAAAAGACAGCCTTTTCAACAAGTTGTGCTGGGAGAACTGGCTAACCATTTGTAAAAAGATGAATCTAAACCCCTATATCTCACCTAACACAGGAATCAACTCAAGATGGATCAAAGACTTAGAAATTAGACCTGAGACTGTGAAGTTAGTAGAGGAGAACATAGGTTCAACACTACAACATATTGGCACAGGCAGTAACTTTCTCAACAAAACTTCCAAAGCTCAGGAAATTAAAGCAAGAATAAACAAGTGGGATAACATCAAACTAAAAAGTTTCTTCTCATCAAAAGAAACTATCAATAACCTAAATAGGAAGCCTACAGAATGGGAAAGGATCTTTACCAGCCACCATTCTGATAGGGGGCTAATATCCAGAGTATACAAAGAGCTCAAAAGACTCTACACTAGCAAAACAAACAACCCAATCAAGAAATGGGCAAATGAACTAAATAGACACTTCACAAAAGAAGAGATACAAAGGGCTAATTGATACATGAAAAGATGTTCTTCATCACTGGCCATCAGGGAGATGCAAATCAAAACTACACTGAGATTCCATCTAACCCCAGTCAGAGTAGCAAGCATAAAGAAATCAAACAATAACAAATGCTGGCGAGGATGTGGGGAAAGAGGAACTCTTTTACACTATTGGTGGGAGTGCAAACTAGTTCAGCCACTATGGAGATCTGTGTGGAGATTCCTAAGAAAGGTGGGAATAGATCCACCATATGATCCAGCTATACCACTCCTGGGTATCTTTCCAAAGGGGTTGAATTCAGAGAAATACAGCAACATATGCATACCTATGTTTATAGCAGCACAATTTGTAATAGCCAAAATATGGAACCAACCCAGATCACCATCACCAGATGAATGGATAGCAAAACTGTGGGAAATACACACAATGGAATTCTATTCAGCCATAAAGAAGAACAAAATTATATCATTTGCAAGAAGATGGAAAGCCCTGGAGAGCATCATGTTAAGTGAGATCAGCCAAGCACAGAAGGAGAAGATACACATGTTTCCTCTAATATGCCCAAACTAGAAAACACAAAGGATACCAGTGGGACTCCAGATATTAGAGGGGAAATACTATCTAAGTTTTAATGGAAAGATAGGAGAGGAGAAAGGCCGATCTTGATTAATGAGGGTCTACACCTGAACATGTATAAAATTATGAATAAGACATGGTTAACCTGGACAACCATTGGTGGGAGGGGGGAAGAGAAAATGGGGGTGGGGGGGAAAGGGCACCAAATATAGTGTAAATGTATACTATTTATGTTCAATAAAAAATTGTTAAAAAAATAAAAATAAATAAAAATAAAAAACAGAAACAAAAATAGCTTTCATAGAAGTTTATGTAACATAAGAAATCTTATAATCTTTGAATAAAAAATATCTTTTTTCAGATGTTAATTTAAAGATTTTAAAAAGAGATCTAAGTTGGGAAAATTAGAACTTAAAGTTTCTAAGAACAGTATCTACACAAACATGCATTTTTTTCAACCTACCCAATGATTAAATCCCCAAAGAAAAGAAACCTCTTTACTGAGCTTAATTCTTTTTGGAATGTGTAGAAGTACATTATGAGGACTTCATGGTGATTTTGTGACAATAATGAAGGGATAATCAAATGAAACTCAAAACTGTTCCAATAAAAAACACAGTAGATCTGGCCTCAGTACAGAAAATAAATTTCTCAGGCATTCTCAACTAAAAAGTTTAAAAAAATAAACACTGAGTTAGACACTGACATACAACCATGACTGATGAGATAAACTGTAGACACAATTTTTAGGGATTTTTTTGAGCTATAGAGAATATTTTTGAGTTCTTGAAATTCATGTCTGAATTAGAATGTCTCATGTCTGCTTATATGCTGAATTAAAAGGGGTTTATTACTCTTCTGTACTTATACCTTGCTAAAATTCTAATCCTGAACAATTATTCTAAAGGACTTTGTTATTCTCTTAAACAATTGTAAATTTTCTACTTTATATTCAGTGTTTCCCCATTACAAAATGGAAGACTGAAAATTGTTATTAGTATTATCACTGCAATTATTTGATATTCTTTAACTAGAAGTAGGTTAGTATCTATGCTTTAGACCATCCCTGTAATCATGATCCCATACCCACCCCAGAAAATTCTTACCATTGAAGTTTGATGGAATGGAGAAACATAGGTAAATAGGATCAGAGAACACTGAAGCATGGGGCAAAACACAAGAGGCTCTCCCTTTAACTAGGATGAGCTCTCCTGACAATTTATGAGTATAGAACACTGAGTTATTAAAATTTCCATGTGTTCTTACAAAAATATTTTTCCAAGACCAAGCAGGGAGGGGACAAATTTACATGACTAATATGGTGACATGGAAACAAGAAATAATGGAAGCATGTAAACTAGATAGGAATTATTTAATAAAGGCCTTTGGCCACTAGTTTAATTCAATGAGAACTGAGTCAAATATGGTTACTTAACTTAGGCAAGAGATTATGTATTTTATATTGGTGAACATTCTCTTGTTAGTAAAACAAGTATTTGTTGAGTAGCCCTAGTAATGAAGATTCAATAAACAAGACAGTCATGGTTATGCTGCAAAATTTAGAGTCTAGGATTGCATAATGGCTAGGTTAATAGCATCATTTTGAGCAAATTGCTGATTATATTTAGGTAATTTATTTCCAAGACTGAGGTAATTTCTGCTCAGGAGTAAAAGCACATCCCTGTGAGAAAAACATAGAAGAAATTATGAGGAAATCCTGGATAGAAACCTTCTTTCACCTCTACTTGGAATAATTCTCCAAAAAGATACCCTAATAGCATTAAAAAGGCAGTACTCTAACTTATTACATACATCTCATAAGAAGTCTTCCTTGACTATCAAAGGAAGGATTAGAAAGGAATAAAAAACATTGGCAAACCTCTTATCGTCATTTTTCTTGGGAATATGGTGGCCCTTTTAATTTATTTTTAAAACACCCTTCAATCAACATGATATTCATATACAAAATTACCAGTGCAATCTCAGTATTGAGCACAGGGAGGGGAGGTAGTGGAGTGGGAGCCAAGGGGAAGCTCACCAAGTGTTGCACACATGTATGTGCCTATCACTCTTAACTTCATTGTGATGTATAAAAATGCACCCATTAAAAATAAAAATAAATAAAATATCTTAACAGATCTGTTGTTAGAAAGTTATTTTTCTTGTTTTAAACTCCAAATTCTCTTAAACTTCTGCTTAGTGAAGTATGAGTTCATTACTGAAAATTTAATGGAGTAATGTTCGTTCCAAATTATTGCATCAGGAAAAGAGATACAGAAAGATGAGCAACTTCTCATAGAAAGAACTATGGTTCTACTACTTTATAATTTTTTTCACATTGGTACCAAAATACAGATTGGGAGATATATATGTTTTGAGCAAATTACTGATTGTATAGCTTCCAAAAACACTCTCCTGATATGTGTGTCTGCTTTTCCAAGTGCAGTCTCCTTCCTTGAACTGTATCTTTATAATATCAACTAAATAAAACTAAAAATGAGTTATCAAATTCAACAAGAGCTACAAACTGAATAGGCAAGAGTCTATTTTCTTATATCAGTGAAATTGATACCTAACTCAAAGCTGAAACAGATAAGCATGAAGGGTCTTCTAGTTTACTTTTCAATAGTTGTTTACATTTCTGTCCTTTAATCTTATCCTGTCATGGGCAGCTTGTATCTCAAAGTTGCTGAGATTCTTATCTAAAACCAAGAAATCCCCAGGAAAAGTGAAAACTAAAGAAAACTGTTTTAGAGGAAACCACAACCTTCTCTTAAAAATAACTTTCCTAAAAGTAACTATATTTCTTATGGGTTTTGTATAATTAACTCAATCGAAGGCTCACCTGTTTAAGACTATTATTTCTCAATAAGCAAATGTAAGATTAAATTAATTTTATTTATTTTTGTTTACTTATTTACCTTTCACTGCCTGGATGCTAAAAATATATTCTCCTTTCAAGGCTTTCTACTTTCTGGACAGATAGGCATGCCAAGAACTAGGAGAGTAAGTATAATGCACCTAAAAATAATTGGTCCTTAATTAACTCATTGGAAATATATAGTTGGCAGTCTCTCAAACATGGAAAGATGAATGTAAGCTATTTTGCTATATATTTCAACAAGTCTTTTAATTAAATTTAGTTAGTAAAAACATGACATGTTTCTAATGTAAGTAAAACATTTTAGTACATTTATAAATTGAATGCACATGTGGACTAATATTAGGTAGCTGAGACTTATTTTAAAACCTCCGTATATATGAAGTAAACTTCAAATTAGTAAAATAATCATTATAACATATATTATTCGATGGATAGTTTAACTATAAGATTTTAGAAAACATTATAGAAAATATTAGTCAAAACAAGTAGAACAAAAGCTAACACCATATTTTTACATAATTAATGTACCTGGCTCAGGAAAAAAAAGACAGATTTGAAATTCTTTACACAGGTCTCATATTTTAGGACGTTAGCTCATATGCTTAGAGCTCTTGCTTTTCTTGAAATACAGAACTCTTTGAATTCATGAGGATTGCTCTCATCTGTCCCTTGGCAAGTGAGATGTATTCCCAGTATATAACAACACATTTGTCCTGTATTCGGAAAAACAGAACAGATCTTTATACACAAAAAATGCTTCATAGACCTTGGGAAGCTCATATTATCTGGTTTAGAGAAAAAAAAACTCAACACTCAGTGCTTTCTGATGCACTTGCTCTGAATCAACATCTAAATACAATGTGAATTCCTATAGTTCTAGAGATTGTCATTCTCTCAATGAGTTATTTTTTCTTGTATCAATGAAGAAATCCAACATTTTAAAGGAACTCTAAAGTTTCCAAATTGGATCAAGACTTTGGGAAAGCCATCTCAAGTCAGGATCAACAAGTTTTGAATGAGATAGTCTGCTTTCAGAAATCTGTTTTAGAGAAATTATTTTAAATGTGGATTTCTATATAGAAACATTATAAAATAACACAATAACAGCCAACATATTTTTATTATCTGCTAAATTCTTTCTTCTCTACATGTTTCAATTCATTGAATCCTAGTACAGATACTATTACCCACCATTTAAAAAAAAATCTCTGAGGTTTTGGGATGTTTCTAATAGTAAGTATCAAGCGGTAAAAGAGGAGCATAAAGCAAGTCCTGCCTGTTTTTATGCTCCTCTTGCTGGTATAATTTTCAGAGTATGATTTGTATAATAGAGAATCAGAGGCAGTCTAAATGTCCAATAATAATGAGAAGTTTGGAATTGCCTATCTGTAAGGTGGAATACAAGAAAGACAAAATTGATTTAATCCAATGTTTCAATGCTATGTAAATTCATAGAAGACAAGATTAGGTGTTCAAAAACAAATTCAAAAAATATTTTTGAAATATGAACATAATTTTAAGTGAGACTGAAAAAATGTATTAAGTATAAATATAAAATTTATTTCTGCATTCTGCCTTTTTATCTTTTCCAGTACATCAGGTTGTCTATTAGAAGCATGCAGTGCTCTTCTGATGATAAATATAAGCCTTTTCACTATTTTTTCAATTATTACTGGATTCAAAATTTTTTCAGCTATTTTCAGGGGCAATCCAAACTGAAAGGGGAACAAAGTGCAGTCTGGCTAATAAGAAAGCTGAACACGACCTCTAGAGGCCACTGTGTTTTAACATTCACTTTCCTGTGAGACTCAGAGATTTTCGTTTGCTGTTGATGGTAGTGGGAAGGAACCAGGCATCAGAACACTGAGGAGAAATGGCCATTGTTTCTAACTAGGATTTGAGCTTTGGGGATTTTTCTGTATGACTATTTATTAAAATTTCATTAATTTCTCTGTTTATATTGTTAGCTTATGTTTCAAATGCATCTTTAATTAGGCAATTAGAAACCAAGTTGTTGATTGTGGTTATTTCTATAGAATAAATTTTGGCAAAGAGAGAGATTTTCTGCATGTATCAATTTTGTAATTAAATTTCCTGTGTGTGTGTGTGTGTGTGTGTGTGTGTGTGTGTGTGAAACAGAGAGAAAGAGAGATATTTCATGTGTTAAATAGATGGAATAAAAACATATACCAAGAATTAAAAGAAAGTGCATCATTTTAAACAGAGTTTAAAACAAATTATGAAACAGGTAAAGATTAAACAAAATGATAGAAAAATGCCACAGCTCAAATGAATAACTACACTTGAATGTTATTTAACTGAAGCTACAAATGTATATTTTATGCATCTATGTGTGTGTGCATTACCATTGTTAATTCCTATCTGTTGTACTTTCCAGTCATTCTGGGAGGCCACTACTGCCTCTGTATCTCTGCTTTCATAGTCTTCGTTTCCTACCAAGGAAAGGTGAACTGGCTGTCTTTGGATATATCAAGTGCATGGACATAATGTGTTTAAACTATAAATAGTTTTTATCAATTTGAAATTAATTAGCAACTCACAATTGTAAGATTTTTGGTTTAGGATTTCCTTATAGGATTAGAAGATAATGAATCTACATTTCCACATAAGAATTAGCTTCAGAAACTGAACAGATGACATCTCCTTTAGATATAGTCTAGACTTTGAGTTTTTCATGCTTCGCCATATTTCAGTCCTCTAAGTGAACAGTCCACCTACTTTATAAAGGTCATAAATATGACTCTTCATTCATCATCTCTTAACTGGCCTAGAGTTATGCCAAGATGTCAATCCTGTTGCTGCTTTTTCAAGTATAAACTATATGCCAGGCTCTGGGCCAGGTTCTGTGAATTATAGCTCATAGACCAGCAGAAGGATAGAAAACTAAATTATTGATTGCAACTTACTTGTTGTAATTCTTGGTAATAAAGCACTTGTAAAAATCAACTAACTTGGCCTAAAAAGAGATAAACTCCAAGAAGGCTTGATAAGAGCTGATATTAGTCAAGAATTATTTGTTGGAGCTAACTTGAGATGCAAGCTGAAGGTATAATTTTCATAATATATGGATTTACTTTTGTTTGAGTGATGATTGGCTAAGGATTGGGTATCATGTAAAAAGAAAAGTTTAAAGTGAAACAACTATTTGATATATTTTAAGGTTTTTTATTTAAAGTGAATATAACATATCATATTAATATCACGATAACATACTTTTTTGTGGTTCTAGGTATTCTACCTCCAAGCTACACCCCCAGCCCTGTTTTTTATTCTTTATTTTTAAACAGGGTCTTACTGAGTTGCAAAGTGCCTCACTAAGTAGCTGAGGCTGTCCGTGAACCACGATCCTCTTGTCTCAGCTTCCCAAATGCTGGGATTACAAGCGTGAGCCACCACGCCTGGCTCCGAAGGCATAAATGTTGTTGAAATTGGCAAAGATTCTTTACTTGAACAAAGTTTAGTCACACTCACGAAACATCTCTTAGCTCCACTTTTACATTTCCTTGGGCAATCCACTTTTAGGAAGAACCCTGCTGTTTGTTTGGTAAAAATCCGCTTTCTTTAATATATGATCAGAACCTCATCCCCAAGTGATGTTTAATCACCCTCCCCTGTCTTCAGTAATAATCCTGTTGGATTGTGGCTGAAATCTTCCTTACTCCTGATGTGTCCTGATCTGTCCATCCACTGATCCACAGCCTGCTTCTCAGCTAGGAATCTTCACTTGCAAAAAGCTACATTGAAAAGTGAATCCAATCTCTCTCCCCATTTGCAGAATCCCATCAGAGTAGTCATTCCTATCATGATGGTCCTCAATGAAGTTCTTACTGTGCTTTAACAGTTGTCATTGTAGTTGTTATTAATAAATTATAATTACCAACCATTGCTGTTACTGTATGTATTTATTTTTTGAAATATTGGATAAATATAACCTATTAACTTTGGAAATACCAAAATCCTACAGTGAATATATAAGACATAAGAATAGAAGTACCAGATAATAAGGAAAATGAACATGTCTCCATGTGCATCTAGAATCTTCAGTTACTTCAGAGACCCCAAAAGAAAGTTACTGGAGAAAAAAGTAAATGAGTACTAGGAAGTTCTGTAGCTCCATCTGCTGTTTTATTGTATGATTGCAAGTTTCAAAATTCCAGACATTGAAAAAGAAAGTCATGTATTTACTAAATGGTTCATCATAAGCTTAATAGCAAACAGCAATTACAGTTAAGTAAATCTTCTCAAAAATATGTGAATCTTTAATCTAGATATTTTATAATAATTTAACCATAATTAAAATAAATGAAGTTGTACTCTATCAGAGCATACTGAAGTATAAAATTATTTTATATATAATAATTTTGAAATGAACCAGGGCTATATATTTATAGCTTATTAAAAATAAAAATTTATACATTTAGTTGATATATAAATATTATGTAGCCATACATGGATAAAGTCTGTATACTTTATAAATATATATTATACAAATACATGAACATTTTATTCCCTATTTGATATATATCCTGTCCCCTTTTGCTATATTTTATATCATACTCTAATGAGGGAATAACTCAAAGAATGAATAAGAACTTTAGTATTAAGTGCTTTATACTTTTTTTAGAATAAACAGCCTCAGAGATGAAAATAGGAGAAAACACACCATGCAAAAAATATTGATTAAGGAAGATACAGAAGATAGGTATCTGTAATACAATTTCAAAGAATAACTTAGAGCCACTGAAGCAAGTATCTTCTAACATAGGGATAAAATAAACGAGAAAATAAATGACAGCGAACATCTGAAGGGTCATACATTTACAACCAAGTAGCTATTTCATTTTTACATGGAACAAAAATACTGCTTAAAGTTTTCAAGTGGGATGTTATATGTAATGCTATTAAGAGTGGAATTTTTGGAGGCAGCGAGTTCTCTTTTGTAAGCTATAAAAGGAATAAAAGATGAAATGATAAGATCTGAATGAGAATGGTCACAATGGGCAGAAAAATGGAAAATTGATAAAATGCTAGATGCTGTGCATTTGAGATTTGTTTCTGCATCTTTTTATTTATGGATTGTTTTGCAAAGACATCTTGGGAGGAAAATCACTTAACTCTCCCAAGTTCAGTTTGTCACTGATTTTTCCCAGAGATTATGAGACTTTGATCTCAGTATGCTCTTAGAGAAAAATGAAATAATGCATGTTATACAGTGACTATTACATATGTATAAGGCATTACATCTTCCCTGCTGGCAGATAACATGCTGTGTGGCAGAAAGAACATGCTCACTGGAGCTAAGCAGACCTGAATTTGAATCCTAGTTGTAACTTGGGCATGTTCTTTCATTTTCCTGAGGGTCAGTTTCTTGTCCATGGAAGATTAACTCTCCACGGTGTTCCTACACACCCCTCCTCCAATCAGAGCTCCTGGCTCTCCGCTCTGCCCATGCTTGGAGACTAGGCTGTGCTTTCTACTCCTCATGAAAGAACTATTCATTCCTCCCAATGGGCACTGCTATCCATTCTCTTCCTTTGCCTGGGCCAATTATTTCTTCTTTCTAGACTTTTCATTTTTGTCTAGATGTTTCCAAGTTTATAGGTAGGCCAGCACACCATGTTCCTCAAACCATAAATATGTTTGTTATTATAACTGATCCATTTGTTATATAATAAAAATGTCAGCTGCCATACAAAAAAATTAAGTACTTTATGACAAAAAGAAACTTGCTTAGCATAAAAATTTGACTCTGGGACTTCTTTTAAACTCTACATATTGATTAGATCTATTCTAAAATAGTAGGTATAATGTTTAAATCTGTTCTGAGTTAATTATTTTATACTTTCCTGATGCAATGTAATTATACATCATAGTGAGATTCAAAGTCATGCATTGTCTTCCATATACTCTCCTAATTTTCTTCCCTCCCCATACATGCTAGTGAGAGTGTTTTGAAACCTTGTAAGGAAGTAACCCCCTTTGGGCTGTTCCCCTCCTCAATCCTTATTTTTCCCCTCCCATCCTTCCTTCTCCCACCCCCTTCCACTATCTTACTATTTTCTTTCTTCATTTGACTGAATTCACTTTGGCTTCCTATTTTTGTCCTAGGCTTCACACATGAGAGGAACCATATGACCCTTGACTTTCTGAGATTGGCTGATCTCACTCTGTATAATTGTCCCTAGTTGCATCTATTTTCCTGCAAATAATATAATTTTGTTCTTCTTTATTGCTGAGTAAAACTCTGTTGTGTTTGTATGACACATTTTCACTACTTATTTATCTGTTGATGAATATCTAGGCATTCAGCTACTGTGAGTTGTGCTTCTATAAATATACTCATTTTTTAAAATCCAACACCAAACATACATACAGTTTCCTCTGAACTTGCCCTATTTTTTTCTCTTGCTGGCCCCATACTCTTCTTCTGTTTTTCACATAGCTTTCTAAAGTAGTTATCTTTGCTCAATTTCTTTGTTTTCCATTTCAACCTTGGTGTCTGTTCTCAGACTCTGCAATAACCAGATTGATCTCACCAGAGACGAATACCGCAATTCAGTAGATGATGAACAGCCCTTACTTGTCTAAGTCTCCTTATTTCTTTGTGAGTGGCTGACCACTCAATCCCTAATTCTCCCACATTTTGACTTATCGGGTCTTTCTCATTCCTGATTCTCATCCTACATTTCAAATTCATGTTTATGCTGCTGCTAAGATTTACTGGCTCTGTAACCCAGGCAAGTAGGTTTTTTAAAAATAAATTTAGACTTCAGTTTTTTATATAAAATGAAGGTAATGATACCTACCTCGTGGCTATTGAAAAAATTAAGTACCACACACATGAAGTATCTTGTAATTTGCTTAAGAGAAACTTAATTTTTCTGATGTTTGCTTTGATTTAGAGAAAAATTAACCAAATATTTCATGGCAAATACAAGTTTGATAAATGAACTAAATAATTTAATATCTTACAAATTTCAGCCAGAAATAAAGAATATAAAATATTTTATCTTTGAAATTTTACTTATTATGACCTGATAAGCTTTCAACAATATTGAGCATGTCTTTATCTAATTCATTATGAGGATTTTTAAATCAAAGAAATCTACGGAGCTAATTAAATATGACTAAAATTTTAAGCACTCTTAAAAAAAATTATCGCCAGGCATGGTGGCACACGCTTGTAATTCTAGCATTCGAGAGGCTGAGACCCGAGGATCACTGTTCGCAGACAGCCTCAGCCACTCAGTGAGGCCCTGTTTCAAAAATAAAAAATAGAAAGTAGGGAAAGGGTGTAGCTCGGAGGTAGAATGCCCATGGGTTCCATCCCCACACTGGCAATAAAATAAAAATAAAAATAAAACAAAAAAATTTCCCCCACACACTTTGTTAGACAGACCTTTGGTTTGCTTTGGCATTAACTTTCCTTCCTTCCTTCCTTCCTTTCCTCCTCTTCTTCCTCCTCCTCCTTCTTCTTCTTTCTCCTCTCCTCTCCTCTCCTCTCCTCTTCTCTTCTCTTCTCTTCTCTTCTCCCTCCATCCCTCTCCTCTCCTGTTTCCTCTTCTCTCTCTCTCTCTCTCTATATATATATATATATATATATATATATATATATATATATACAAACACACATACACACATATATATACATGTATATATATAGATGAACCCAGGAAATCAAGATGGCTCGACAAGCACTTTATGATTAAGCTACAACCCCAGCATTTTTATCTGCTTTTATCTTGAGTCAGGTTGGCCTTGAACTTGTGATTGTCCTGCCTCAGACTTCTGAGCAGCTGGGAATATAGGCAGGCACTACAACACCAGTATAAGCCTTCCTTCCTTTCTGTTCTATTTCTTTCTTTTCTGAATGTGAGGATGGCCAGCTGTATGCAACAGGTGAAGCTGTGATATTCTAACAGTTTTTCATTAGCTTCATATCTTTGAACAAACCTCTCCTCATGAAATAGACTCAGATAATCTTCGGCTCTAGGACAGAAGGCTGCTAATACAGCCAAACTGGCTTATTAGACACAAATTTCCCAGGTCTGGGTCATCAGGAGCTCAGGCTACTTTCTCTTTCTACTCTTACTTGTCAGGACCACAGTGCCTATTTTCTTTTTTCTGGTGGTACTGGGATTCCTGGAAGCCCTTCTACCTCCGGGCTACACTCCCAGACCTATTTTTACATTTTTATTTGAAAACAGGGTCTCCTAAGCCAGTGCGCCACTGGCTTCGAACCTGTGCGATCCTCCTGTCTCTGCCTCCCAAGCACAGGGATTACAAACATGCGCCACCACGCCCGGCACAGTGTCTATTTTCATAAGAATGAAACTCTATGTTTGCAGCTATCCTGTTTGAACTCTTCTATAAAATATTGTACCAAGAAGAGGAAGGAAATTAACATTTAGGTCTAATTAAAATGCTCTGGCATTTGCAAAAATGTCAAAACAATCTAATAAAACCATGTGATAGTTTAATGTGATTGAAGTACTCTTCATGTGAACATGATAGCCTGTCCTGAAATAGTCTCAGAAGAGGGTAGTTAGTTCTGCCTTTCTTGCTGCTTTTCTCCTTTCTCTTTCTCTGTCTCATGATTTCTAGCCAGGCTGACCTCCCCCCACTTCTCAGCTATGCCATTTTGTTGACTCAGATCAGAGGATCAGAGTTTGGCTTTCACCTCTTTGTTCACTGAGGTAGAGTTCCAGACAAAGAGTTGGGGTAGCCATAGGCCTGCTGAGGTTTGTGTCCCTTCCCCAGGTTTCACTGTCTTTTGCTGCCTGAGGACCAAAATGTCAGGCAACAATTAGGTCATATATTTTGTTTCATTGTACTAATTTTTTATAAGGCAATTATGGGTAAACCAGTCCTAGCTACTACTTCTTCGTAGACAGAAGTGGTTGAGAATTAAATTTTAACTATAGTAATTGGCCCCCCCAAGGTGAGGATTGCACAGAGAAATGGCACAAGTCCCCAACATATAGGAATGACGTAATGAAGAAGAAATGGAAAATAGAGATGGTCTGAAAAGGTTATGTCCCTCAATCTTCTCAGAAATGTTAAGCATTAATTAAATAAAATACCAAATAATAAAGGCTATGAAGATAGCAGATATCAACAAACAGATATACTTCAGTGGAGGATGGGGTTAAGTCCCAGACCTATCAGAAATTGAAAATATCATAAGATGAAAACACATTTAATATACTGAATCTACAAATATCACGTATCAGCAGCAAAGTTTGCCAGGAGTATGGGTTGTTTACCGGTGATGGTGTGAAGGACTGGGAGCTTTGGCTGCTGTTGCTACCCAGCATCACAAGGGAGTATCACACCACACAAGCCTGGGAAACTTTGAATGTTTGGAAGTTCAAATTTTGAATGTTTGGTTTCTACTGACTGCATATTGTTTTTTATTATCATAAGGTAGCAAAAAAGTGTTAAGTCAAAGACTATTCTACAGTTAACTGACATTGATGAAGGGAAAGTACAATATTTCAATTTCATTAATATTCATGGTAGAAAAATCAATATTGAATAAATGAGAAGAATTGAGCTGCATTGTAGGTTGCAGCTATAAAAGTAACTACTAAAATAAATGTATAAACTTTTTGGTTATCAAATATACACTCACAGGGATTATACAATAAAAGACTGAGAAAAATCCAGTAAAAACAGAAAGCAGTACATAAAATAGTATGCCAGAACTGAAACCAAATATATTCATGTATCAGTAAATAACAATTTATTAAAATCGTAAATTGAAGAAAAATAAACTCTCGCAAGATCATAAAGTTAAATGTTTTGCAGTTGAAGAAAAGTTCAGCAAGGCCTAGAGAGAGCCCATGAGGCATGTCCCAGGAGTTCGTTTTTCCTCCAAGTGCGCCCTTCCCAGTCATCCAATCTCTGTTGTCTTCTGTCCTTGGCCTAGGTACATGGAACCTAAGTGAAGATGCTGGACCTTGGTCCACTATGGTCCTACTGTTGGGGATCTGTGAGGCCTATTCTCAATATTTTCTTAAGAAATCATTGGGTTTAGAGACAAATAAAACAAATACAAGAGCTATTCAAGACTGTGCAACTGATTAATATTAACTTCTTATTAACCTCCCATCATGAGGATGTGCTGTTCCATGCTGAAAAACTCAGTAGTGTTTTGTTATTCTCTAGTGGTATGCTTCATATTTACTTGAATGCTTTTAACTAATGTAAATCAATAGTTAATTTTTATTTGACTACTATTTATTCACTCATGACAGATAAACATCCAGAATAGAAAGACATGCAGAATGATAGGCTTTCATTTTTTTAAAGAGAAAGGCACAAAACTAATGTTTATTAAATTACAATGTTCTGCCATTTCTTGATCCTTCCTGATTCCTCTTGATCCTTTGTCAATGTTATATAAGGAAAAACAAGAGCAAACAGAAAATTGGAAATGAATATCGATAGAAATATTAGAAATTGAGCACAACAAAAATAATGCTGTAGAAAAGTTCTAAAAAAATATACATGATTATCTTTTATTCTAGAAAAAACATAATAATATATGCAATGAAAAATTATATTGCTTTTTTCTGCAGAGAAGAGGGCTGAAAATTATATTCTAAATGTTGTGGATAGATAATAATTCTGTATCAGTAATTTTGTATCAGTAATTTTATATCAGTAATTTTATATCAGTAATTTTATAAACTACAACAGAATAGGCTAGAAACATACGATAGATTCTGTGGATGATGTATGTTATGATTCTGGGTATGTTGTGTACTATGGTTCTTTGATTTATCTATCAGACACTCAAAGGAAAAAAATCACACAAATTCAGGACAAAAGACAAAGTCATATGACAGTTTTCATATATCAGAGCAATACTAGATAGAATCAAATTTGAATGCTGTCCATACTGCTTGTGTACAATATTAATTTCAGCTCCCAATTTCCAGTTTCTTTACACATCTTTCCCAAAGGTTGAAAAGAATACGTAAACAAGATCCTCATTTCAATATTAGAATAGAATTCAGCTTCAGAATCCACATGGATGTAATAACTAACCACTATCTTTGTAAGAAATACTGTACTTTTTTGATATATCCTCCACTACTGTGTAACAGCATCTTTGTTTTTCACAGTCCTACATAGCTTTCTACCTTAACACCTTTAAATTAAACATTATCATCTTATACATCGTTACTCAAGATCTCTATAGTCATCAAATAACATATCTAAAGATGGCGATAATATCTCCTCTAAAGTGATCCAATTACTTTTTCTCTGCTGTTAGTTCAATATAACTCACCACCTGCATTGTAACTGTGACAGAGTACCTGAGATAATCAACATACAAGAAGGAAAAACTTGTGTGGGCTCATAACTTCATCCCATGGTCTCGTGGCCCTGTGGCAAGGAGAAACAGCATGGCAGGGAATATGTGGTAAAACAGAACTCATGAAAGCTGGGAAGCAGAAAGGGGGAGCGGGACCCCAGCAGCCCCTTCAAGGGCACACCTCAGTGACCTCGCTTCCTTCTATGAGGTCTCCCATACTAAAGGTTCCACCTCTTGCCAATGGCACCACCTTCTGGGCACCAAGTCTTTAACACATGAATTTTGGGGAGCACTTTAGGTCCAAACTATAACTTCCCTCATTTGCGTTTCTTTTTTTTTTTTTTCTGCACTGGCCAATAACATCTTATAAAAGTGAGTAGTTACCGCCAGGCATAAAAGTACTCAGCAGGTGAATATGGTTGTAGAGAGCCTACAAGTCTCCAACACTATCTAACTTTCAGATCAGGCTAAAGATTTGCTTGCCAAGTTTTGCTTTCAGCATATTTAAAACATCAGTGTTTTATTGTGGTGTCCTGGATTAGCAATCTCCTGATTCATTTCTGTTTTCTCATCTTGCAAAGAAGACTCAGTAGTAAGAATAGTTTATGGCCCCACATCTGTAACTTAGATGAACCCGATCCCATTCCAGCTTTGATTTTTAATCAAGCTGTTTCATCAAGGAGGATATGGAACTTTAAATGTACTGAAAATATTAAAAGAAATCTGAGGCCAAAGGACCTACAGTCCCTCTCAACTAAATGAAAAGTCTCGTTTATAGGAGTGCAGCTGTTCTCTTCCTCTGGTGCCCTTATCCCTCTCCCTCCCACCCCTTTATACTGACCTCTTCTTCAGAAAAAAGACTGTGTGCTAGGGAAATTTGAGAAAGAGAAGCACTCAAACTTTTATGGTTCTGTTCAATATATATACCCTATATATACAATATATACACAGTTATTCTACACAAATTCATCAGAGAAGAGATATTCAGCACAAAGGTGGCCAAAGCACCAAGAATGGCAAGCCAAAAAATAGTGAAGGAAGAGAGTGATGCAGGAAGGGATGAAAAAAGTGAGTTCCTGTACTCAGAAATGGAGATGCACGTTGGAAAAGGAAATGGTCCCACTGGAGCTAGGAACCAAAGGAGGAAAGTTTCTTCCTCACTGAACTCCTCATGCACCTAAGTCACCCAAAACTAACTTCCCAGCATTTTTCATGCTTCCAATCAGAAAACAGCATAATCTCTGTGGCACCAGCCCCTGACAAGTACATGTGAAGCTTCTTGGTCCATGTGCCTGAGGAAGAAATCATGCTTGGATTCAATTGATGATATTTAAGAAAATTGCAGTGGAAAAGGGAAATTAAAATGACCTCATGGGTGAAGTCTTTGGGGATATTCAATGTATTGCTGCAGTAGCTTCCATTGTTGGATTTATAACCCAATCCAATGTGTTATGCACTTGTACTATAAGTGCTCATGATGTTTAGTGTTAATTTTTCCATTTGGGCACTGCTCCACAGAGAGAACTGACCCCTGATTCCTCCTGTGTGTGGTCTAGCAAAAACAATACAGGATCCAGGAGAAAAAAGAGAATCAAAGCCTTAGTTGGTGATTTAGATGAAAACAGCTGCTAGAACACTAGAAGAGACAATTTATCAGTTCATGGTGCCACCTGCCTAAAACAAGTAAATGTCTTTTAAAGAAGAGGCAGTGTTTCATAATGGAACTTAGAAATTTTGAATCTTCAGGCCAAAGCAACATCCACATTTTAGGGTGGATCAAGTCAAACTCCATGATTAACAAGAAAAGGACTGTCAAATCTTTCTGATCTATTCAATTTTGACTAACTCTTGAACCATCACTAATACATACCCATCCATTCTTCTACTTGGAAAATACAAATGTTAAACTGGTAAACTGTAACAATAAACCACATCTGTTTAGCAAATTATTTGATTAAGTCATTTAAATGCCAGCGGTAGCCAGTTTTTGGATAAGTCTAACCGAAATTCAACTCCTGATGAGGCCTACACTGCCTGCATCGCTATCATTGCCAACTATATCTGCCAATTAACTGGATATGACAATGCCCAAACAGTAGAGATGGGGCACTAAATGAAAATTGTACGCTTTTGGTGTAAAGGCTGCTGTTATTTATCAGGCTTATGGCTCTTGCTGAAATCAAAGAGTGTGGCAGTGAGGGAGGCCCCATGACAGAGAGAATCAACCCTGCCTGCTCCTGGCAGGACCACAGAGGACCTGTGACCTCCTCTCACTTATTTAGTTACCTCACTCACTGCTCTGGACAGGTTATCAAATTACCATGGTGCTGTGTTGCTTCTCCAGTACAATTGACCAACTGATGCCACACCACTGTGGGCCCTGAAACAAACCTGTTGTCATCCTTTGAAGTTTCTGGGTCATTTGCAGTCTGAAGGCAATGTTCCTCTTGTCGCAGAGTCATGCAACAATGGACCAATGGTCAAAGATTTTGATGGACAGTTCACATTTTGTGCAATCCACAGGCATCTACTATTATCCAACTTGGGGACAGATTTCTCAAATTTCATCTCAAGAATTTCTGGATCTACCTCCCTCTTCTCCTGCTGCTCTATAAAGTTGGTAAAGCACAGTGGATACAATATATAATCACCTGCAATGTTATATGATCCAAGTTAAGTTTGACAAACAAATCCAGAACTTAGAATGGCATGTGCCCCTTCAGGTAATGTTTTTATAAGGGGAAGATTGGCAGTGGAATGTCTCCATGGGATTCTTTTTGGCACATCCATCGCCTGCTGGAATTATTAGAAATGGCAACAAAGATCAGCAGGGCTGTCTAAGTCTCTTACATGATTCTCTATGTGCTGAGACTTCTCTTATGTCACATTCTGTATCTTTCTAAGGACTAACAGATTAACTTTATTGTGTTTAAAGCTTAACTAGACATATGCATCCAAATGTTAACAGGTAGAATACTTTTCACTTGAGAAAAGTCTATTATTCTCAGAAATGAATTCTTAATCATAGATTAACAATTTATTTGTTTTACCATTGCAATCACCATTCTAGAAAGTTAAGTAAACCTTTTAAAAAGTAATTTATGTTACCAATTCATTGATGGAGAACTAGAGAGCAAAATAACTCATGGGGATTCTAAAAAGGCATGCGTCTTTCCTTTTCTGGCATTATGTTTGATTAGACTTCAGAGAATATTCTCCTTCAGATCAACTAAACTATGCTCTTTGAACCACTGCTATCTCCAAGAAACCCCTGAAAAACGATTAAGGGAGAAAAAAGTAAGGAACTGAAGCCTAGAGGACAATGATACTGAGGGTCCAAGTTCCCAGAAGCACAACTGTTAGGATTGCTCAGGTTTGAACAGCAGTGAAAGCAGAAATGTCTCATACAACATGTACAGCATAAAACATCAAATTCACCAAATGAAGATGACTTTGTGAAAACTGATTTAAAATATGATAAAAATAAGACTCCTTACTTCTTACCTTTGAATAGTCATTCTCAGATTGTTAAACTCTAAACAAGAGAGATGTGCTATGAAGTAAGATGAATAAAATGAAAAGTGTTTTAAGTATATCAGAAACCACAGCCACAAAATAATAATTTTGACAAATTTATTAAATCAAAATAAATTTTTAGATAAATTTTATGGATATACAAATGACTATTAAAAGGTATTGCCAGAGTCTAGAATTAATTTGACATGACTAAAACATGGTGAGCTACACAAAATCAAAAAGAAGAAAATTTAAAACGTAATAAAACAAAGATGATTAAAAATAGGAGTATATTTCATGAAAGAGTAAATAAGAATGTTCAGTAAGTAGAGTAGTTCTCTCTTCTCTACAGAGGATATGTTTACAGTGGGTGTGTGAAATCACGGGAAGTACCAAATTCTTTATATAGTATGTTTTTTCCTATATATTCATAGGTATGAATTTAAATTCTTTTCCATCCTAACTAACCATTTATGGTGCTCCATGGTTATAACTTTTAGAATGTGAGGTACAACACAAAAGCTAATATGAAATTTTTTTTCTTATTCACAATTGTATAGACAGAAGATTTGTTCTTACCATATACCATAGCATCCTCAGCAAACATTTTTTTTCTTATTGAGAACTTTTACCTTTTCAGTTAAAGAAAGCACTTTACAGTTTCCTTTTTGCAGATCCACATTCCATCATTACCACTCTTATGCTTTAAATCCATTAATAAATAAAATAAGGGTGACTTGAACATAAACTCTGTGATGCCATGACAGTAAATCTGATAGCAGAGACAGAAACTAAATGACTACCTAGTAGGTAGTTATATACTGTGTGGATATGTTGGACAAAAGGATTTTTTATGTCAAGAACCAGATGGAGTGATATTTGTCATGTTACTCAGAATGATGCATAACATATAAAACTTATGAATTGTTTATTTATAGAAATTTTACATTTTGTAATTTCATCCTACTCTTAACCATATATGTAACTAAAACTGCAGGAGGTGATATCATAAGTAAATGAGATCTACTATATTTTCAGAGATGCTCAACTTTATATCAAATAAGCAAAATTAAATAAAATATCGAGGAACTACTTGATGCCCATTCTATAGAAAAATAATAGAATGTTGGATAAGTATCGTTTAGGACGTGACTTGGATTTATAAATTTAGAAAGTCATTCTGGATCAGTCTTAAATTACTAAGTAAAATTAAATTTGCATATATTCCAAGATCATATAATATTGCCCTGAGAAATTTCTTAACCAACAAATTATTACACAGATGTATTAAAGGATATTTGTAAACATATCTGTTTCTCACGTGTGCTGCAAGTGTTTATTGCAGATAACCTAGCTGTTGTCTATCTACAGACAACAGAGCTGTCTATCACCATGTGAAAAAATAAATGCAATCTGGTGAAAAAATTATATAGCCTTAATATCAGAAGTATTCGTGTGAATATTCAATAGACATAAAGCAGTAGCTCTAAAACTAAATGACATAAATAGTAAATTCCAAAGAGAGTGTTTTTAGGTAAAATATAGAACACATTAAAAAATATATGCACAAAACCTCACTCCATATTTTTTAATGTGAATACCCATATCTAACACAGTACAGGGGGCTCCTATTATAGGAAAAATGAGAGATAGCATGAGCAATGGGAGAGGAGGAAACAATAATATAAAACAAGAAAAGAGCCTAGAGGACATAAAAGAGTATTGTGTTTTTTAACCAAAAAGTGATGTACATGTGGTGTACATGTATAATCCCAGTACTTAGGAGGCTGAGACAAGAGGATAGCAGGTTCACATCCAGCCTCAGCTACTTAGTAAGGTCCTCCTCAACTTAGTGATACTCTGTTTCAAAATAAAGAATCAGAAATAGAGCTGAGGGTTTAGCTCAGAGGGAGAATGTCCCTAGATTTCATCCTCAGTACCACACACAAAAAAAAGTGATGAACTTAACTCTCAACTTTAATCTGACCTAATACGAGTGGGGTCCCAATCGAAAGCCTCTTCAAACCTCTTAAATTGTTAAGAGATGTACTAACAATGACATTCACCTATTTAATTCAAAAGATTAATCTGGGAACTTTTGTTATGAAAGTAAGATTAAAGGAGAATTTTTTTTTTTTTCAGGTCTGGGCATAGAACCCAGAGGCATTTGACCTCCGAGCTATACCTCCTGCCCAATTTTTTATTTTTTATTATTTTGGTGGTACTGGGGTTCCTGGAAACCCTTCTACCTCTGGGATACACTCCCAGACCTATTTTTATACTTTTTTTAAAATTATTCTTTGGAAACAGGGTCTCTTAAGCCAGCGCACGCGGGCGATCCTCCTGTCTCTGCCTCCCAAGCACGGGGATTACAAGCATGCACCACCACACCTGGCTAAAGGAGAAAGTTTTTAATGGTTCCATGCATACAGTTCTCCCAAAACTGACAAATGTAATCATTGTCCATGTAGTGGCAAGCTGTGTGCAGAAAGATCTAGCATTTTCTGAAGATATTTTAGAGGCTAAATGGGTAGGTATTGAGTCTTCTTTTTAAACAAGTAATGTCTTATATTTTGGATTAAAATAAAAAATTCAATTTGGCACATGAATCCACATTATAAATCATCTCCTTTAAATATTATTTCATTAAAAACAACCTTGAAGGCAATTGTGATGGTGCACACCTATTATCCCACCTAAAATCCTTTGATACTGAAAGATACAGGTTCAAAGGCAGCCTCAGCAACTTAGCCAGACCCTCAGCACGTTAATGAGATCATGTTTCTAAATTGAAAATAAAAAGAGTTGGGGTATGGCTTGGAGACAGAAGCCTCTGGGTTTAACCCCCATTGCCATTCACTCAAGACTGGAGCTGTGGCCTGGCTCATGTGTTGGGTGTACCCCTGCAATGTTATGAAATTAGGTACATACTTCTCACATTTGCAAATTCTATGGTCATATTTGCATACTCTATAAAAACTCAACAGAACTAAACTTACTCTTTTGGTAGGAGCAGGCAGTTTCTTCAATGTTTCCACAAGAAATCATAGTTATAGCATGTTGAGGTAGAACAATAAAAATATTTTTTTTACTATTCAAATTTAGAATCACTGTACTTTTTGTACATTCTCTTTGCTTTTATACCCACATATTTCTTTTATACAGAGATCTAAAATCTTGAGGGCATAGGAGGCAACAAAATTTATATATCCTATAACTTTTATTTTATATTACACATTACACATACAACATTCTCAGAAAAGCAGTAGTAATAATTCTGTCACATATATCACTTCTAGTAAAAGTTTAAATATTTTTGCATATGCTTTCTCAATATCCTCCAATTTTATTTGGTATACTATATCTACAATAACTAAGCATGCTGTTACAGCATGCTGTTCTCCATAAGGACTATCATTTTTTCCATTTTACTTCTATAGCTAATATTGCATTTAATGATTATTGCCTTCCTCACATTAGAGACTTTATAGCCATTTTGGTTATTTTAATATTGATCTCTGGTAGATTTCTCTGGGGCTTAAGGAAACAAAATTCTCTAATTTTTTCTGAACTTCCTAGTTCAGTAGACAATTCTAAAAATATAATTTAAAAATATGACAGATTACTTATAAAAATTATAAGTGGATATTTAAGATTGGCTGAAAACTCCTTCATCTTCAACAAAAGTTTCCCAAAACAACCCTGGTAATTACTTTCTAGTAGAAAGATGGTGGAGAAGTTTTCAAAATCCCCTTGGGTCACTTATTTGTGTAAATCAATCTCCTGATCAGAAGTGTATATAAGAAAAAATATGTTCCCTTTTTAGTGTTGAGTTTCTTGAGTTCTCTATATATTCTAGATATTAGTCCTCTATTGGAGGGGTAGGTGGCAAAATCTTCTCCCATTCTGTTGGCTCTCAATTGAGGTTCTTGACAGTTTCCTTTACTGAACAGAAGCTCTTCAATTTCATGCAATCCCACACATTGATTCACATTTTGGTTTGTTGTGCCTTTTGGGTCTTGTTGAGAAAGTTTTGTCTGTGCCTTTGTGTTGCAGTTGGACCTATGCCCTCTTCGAGGATCCTTAAGCTCTCTGGTCTAATTTCCAAGTCTTTGATCCATCTTTTTTTTTTTTTTTTTTTTTTTTTGGTGGTGGTACTGGGGTTCCTGGAAGCCATTCTACCTACAGGCTACACTCCCAGGCCTATTTTATATTTTTTAAATTTGGAAACAGGGTCTCTTAAGCCAGTGAGGCTGGCTCAGAACCAGCATGATCCTCCTGTCTCCGCCTCCCAAGCGCAGGGATTACAAGTGTGCGCCACCACACCCGGCAAAAAGAATTAATTTAAATAATACATTTAAAACATGACTAGATTTTTTTCATATTGATTCTTGTAACTTACAAATTGGACAACTTTTAGTCTGAGTTCATTTCAATTTGACTGTTTTGATCCATTTTAGTTAATAAATTTGTGTAAAAGAAAAAAGAATATAGCTAATATAATTAATTTCATTATTTATTGTATACATATTGCAAATAAATTAATATAAATAGTAATTTGGATTTCTCACATTACTTTTTTCTTCGTGTGTGTGTGTGTGTGTGAGAGAGAGAGAGAGAGAGAGAGAGAGAGAGAGAGAAAGAGAGAGAGAGAGAGAGAGAGAGAGAGAGAGAGAGAGAGAGAGAGAGAGACTGACTCTCACTGTGTTGCCAAGGTTCAAGTGATCCTCCCATCTCAGCCTCCAGAACTGCTGGGACTACCAGCCCAGGCCACCACCCATGGCTGATTTATGTTATTTTATCCCAGATACTGTTTTTTTTTTTCAGGTTTTTCATCCTTTACAATAATGTTTATTTCAAAAAGTTATTTTAATTCAAATAAGAAAAACATATTAAAAACTCTCACAGTGAACACGTACAAAAATTAGTATTGTGTTATTTTTTCTTTTTATAGAAATACATTCATATTTCAAATATAGCTCTATTCTATTTATAAATATAAAAAGTAACAAATATTATCTTATTAAGACACAACTAACATCAATTAATAAACTCTCAGAAATTTTCATATACATTTTCTCATTCTCATAAACTTTCTTCAATAACTAGGACTCAAGTCATTAAATTGAAACAGCTGAAATGAGAAAACAGAGCCAAAAATCAAGACATTCTTCCAAAGACTACATTTTGTTACAGTACTGCACTCTTGAAATAAAATTTGGCAGAAAACTAACTCTGCTTAAGCTTCAAAGCCCTTCATGTGCCCGCACATCTGTCAATTTTGTACCTAATTGGAACATCATAATTTTGCATATTTTTAAATGAATTCTAAAATGTATGGTTCAAGCTTCCCAAACCTTAAGTACTACTCATTTTCTATATTGCTTAGCTATAATTCAACTGTAGAATCTAAAGCTGTAACACTCAAGTCATTTTCTTTTATAACATCTGAACATGAGTTGGGTCATGGTGTAGTGGGACAAATAAAACAACATAAGAAGAGGAAGTGACAAATGCTCAAAACAAGTAATTTTTCTCTTCCCAGTGGAGTCATGGGCGAGAACATGAATTGTAGATATCAAGAGAAAATTAGATGTTCTAAAATCAAGTAAGAGATAAATCTCAATGCAACACCAGGTATGGGAAAGGAGAAGAGAAAATTTTCAGAGTTAAAAAAAAAAAGGAAGATAAAAGAATACCTGTAGAAAAAGACAAGAGGGTGAAGAGTGGAACTAAGAGGACTATTATCCAGACAGCTTCCCAGGTAAAACACTGACATGCATGAAGTTAATACTTATGAATATACACGTCATTAAAATTTTGCTTTCTAACTTTTATAGGCAGATTTGGTGGAGCTAGAAAGTGTATATGAACTTTATATGTTTAAGTTGTAGCTGGCCTTAATGTGAATGTAGGCTCACCTGGTTATGATAAACAAGGATAAAAAATATTTTTTTTTGTACTGAGCATTGAGCTCAGGGGCTTTCTACCTCTGAGTTATACTCCTAGTCCTATTTATTTATTTATTTATTTATTTATTTATTTATTTACTTATTTATTTATTGTCTTGAAATAGAGTCTTGCTGAATTGCTAAGACTAGCCTCGAACCTTCAAGCCTCCTGTCTCAGCCTCCCAAGTATTTAGATTGTAGGTGTGCATCATCACTCCCCAAAATGAGGATTTTTGCTGAGAAATTTTAATTACTGAATGTGAGAATTAGAGTAACTGAAATATTAAGAACTCTCTGACCTCAAGGAATTATTACACTAGAAAAGCTTTCTATGGAAATTATTACAATGGAAAAGTTTATGAATGTGCAGCTTCATAGGGTTAGAAAAACATGTAGATGAAGGTTCTAGTGTGATTGGAAAACAGTGCCGGTGGCATGATGACTCATCAGAAGGACTCAGGAGAACCAGAAGGAATATTTGTAGAAAAAGGAGAGGCCTGTAAAACACTGGAGATAGCTTTCAGGTTAAATAATTCCAGGATATGAGATTGAGAAATATATTTCCCCCCCTGGCAATAGGTGGTCTGAACAGGTTGATTTCATAAACTGAACCAAAGAATTAATGCAGCAAAGAAATTGAGAGATTGGAGGGTAGAGATCAAATTTATCTGAGTTTCAGTCTAAAATATTATGACTGTGGTGAAGTTATTTCATCTCTCAGGGCTCTATTTTCTTCTTTATCAAATAAAGATAACAATATTGCCTACTTCAAAGCATTTTTTTAAAGTTCTGAATATGATAACAGCTATAAAACACTTAGCGAGGTGACAAGAATTGAGCTGTAAGTTATTATTCTTAGGCTTTGGGTAATAACTAAAACACATCAGAGAGTTTTTAAATTTTTAATACAGGCCATAATTTCTCTAAAACTTTTTTTATTTGTAAAAGTGTAAACATGGAATATTTTTTCTTTGAAAAATATGACCAAAAATATTAGTTCTTTCGTTTGTTTTTATTTTGTTTTGTGGTCCTAGGGTTTGAACCCAAGGTCTTTCTACTTCTAAGATACACCCCCATTCTCTTGTTATGTTTTATTTTAAAACACCATCTCTCAAGTGAGGGTCTCACTAATTTACTGAGGCTGGTTTGAACTTTCATTCCTCTTGTCTTAGGTGTCCCAGCAGTAGGATTCCAATTGTGGGCCTAACTAGGAATCATATCTTTGGATAGAGGACCTCAGAAGACAATGAGACAGAGATTCAAGAGCAGCTACATTGTTTTGGAGATAATGCCTAGTAATACCGGGAAGGTGAGACAGAAATATAGGCATCCAGTGAAGGGCTAACTGTATTTGTCCTTTTGGAAAATTAGGTGAACAGCAAAATATATGTACCGCAGAGTTATCCTAGCCAGAGTAGAGAAAGCTGGAGTATTTATCCCTAATTACCTCCTGGGTTGAAAACAGCTCTTGAGGGTTTCTAAATTCTGGTTTACTGTGTGACAATAAAGAGAGCTCTTCTGGCAGTAAAAGACCTTAAACAAATGCAGGTGTTGTCAATTAAAAGATGGTGTAGGGTACACTGAAGTGCCACTAAAAAAATTTCATAACACTTGTAAAAGAAAAATAAGAAAAGCTTCATTTAAGAGGAACTTTCATAATGAGGGTTTTGTAGTTAGGAAGAGAAATTGGATTAAGTCTTCCTGCAGCAAGGAAAGATGGGAAGGTATAGCAAGGAGTAATAAGGAGGTAGAACAACATAGGCAGCTAGATCCAGGGGCCCAGATGGAAAGACTTAATTTCATGAGAGGCAACAAATGCTAACTAAATTCCAAAACTCCCAAATGGACCAGATCTGAATGTCAAACGCTAACAAGATCAAAAGCCTCCTGAGACTGACCAAATGTTTATAAAACTTCAGTTGTTCCTGCCAATAAGCAATCCCAGGAAATCCCAGGAAACAGCTTCTGGTACCCCCATGGAGAGAGAGAGAGAGAGAGAGAGAGAGAGAGAGAGAGAGAGAGAGAGAGAGAGAGAGAGAAAGGACAGCATCTAAATTCCAGAAAACTACTTCTGGGACCCCAACTTGGAATAGATCCACCATTTGATCCGGCTATACCACTCCTGGGTATCTTTCCAAAGGGGTTGAAATCAGAGCACTACATTAACATATGCATACCCATGTTCATAGCAGCACAGTTTGTAACAGCCAAAATATGGAACCAACCTAGATCTCCATCAACAGAGGAATGGATTGCAAATTTATGGGAAATACACACAATGGAATTCTATTCAGCTATAAAGAAGAATAAAATAATAGCATTTGCAAGAAGATGGAAAGAACTGGAGAACATTATGTTAAGTGAGATTAGTCAAGCACAGAAAGAAAAGGGACATATGTTTTCTCTAATATGCCCAAGCTAGGGAGTAGTGGTAATACCAGAGGGACTCCAGATGATAGAGGGAAAATCTCAGCAAGCTCGAAAGGAAAGATAGGAAAGGAAGAAAGCTGAGGTTGTTCAATGAAGGAGCTACATACGAATATATGTAATAGCATAAATACAACATGATTAACCTGGACACTCTCTATTGGGAGGGGGGAAGGGAAATGGAAGGGGAAGGGCATGAAGCACAACCTAAATGTACACTACTTTCAACATGTTCCACTTATAAAAAAAAATTTTAAAAATAAAACCATCTTGAGAAGGGACCCATACTATACTCCTGTCCACCTCAACTACTGTAAGGTACCTGGAATTGGATCCTGGATTCATCACTCTTGAGTCAAACTTTAGAATCCTGAAAAAAAAAGCCCCGAGACTTTAGAAGATGAGGAGGACATCCATTATTCCTGCAAGCCTGGTGAGGACCTAAAACTCCTCTTCAAACAAACTCAAGGGGAAAGAAACCCACTCAAACTCACAAATAAGTAACAGTAAATACTAAAACAGTAGGCAACACTACTGTTTTGGGGTCACTGTGATGAAATTCTTCCTCTCCATTAAGTGCTATCCTCTAAGGATGTTCTTAGGTTAACAAAATGTTAGTACCTTTGGCTACTACTCTGCCATTAACCCAAGAAATGATTTAAAGATGGGAACATAATGCTTTGTTAAATATTTCTTCCTCCTTTGCTTTCAGCCTTCCTAACTGCTGAGTTTCTTTCCAATAACCCACAGCTGGAGCAAACATATATTACATACAATTTAGAACCCTTTTAAAAATGAAATGGTCTGATCCTTACATGACAATCATTAAAATGTTCCAATCCACTAATCTCTATACCCATTCCCATCATAACACTAACTTATACCTCTCCCACCCACATCCAGTCCTCTCTATGGAGAACTAATATGGATGTCACATCCAATCTCACTCAAGATCTTAATTTTATACACTAGTTCAAAGAAATCTAAATTACCTTGTAAACTCCATAACCAGGAAACTTGTTCTTTTTTCAATGGCACTGTCAGAGTACCTGAAATATAATACTGTAGCCACTAATAGCACTTTGTATTACTATTTTATCAGTGTTAATAATACCTGTAGTATTATTTCCCAGGAATTAACCTACAAATTATTCAATAGAGGTTTCAAAAATGCATCTGGAAGAGTATATAGTTTACAAACTCTCTCCTATCATGAGATCAAATAGGATCAGTCCCCAAGATTTCCCTACAACATCAGGTGTCCCTTGTCTCCTACAAGGCTATCTACTTCATAGGGAGAAATAAGGAGTCTTCTTGGAGAGTCCCACTCAAAACAAAAATCAGAGATACTGGACCATTGGGAAAATTTAACTCAACAGTTCATCAGCTTTTATTCTTAAAAATCCCCTACTAGACACCCATTACTATTCTGTGGTCACAATGACCCTAACAAAACAGGAACCCATAACTGTAATTGCTTTGAGAGCATCAGCTCTAGGCACTGATGTAATTAGTTTAGCAATAGAAATCATCCTAAATGCAGCCTCAGTAGCCAACTTAACTACCTCAGTGTCACAAGTCGCCAAAGACACAGGATAAAACACTAAGGATATACAAAGATCTACAGATTCATTGGCACACAAGGTTTTAGATCACAGGATAGCTTTTGATTATCTACTAGCTGATCAGGGAGGAGTCTGTACCATTGCCAATACTTTCTGTTGCATATATATCAACTCCTCAGGAACAGTCAAAAGTAGAAAAAAAAACAACCTTCTAAGACAAGCAAGGTGGCTAAAAAAAAAAAAAAAAAAAAAAACTGTCAAATCTCTGGAACTCCCAAATATGGGACCAAATTCCTAATACGTTTCTATCCTTTATCTCATGGCTACTGCATCTTTGGGGTTCTTTGATCATATTAATTCTTGCTCTCATATTTTATATATATATATATATATATATATATATATATATATATATATATATATGGTTCCTGGAAACCCTTCTACCTCCAGGCTACACTCCCAGACCTATTTTATATTTTTTATTTTTATATTTTATATTTTTTATTTGGAAACAGTGTCTCTTAAGCCAGTGAGGCTGGCTTTGAACCTGCACAATCCTCCTGTCTCCACCTCCCAAGTGCGGGGTTTACAACAGTGGTTCTTATATTCTTAATGTACTAACCAAATTCATATCTTCTAATTTAGAAGCAATCAAGTTCCAGATGGTCCTTCAACTGGAACTTGAAATGAAGCTCCAGACCCCAGTGTGTCATGGCCTCTTCCAATGTCCATCTTGTTGGGGCCCCAACTACCACTAACTCCACAATGCCCCCTCTCAGCCAGAAGTAGTCAAGAATGGCCATCACCCTGCATTCCTATTGGCAGTTAGGGTCACCTAATAGGAGGCAGGATTGAAGAGGTAGAAAGAAATAGGCAGATAGGGCCAGAAGGCCAAGGTGGAAAGACTTAATTTTCTGAGAAGCAACAGATGCTAAATTTCAAAACTCCCAAAAGGACCAGATATCCTGAATGTCAAGTGCTAACAAGATCAAAAGCCTCCTGAGACTGACCAGATGTTTACAAAACTCCAGTTGTTCCTGCCAATAAGCAATCCCAGGAAACCCCAGGAAGCAGCTTCTGGTACCCCAATGGAGAGAAGGAGACACAAAGAAGGATGCTATCTAAATCCCAGAAAACTGCGTCTGGGACCCCAACTGAGAAAGGAAGGCAAAGAAGTGTACAGATCCCTAGATACGCTACTCTAAATGGTTAACCCATCAAAAAATCCTCCCTTTAGGACCTTCTTTGTCTTGAGCTTGTGTTGGCTTTCAGTATGAGCATTTTAATTGGCAACACTCAGCCTGGGCCTGCTGGACAGCAAAGCCAGCTGAAACCCCTAGGAGTGACTCCCAACTCTCTTCCATAGGTTGTATAGATTTGGGGAGAAAGCAGTTTGCAACTGGTAACATACTGCTTGGGAAATGCCCAAACAGTATTCAGAAGGCAGCTGCTTGATATCAGGATCTCTATTGACTGAAAGGGTAATCTATTTTTCCTTTCTGCTCTCTTTACAATAAACTTTCTGCTTGGGAAGGAAACTTTCTGTTGTCTGCAAGTGCCATTCTTTGTATTTTGTAGACAAGAACCTCAATAAGGAAAAAATGTACATTTTAGAAGGGTGGGAGTCAGTGCATGGAAAATTAAACATCAGGATAACAGAGGATATCGGCTAAATTAAATGAACAGAAATCTTGCTGACTACAGGCTTGAATAATAAGATACCAAAAGTTAAGGATAAGAGAATTTATCAGGTATCAAAAGTAAATGCTATTAGCCAGGTATTATGGCTCACACCTGTAGTCCCTGTTCTTAAAAGGTAAGACAAGAGGTCACAGGTTCAAATCCAACATCTGCATTTTAGTGAGGCTCTCAGAAACTTAGTGAGAACCTCTTTTAAAATAAAAAATAGCCGGGAGTGGTGATGCACACTTGTAATCCCTGCACTTGGGAGTCAGAGACAGGAGAATCGTGCAGGTTCGAAGTCAGCTGTGCTGGCTTAAGAGACCCTGTTTCCAAATTTTAAAAAGTATAAAATAGGTCTGGGAGTGTAGCCCAGAGGCATAAGGGCTTCCAGGAACCCCAGTACCACCAAAAAATAAAAAATAAAAAATAAAATAAGTCTAGGGTTGTAGCTCAAAGGCAGAATGCCCCTAGGTTCAATTCCCAGCATAGAATAAGAAAAAAATAAGACTTATTAGCTACACTGACCTAGTATGATGCTCTGTTAAACTAAACTAAATGAGCCTGGAAGAAATCAAAGCCAGGGTCTAATTGAGAGGAGGGCTCAGAGGAAATGGAATCAAATTTGGACAAGTACGGGAACTTTGTCAGCTATTAGAGCAAGGGGACATGGTAAATATTAACATTTTCTTCATTGGTAATTAAACATGACTATAATGTTTAACACAATAACAGATATAAGTATCACATATAACCAATAAGATGTTTTTCTTCAAAGTTAGTTCAGACCACATTTAATAACTGAATAAAAATGTATTATGATTTTATACTTCAACAAAATATTTTTGTAGAAGATAACCTTTTATAAAGAGATATGAATAACTATTAAAAGCCAATCTGGGTGTGGTGGTGCACAGTTGTAATCTCAGCATTTAGGAGGCTGAGACAAGAGGATTGTGGTTCACAGACAGCCTCAGCTACTTAGGCCCTCTGCAACTCAATGAGACCATTTCAAATTAAAGAATAAAAAATAGGACTGGAAATGTAGCTCAGAGGTAGAATGCGCCAGAGTTCCATTCCCAATACTGCAAAAAAAAAAAAAAAATTAAAAGTCTATAAATGCCCCATATCAGCTAGGACTAAAAAGAAATGAAGCAACTATTTTGACACAAGATCAAACCCAAATAAGTCAAAATTCTAGAGCTGAAACAGAAATCAACTGATTTTATATTGTCCAGATAAAATCGATGTTGACTCATTCATACAAGTAGTTTATAAAATAAAAACTTGATGCTTCATTCCTCCAAGATAGGCTTGGTGTGGATTAAGCTGGAAAATGCACACTGGCTTGATAATATCTCAGCACTAGTTTCTGAGCTGCAGCCTAGTTTTGGTTCCTTCACACCCGGAAATCCTCTCCTCTTCAAAACCCCCCAAATTCCAATTTTGCTACCACAGTCTCCTAAAAGCAAAAGAAATATGGCACTTCACTGTGGCATAATTTCCTTAATCCACTTCTCTAAAATGCATTGGAACCCTCTCTTGCAGCTCCATTAGAGGAGAAACCTAGTGGAAGTCTTATTTGTGAGGTCAATGGAGCAAAGGACACAGGAGGAATAATTAAGGACTGTTCTATGCTGTTCTCTTTACGACTCTATGAGTTGTTTTATATTGAAAAATATTTAATACATTTTTCCATTTGACAATAAAGGAATACAAGAATATGGCGGCTTGACTCACAAAGTAGAGATAAAATACAGATGGCACTGGAAGAGCTAAAGGTGTGATGTGTGCATGTATGCCTCTATCATCTTGTACCCCATTAAGATGTATGACTACAATGCACCAATAAAAAAATGAATGAAAGAAAGAAACCAAAATAAGCATAATCTACAAAGATACAACAAGCTCTGAGTAAATATTCATGTGATTTCTTCACATTACACACAGTGGAAGTTTGAACTTGGTACAGATCCTTTAAATTTCACTATGGCATAAAAACTTTAAAATAGTTCTATTTTATGCATAAATTTCATACAAACAAACACACACATATACAATACATACATACATATATACACACACATGCACACATAGCTGGAAATATTTTAATGTCCACAGTAGATCTGGTGGTGAAATAAATAACATGTGCACTCAAATACCACATAATTCAAATATTCTATATGTTCAAAAATAGGTTTATTTTTTAAAGTGATATATATGTATGATAACCTGTGTCTTAATATAATTTAATAAATAAACAAGAAAATAATTAATGTAGAAAGTTTGAAATTAATTAGTATAGAAAATATTTTATACTTGGAGGTAGATAGAAATTAATAAAATATTAGTTATTAGTATAAACTTAGTTTGTTTAATACAATGACAGAAGCTACAAATTACTTAATCCTTGTCAGCTACTCTGGCCATTGTTTTTCTCAAAATATTGACAAATGAAACAGAGCAACTGCCAGATGCTTTCTCTGAAATTCTCTGGCTGTGATAATTTGGTGAATACATATATATTTTCAAAACTGAACTAGAATTTATTTTCTTTTCTTGACTGAAAACTTGTATTGAGATATAATATTAGTACATTTTATGGGTACATTATGATAATTCAATACATATTCACAATGGCTAATAATCAAATCAAGTAAATAAATAATTCAAACTAGCCTTGAAATATATAATAAATTGCCACACTTGTTGGATTTCACCAATTCACTTTAATTGTTTTTAAAATTAAATCGAAAAATGTCAACAATAAACCATCTAGCACCTCTTCAGTAGTTTAGTGTGTGTGTGTGTGTGTGTGTGTGTGTGTGTGTGTGTGTGTGTGTGTGTGGTACCCAGAGGCTTTCTACCTACAGGCTATTCTCCCAGACCTATTTTTATATTTTATTTGGAAACAGGGTCTCACTAAGTTGCTGAGAGCCTCACTAAGTAGCTGAGGCTGGCTTTGAACCTGTGTGATCCTCACTAAGTTGCTGAGAGCCTCACTAAGTAGCTGAGGCTGGCTTTGAACCTGTGTGATCCTCCTGCTCAGCCTCCCAAGCACGGGAATTACAAGCATGTGCCACCAAGCCCAGCAGTATTTTTTTTTTTTTTGTAGTAGGCTAAATGGCCCACTTAATATGTTCATGTTCTAATTCCAGGAAACTAAGTGTGTCCCAATTCATGGAAAAAACATTTGCATACATAACTAAGGGTTTTTTTTTCCTGTGTTTTTAATACAAGAAGCTAGATCCATAAGCATTTTACTTCCAAGCTACGTCCCCAGCCCCATTTAATTATTTTTAAATTTTGAAATAAAGTTTTCCTAGGTTGCTGAGAATCTCTCTTAGTTGCTGAAGCAGTTCTTGAACCTATGATACACCTGACTCAACCTCCTAAATACTGGAATTACAGCGGGAGCCACCACACCTGACTTAATTATTTGTTTTTAATTGGAAAATGTTCCTGGATCATGTGGATCTTCACAAATGTCCTTGAAAGCAGAGAACTTTCTCTGGCTGAGTCAAGGAGAGATTTGACACCACCTACTATTGATGAAGTTGGCCACATAGGAATCAGAAGAAGAGAAGGAGTAGAGTCTCCAGGAGCAAAGATCGATGACTGGCTCACAGACAGCAATGATCATGGACCTCTACGTCTCAGTGGACCAGACCCAATCAACAGCCAAAGTGATCTTGGAAGCAGATTCTTCATTAAACATTCCAATAAAGAGACCAGCCCTGCCAGCAATTTGAGACTCTTCACACAAAAATCCACCCATGTCCAGCAGAACTTTCACATTCATGGGAGTTGATGGGCATTGTTTTAAGCCTCCAAAGTTGGTGGGAAGTAGTTATAGCAAAAGGGAATGAATGAGCTTGCATTAAGAAAGTGGCCTTTCCAGGGACTCACCAGGGTTCACTGTATCACCTGGCCAGGTATGTATGGGTTATGCATAGCTGGATGAGCAGGAGTTGCAGAGAAAAGCAGAGAATGATCAACACAGGTATTGTTCTCTTTCAACTGGATGCATTGCCTCTGAATTCCTGGTGACATTATAGCAACTACCAAGCTAAAAATAAAATCAATTCAAAACTTTTAATTTGCAGTAGAAAAGTGCCCTTTTTTTTTTAATTCACCTATTGGACTATTCTGCCACCTGGCTCAACCTAAACTTGGGCTGTTAGGTGTAACTTTGATATTCTCAATTTTCTGTTGTCACACATGTTAAAACTAGGATTATCCTAAAAAATATGGGCTACATGAAAGAAGCCAGTCACAAAAGACCATGCATTATCTGATTCCATTTGTTTTAAAAGTCCACAATAATAAATTAATCAGATATGAAATATTTGGGGGTGAAGGTGATGGATTCTACAATTGTATTTTAAAGAGAATTTCATAACTGTATACTGAGTAATGCCATTGAATTGTAAATTTAAATAGAGTAAATTTTATAGTATTTATATTTTATCATAATAAATCTGTTAAAAGAATTTAATTATGTGAGCAGGAATCCAGCTGTGGGCTGGATATCTAAACATAAAATTTTTCTTCATGTAATAGTATAACAGTTAGAATCTAGTCAATAAAATAGTATCACTATTGGTAATTTCAAACAGAGAAAACCTAATAGGTTACATCATTAAGAGCAGAACCTGGAGAAATGATACCCTTCTGGTGATGCTAATGTAAGACAAGATTGATTTTGAGAATCCAAAGTTGTCTGAAGACTAAGGCAAACTGAATTTCTAGGGTGTTTTAATGGGCTAACAAATGCAAAAATGTATAGTAGTATCTTGAAAAGTATTAATTTTCAATTAAACACAGTAACATTCTTACCATGGATAGACAATATGAGTGTATAAAGCTACTGTTGAATTTGAGGAATACATCTAAATTCATAGGAAGAAAATGTGTTTTCTGATATGGCATGTGCCAAAGAAGAATTCAGGGACATAATAATGTTTTCATTCACCAAGACTTTGTTTTAGGTTTGTTTATAACTGAGGATGTCCGCAAATCACAATCCTCCTGTCTCAGCCTCGCAAATTCTGGGATTACGAGCATGCGCCACCATGCCCGGCTTATTCTACTTTATGATACTAGATTTAAACAAATTTACAATTGCCCCAC
Organism: Muscardinus avellanarius; assembly: GCF_963383645.1. Classification (NCBI taxonomy): domain Eukaryota; kingdom Metazoa; phylum Chordata; class Mammalia; order Rodentia; family Gliridae; genus Muscardinus; species Muscardinus avellanarius. The sequence continues at coordinate 53,113,090 of NC_137795.1, forward strand.
AAGAGAATAAAATTGGGTATGGGGTTAGAATTTCTTTTTAAATGCAATATGGTCAAATATGATCAAATAGGAGAGGCTCTTCTCATTTCAACATTGTGAAATACCCATTTCCCTGCGTGTGTGGGGTGGATGCTGCCGCATGCCATCAAGATGTCTTTGCAAATGACATGATTTTGTTCTTTTTTGTAGCTAAGTAGAATTCCATTGTGTGTATTTCCAATAATTTTGCAATCCATTCATATGTTGATGGAAACTTAGGTTGGTTCCATATTTGGGCTATTATAAATTGTGCTGGTATGAACATGGGTATGCATATGTTACTGTAGATCTTTGATTTCAGCCTCTTTGGAATGACAACCAGGAGTGGTAAAGCTGGATCATATGGAGGATCCATTTCCAATTTTCTAAGGAATCTCCCTATTGATCTTCATAGCAGCTGAACTAGTTCGCATTCCCACCAACGATGTAAGAGTTCCTTTTTCCCCACATCCTGACCAGCATTTGTTGTTATTTGACTTAAGGGCTTACCACTCTGAATGGGGTTCGATGGAATCTCAGAGTAGTTTTTATTTGCATCTCTCTGACAGGCAATGATATTTAACATTTTTCATGTATCTATTGGCCATTTTTATCACTTTTTTGTGAAGTGTCTATTCAATTCAGTTGCCCATCTCCTCTTTCTTTCTTTTTCTTTTTTTTTTTTTTTTTTTTTGCGAGTCTTGGGATGGGACCCAGGGGCATTCTACCTCTGAGCTACCGCCCCTGCCCTACTTTTTATTCTTTATTTTGAAACCAGGTCTCACTGAGTTGCAGAGGGCCTCACTAAGTAGCTGAAGCTGTCTGCGAACCGCGATCCTCCAGTCTCAGCCTCCCAAATGCTGGGATTACAAGCGTGTGCCACCACGCCCAGCTAGTTGCCCATTTCTTGATTGTTTTGCTAGTGTAGAGTCTTTCACAAGATCAGCCAAGCATAGAAAGAAATGGGACACATGTTTTCTCTAATGTGGCCAAACTAGGAAGTATTAGGGATACCAGAGAGACTCCAGATAGTAGAGGGGAAACCCCAGCAAAGCTAGGAAGGAAGAGTAGGAGAGGAAGAAGGTTGAGGTTGATTAAATGTAGGAGCTACATTTGAATATGTGTAAAACTGTGAATGTAGAATGGTCAATCTGGACAGTCATTGTTGGGAAGGGGAAAAGGGAATTGGAAGGGGGTTACCAAGCATTGTGTGAATGTATGCCATTTTCAATGTGATACACATAAAAATAAATAAATAAATAAATAAATAAATAAATAAATAAAAATTAAAAACAATGAAACTGGTGCTTAAATTATATATAAGGAAGAAATACAGTTCTTTGAGATTCAAAATGGTGATTGTGGAAGGCAGCATATTTCAGTAGCTGAAACAAATAAAGTTCAACTATCGATAAGGCAGTGTCTAGACAAGCAAAATAAATACAGATCACGAATCAAAACAGAAACAGGAACCATGGTGGAAGGAATCCAATAACTCTGAACTGCAGGATCCACTGCAGAAAGCCAGAGCACGCGACTGACCTGCTGCGGACTGGCCGCCGGTGTCAGGGCAGGCCGTGGGCCCAAACTGCAAGCCCCAGTGCGGTAGCCTCAAGAAATACAGATAAGTTATCCAAATGCTTGAAAGCAACCACAGACCTCCAACATCTTAAGTGGTGAGCGGCACCCAAGCCAAAATTCCATGTGCTCACCAAAGGTGGCACCCACAGTGGCATAGCCATCCAGAGACCCAGAGAAAGTGCGTGCTCACAGGAAAGCCTCAGGATCCAGCAGCACAGCTGGGCCAGTGACCTGGCCCAGGGCAACCAGGTGATTGTGTGTGCCCAGAGAAGGGATCCAGTGGGCTAGTCCAGTTACAGCCTCCAGTGACACAGGAAAAGTGCTCAAGGTGCAGTACCTGCACAAAGTCACAGGGGGGTGTGCCAGGTCTATATTAGAAGCCCTCTGCACAAAGCTGTCAGAGGAGAGAGATCACACAGGGACCGAGTCAAAATATGACAATAGGGTACAGAGCAAATAAGAGACAATGTAATATAATCCAGAATCTACCACCAGTGACCAGACATACAAATATTATATGGGCCCAGCCCCATATTTGTCAAATGGTTTTTCAGCATCTATTGATATGATCATGTGATTTTTATTCTCAGTTCTATTTATGTGGTGAATAATGTGTATTGATTTGCATATGTTGAACCTGCCTTGCTTTTCTGGTATGAAACCGACTTGGTCATGGTATACAATTCTCTTGATATGGTTTTGAACGGGTATAGCTAGTATTTTGTTTAGAATTTCGGATCTATGTTCATCACGAATATTGGTCTGTAATTTTCCCTTTTTTGAGGTATCTTTATTTGGTTTGGGGATTAATGTGATACTGGCCTCATAGAAAGAATTTGGGAGACTTCCATCTCTTTCAATTTCCAGAACAATTTGTAAAGTATTGGTATTAGTTCATCACTGAAGGTTTTGTAGAATTCAGCTGGAAACTCATCGGGGCCTGGGGGTTTCTTTGATGGCGGAATTTTTATTGCTGTTTCTATTTCTTTGCTTGCTATTGGTTGGTTTAGGTTTGCTATGTCCTCTTGGTTCAGTTTAGGTAGGTTATATGTGCTTGGGAGGCTGAGAGAGGAGGATCTCACAGGTTCGAAGCCAGCCTCAGGTACTTAATGAGACTACATTCTGGGTTCCACCCCCAGAACCACCAAAAAAAAAAAAAAAAAAAAAAATGGGTCTGGGATGTTGCTCTAGGCAAAATGGTCCTGGCTTTAATTCACCATATAAAAAATAAATATATTAAGTCACATCAAATTAAATAAGAAAAACAGGCTTGTACAGTGAGTTCAACCACTCAGTGCCTTCTACTATATGAGAACACAGCACTATGGTAACATGTTAAAAGAGAAAGCAGCCTCCCCACTCACCACCTTTTGGCCCCTCTCTAAGATGTGGAGGGCCTCATTAAGTAGCTGAGGCTGTCTGCGAACCGCAATCCTCCAGTCTCAGCCTCCCAAATGCTGGGATTACAAATAAGCTTCTGATTTTTTAAGACTGATTTTGTATCCAGACACTTTGCTAAATTTGTTGATCAGTTCTATAAGCCTTTTGGTTGAGTTTGTTGAATCTTCTAAGTATAGTATCATGTCAGCTGCAAATAGTGAAAGCTTTTGTTCTTCTTTTCCTATTTGTACTTTTTTTATTTCCTTTTCTTGCCTTAATGCTCTGGCTAGAGTCTCAAGTAACTATTTTTAAAAGAAGTGGAGATAGCTGGGCGTGGTGGAACATGCTTGTAATCCCAGCATTCGGGAGACTGAGATCGGAGAATCGCAGTTCTCGGACAGCCTCAGCTACTTAGGCCCTCAGCAACTCAGTGAGACCTGGTTTGAAAATAAAGAATAAAAAGTAGGTCAGGGGGTGTAGCTCAAAGGTCGAATGCCCCTGGGTTCCATTCCCAGACCCACAAAAAAAAAGAAAAAGAAGTGGTGATAATGGACATCCTTGTCTTATTCCTACTTTTAGGGGGGGATTCTCAGCTTTTTCCCCCATTTAATATGATATTGCCTGTGTTGTCAGGTTCTGTTATTGTGGGATTGTGAAAGCTCTTTGCTTTCTTGTTATTCCTCCTCATGATTTCAAAAGTTTGTATCTATTGCTTTTGATAGATTTCTCTCAGTCTGTACGTGTCAGCTGGTATATCCAATGGCAATTTATGTGGTATTCAATGATGAAGGCTAAATGAGAAACAAAGTAAAGTCATAAATGCAAAAATAGGGTAAAGCCACAGATAGGATTGAATAGGATGAGTTTGTGTCTTTATGGTAGTGATGGTTTCATAGGTATATACTTATCCCCAAACTCAGAAAATGTGTACATTAAATGTATACAATATTTTCTGTGATAATTTCACTTAAATAAAGTGGTTTAATATTTTTATTCTCTTAAACATATATACTCTTACTTAGCATCTACTTGACAATATGCAATAAAGGATTGATTAGAAGTGACAATAAAGTCAAAATTAACTGCCTTGAAAAAAATTTTTTTACCAATTCCTTTATTTTTTACAAAGATTTTCACATGAGATGACCCATAAGAAAGTGTTCAATACTTATTAAAAAGTTTAATAAAATAATCTCTAACATAAACTATAAAAATATATAATGTCAGTTATATTTGTGTTTTGACTTTTTGCCACTCATCGAATTAGTCTAAAGCTCAACATTAAAATATTTTATATTTATTGTTTGATTTGTATATTGTTTTGCATATACCTACATTTGTACTAAAATCATGATAATAAAAAAGTTTAAACTTTGGCATATCTCATGGAAACAGACTTAATCACAACCATAGATTCATCTTGTGCTTAGTATGAACTGATTATATCTATATTTTCAACTTTTTGTACAAATGTGATAATTAGATTCACTACAAACATGCAACAACTGATTGTTGTTGGAAGAAGATAATTAGTGAAAATCCCAGGAGAGGCATAGAAGTCAGGAGAAAACACATTCATATATAAAAATTCACTGGGATGAAAAGAGAACCTTGGGAGGTTTGAATATGAAAGACAGATTTGTGAATAATAATTATACACTAAATTTAAGACTATAATTAGGGTTTATATAGTTTCTAGCTCTTAAAGCACTGGTCCCACTGCTCTAGATAAAATTTTCTTTTTCTATTTGTTCTTTGTTTTTGATCTTGTAAATTTTCTCCTGTGGTCAGCTATCAAAAGCAAAACTCTCACTGCGATGTTTGCTATTTAGTTAGAAAAAAAAATTATAAAACACTGATTTGAACCCTGTGAAGTTTTCCTTTAATTGAAATATTTTGACCTACAAAAAGATTAATGTTGTTTTTTATTTTATTTTATTTTTTAATTTTTTTTTTTTAGTAGTACTGGGGTTACTAGAAACCCTTCTACCTCTGGGTTACAGTCCCAGACCTATTTTTTTTTTTAATTTTTATTTGGAAACAGGGTCTCTTAAGCCAGCAAGGCTGGCTTTGAACCTAAGCTATCCTCCTGTTTCCACCTCCCAAGCGCGGGGATTACAAGCGTGCGCCACCATGCCTGGCTTATTGTTGTATTTTAATCTAATATACATGTCCATTTCACAAAAGTGGAAAAATAAAGACATATAAACAAAACTATTTTTAACAATTTTATTTTTGAGTCATAATTATTAAAAATGTTTCTTCACTTAGAGGAAGAGTCTGAAAGTTTTTAGATGTCAAATTATATTGTATGCATGTATATAATTATATTAAATATTGTCTTCTCTGACACTATCATTTGAATGTGGTTATAATCAGGAAACATTTTCTAATTGTCTGCTACTTGTGAAAATCATCTTATAATTGTAGCTCATGGGATAGTGGAGTAAGAAGGGCATCAAATCCCATTGCAAGCTGGGCTTGGTAGCCCAAGTGTGTAATCCCAGTACTTGGGAGGATGAGGTAGGAGGATAGCAGGTTTAAAGTCAGCCTCAGTAATTTAATGAGGCACTTAACAACTCAATTAGGCTATCAGTAACTTAGTAAGACCCTGTTTCCAAATAAAAATTAAAATAGGTCTGGAGATATAGTCCAGAGGAAGAAGGTTTCTGGTTTTCATCCCCAGAACTACACACACACACACACACACACACACACACACACACACACCCCAAATTTTGAATGTTAAAGTACTACAAAATAAGAGTATTTTTCATTACCCATTAAAACTAATTCAAAACTTCTTCAATAACAGTCTTTAAAAATTATTGGAAACATTAAAATGCATTCAAGACTTACTTTTCCCTGTAATATAACTTCTTTTACCTTTGTTGTTTCTCTGTAAAGATTTTCCTAAATAGTCATTGTCTTAGGCAACCTGGTCATAGAAGGGCAAATATTAGTGTTATTCTCTCTAGAAATAGGTCTTTGTGTCAAAGCAATTAAAACTTTCTTATGGATTCTGTTCTGTCAGTGGAGCACAAAATATTCCCATTACAAAAATTAGGTACAAGGAGTGGAAATGAGCAATAACTTAATTTAATTCAAAGATGTGATATATATTATACAATTAAGGCCATTGAACAGGTTATTAAAAAAGGCATGGTGGCGCACACTTGTAATCCCAGCACTTGGGAGGCTGAGACAGGAGGATCGCACGGGTTCGAAGCCAGCCTGGGTTAATTAGTGAGGCTCTCAGCAACTTAGTGAGACCCTGTTTCCAACTAAAATATAAAATAGGTCTGGGAGTATAGCCCGGAGGTAGAAAAGCCCCTGGGTTTCACTCCCAGTTCCACAAAAACTAAATAAATAAAAATAAAAAGGCATGGTAAAAAGTTCACATAAGTGAATCTTTCAAACTTTACAACATTTTATTAAAAAAAATAGAACCATAAATATTTTGTAAACTTAACTCCTTTTTAGATTTTTTCCTAATACAACATTTTCAAAACTCTTCATTTAGCACATCAGCTTGTATATGTATATTTGTGTTAATGTGTTATTGGTAAATGTATCTGGTTTGATAATCTTATCACTAAAGAATTTCTAAGGATAAAAAAGAAATTTAGGCTAAAGTAGAGTACATTATGATTTACAGATAAAAGTATTTTGTTATTAATTAAAAACGGCTTTCAATAGGTCTAAAAAATAAAAAATAAAACTATGTAACTTTAATTCAATAAACTTTCCCTGCCCACTGTGGATGACAAATATAAAGATCCACAAGAATAAACTGATAAGTAGCACCCTAAAATATTATGTACTATAAAAAGTGAAGTTTAGGTACCACTAGATGGCAGGCATTAGCTGTGAATCTTACTTGCATTGTACATTTGATTTCTCTCCAATAAATATACATATAAAGCAAATATGATATGTATCTCAAAATGTTACCTGTGACCATAAATTCATATTATATAACAATTAATATAATATTAATAAAATAGCTTATACATAATTTTAAGAATAAATTTAAATAAAAAAAGAGGACAGTAAAGCTATTTATGAGTGACTCTGTCTATAATGCTCTTTCTGACATATTCAGAGGCTCCCAGAATAGTGTCCATCACAAAAAAAATTTTTTCAATAAATTTATTTTCAATAAATACCCATTGAATTAATAGAAGAAAAGATTGTTTCCCCAAAGCATTCAGTATATTTTCCTCACTAGCTCGTCTTTCCTCATTCACAAGTTTGTGAAATTGTTGTAAACATTAATGAGCTTTTAGATATTTTCTCAAAGATATTAGCTTCAATTGCAATTATTCAAAAATTGAAATAAAATCACATATAAACTATAATGTAGGTTATTTATTACATTAATAATAAATATTATTTATATAAATATTAAAATAAAGAGGAGTCATTTCATCTATAAATAATTTATGTCATGGATATCATTTTTTTGTTCCCTAATTTCTCTGGATAGGACTTATAGTACCTTAGAGGAAAGTGAGAAGAGCAGGCATTCTCATCTTCCTAATCTTAGAGGAAAAGTGTTCAGATTTTATCATTAAATGTGGTGCTAGATACTGGCTTGTCATATATGGCCTTTATAATGTTGAAAAAAATTTCTTCTCTACTTAGTTCATTGGGAGGGGGTACTGGGGATGGAACCCAGGGGCATTCTACCTTCAAGCTACATCCCCAGCCCTATTTTATATTCTTTATATTTTGAAACAGGGTCTCATAGAGTTGACAAGGGCCTCACTAAGTAGCTAAGGCTGTCCTTGATCCACAATTCTCCTGTCTCAGCATCCCAAGTGCTGGGATTACAAGCATGTGCCACCATGCCTGACTTCTAGTTTGTTAAGTATTTCAGAATGATGTATGAACCTTTTTATATGCTGTTGATTTGGAACTGCTAGTATTTTGTTGAGGATTTTTGCACCAGGACTCTTAGGCTCTTCTTTGTTAGGAAAGTTTTTATTACCTATTCAGTGCTTACTTACTACTAGTCAATATAGATTTTTCTATTTACTCATGGAAATCTACTCTTGATAGATTTTTATCCCTCATTTCACACATTCTTTAAATATCATGTGTTAAATTATTCTTGCATCCCAAGAATGCATCTCATTTTATCAGGATTCTTATTTTAGAAATGTATCCATTCTTTTTGTTTATTGAATTTGAGATGTATAATAGTTTGTAACAGTCTTCTCTTTTGTTTTGCTTTTAATTTCCATGACACATTGTTTCCTATTCCTATATTTTTAAGTTGTTTAAAACTTCTCTCCATTTTTCTTTGTCTAGCTAAAGATTTTTCAATTTTATTTATCTTTCAAAAGACTATTTCTTATTTTTGCTAATTTTCTATTGTTTTCAGATGACATATCTCATATGTAAAAATATTAAAAATAACATGGCTTGCAACCTACTCTGGAGACTGAGGCCAGAGGAATGCAATCTCAATACCAGTCTGGAAAACTCAGCAAGACCTTTACTCATAAATAAGAAGGGCTAGGGGTATATAACTCATTGGTGGAACATTTGTCTAATGTCTTGGTCAACATTCTCATGGCTTTAATATAAAATGACTGACCATACAACTTAGAGGAAAGAAGATTTACTTATTTAGTTTCTGAAGATTTGGGGGTTCAGTCCATGTGAGGCTGGAGTCTGCAGAGCTCAAGGCATGGCTATGGGAAGTAGAGAGAAGGAGAGAGAGAGAGAGAGAGAGAGAGAGAGAGAGAGAGAGAGAGAGAGAGAGAGAGAGATCACAAACTTGGGCAAAACTCCACTCACATCATACAGGCTGGAAGTTGAGAGAGAGAGAGTAGAAGGAAGAGAAACCATGTAATCATGTAATCCCCAAGCCTATATCCACAGGAAGCCATCCTTAGCAATCAGGCTCCACTTCCAACATTGCTGTTTCCATAAGGAATAGGGGGACATTCTAAATATAAACCATTACATCTAGTATGTGAGAAACTGGATGCTTTCCCTAAGAGGCAAAAACTAAGGAGAAATGGGTCATAGGAGGAACTCTAGAAGAAAAAGGAAATCCTATAGAGTAGCAAATATGACAATCTAATTGTAGGGATAGGAAGGGGGAAGAAGGAAACTCTCTAAAGCACACAATGTACTTATTCATATTGTAGTCAACCACCAAGCCAAACATGGGAGGGAGGGATGGGGAGGGAGTGAGGTGAAGACTGGTTAGGAGCTAACTGGGTGATGTGTGCATGTATGTCTACACAAGTTTTTTTTTTTTTTACCCCATTATGATGTTTGAATACAATGCATGAATAAAAAAATTTAAAAAACAAATAAATGGAAAAATAACTCATGTACATGTATTAGAGAACTTATTAACATTAATTGTTCATATTATCCAAAGCTGTCTACAGATAGTGTATTGCCCAAAGCTGTCTACTATCCCTATCAAAATCAGAATGGGTATTTTTTATAAAAATGGAAAAAATAACCTAAAAATCATATGGAACCACAAAAGATTTGGATAATAAAAGTAATCTTGAGAAAAAAGAATGAAACTGAAGATCTTGCACTTTATTATGTAAAACATTTCATAAACAGTAGTTAAAAGTATATTCTGGCATAAAGATGGCCAATAGAACAGAACAGAAAGCTAAAAATTCAACACATGCATATATGGTGAACTGTCTTGATAATAGTGCCAAGTATATACAACAAGCAAAGTACATTTTCTTCAATAAATGGTGGTGGGAAATTGGATATCTGCATGTAAATGAAGGAAACTGGACATTTATTTTACATTACAACTTGCAGCAGTTAACTCAAAATGGATTAACTATTTAAATGTAAAACCCCAAACTATAAAAGTTTTAGAGAAAAATATAAAAGATACCGGGCATGGTGGCGTATGCTTGTAATCCCAGCATTTGGGAGGCTGAGACCGGAGGATCGAAGTTTGTGGATAGCCTCAGCTACTTAGTGAGGACCTCTGTAACTTAGTGAGACCCGGTTTCAAAATAAATAATAATAAAAAAAAATAGGACAGGGGGTGTAGCTTGGAGGTCAAATGCCTCTGGGTTCCAGCCCCAGACCCGCAAAAAAAAATTTTTTTAAGAAAAAGAATATAGCTGGGCGGGGGTCGCGGGCTGGGCACGCCAGATGGGGCCCGGGTCGCGGGACTCTGGGCCCCTGCCGAACTGCGCGTAGCACGCCAGACCCCTGGAGAAACCAGACCCAGTAAGACGCTGGGTTCTGGGCAGGGGTCGTGGGCTGGGCACGCCAGATGGGGCCCTGGTCGCGGGACTCTGGGCCCCAGGTCAAACTGCGAGTAGCACGCCAGACCCCTGGAGAAACAAGGCCCAGTAAGACGCTGGGTTCTGGGCGGGAGTCGAGCACAGGGCACGCCAGCTGGGGCCCGGATCGCGGGACTCTGGGTCCCGGCCGAACTGCGAGTAGCACGCCAGACCCCTGGAGAAACCGGGCCCAGAACAGAAAAAGATAAAGAAAAATATCGGAGAGGTGGTAAGAAAGCCGTTATGGATGCCAGGACACTGGAGATGCAGACAAAACTTATCTAAATGCACTGGAACTTATGGAAAAATTCGCCGTGAAAGAGGACTGCTATTTCTCTATATTGTTAAGAATCTCAGACATCACATATAAGGAGAGAGTTTAGCGGAGACCAAGGAGAAATGCGGTGTTGAAAGAGTTCTTCACGATGGTGGTGGAGACTTGTATTCAGGAGAAGCAGAAACCGGATCTTACCAACTTTATTTTTTTGGAGAAATTACACCAAATGTCGAATGCTACCATCACGCATGCTTAGGAACACTGGACAACATTCAGAGTGGAAAAAGAGCCTGGGAAGGATTTGAAACGGTGGAGGCAGTGGCATTGCCAGTGGCCAATATTCGGGGGAGGCAGAGATCTGATACATTACAACTGGAACCTTTGAAATAATAACCACAGAGACAGTGATCGGAACCTGCTGAGGGGTTAGGCAGGCGCCGGGGCCAGTGGCCGACATCGGAGCTTACTGTGAGGCAAGGCCACTACTGAGGCCTCCGTGGCCAGGATTGGAACCTGCAGAGGGGTTAGACCGATGCTGGGACCAGCGAGGCCGGCATTGGAGCCTGCCATGATGCAAGGCTTGTGCTAGGGCCTCCGAGGTCGGGTCCGGAACTTGCTGAGGGGTTAGGCCGGTGCTGGGGTCAGCGAGGCCGGCATCGGAGCCTGCCGTGAGGCAAGGCCATTGTTGGGGACCCCGAGGACGGGACCGGAGCCTGCTGAGGGGTTAGGCCGGTGCTGGGGCCAGCGAGGCTGGCATCAGAGCCTGCCATGAGGCAAGGCCGGTACTGGGGCCTCGAGGCCAGGATAAGAGCCTGCCGAGGGGTTAGGCCGGTGCTGGGGCCAGTAAGGCCGGCATCGGAGCCTGTCGTGAGGCAAGGCCGGTACTGGGGCCTCCGAGGCCAGGATAAGAGCCTGCTGAGGGGTTAGGCCGGTGCTGGGACCAGCGAGGCTGGCATCGGAGCCTGCCGTGAGGCAAGGCCGGTACTGGGGCCTCCGAGGCCAGGATAAGAGCTTGCCGAGGGGTTAGGCCGGTGCTGGGGCCAACGAGGCCGGCAGCGGAGCCTGCCGTGAGGCATGACCAGTGCTGGGGCCTCCGAGGCTGGGATCGGAGCATGCCGAGGGGTTAGGCCGCTGCTGGGGCCAGCGAGGCCGGCATCGGAGCCTGCCTTGAGGCAAGGCCGGTACTGGGGCCTCTGAGGCCGGAATCGGAGCCTGCTGAGGGGTTAGGCCGCTGCTGGGGCCAGTGAGGCCGGCATCGGAGCCTGTCGTGAGGCAAGGCCGGTACTGGGGCCTCCGAGGCCAGGATAAGAGCCTCTGAGGGGTTAGGCCGGTGCTGGGGCCAGCAAGGCCGGCATCGGAGCCTGCCTTGAGGCAAGGCCGGTACTGGGGCCTCGAGGCCAGGATAAGAGCCTGCCGAGGGGTTAGGCCGGTGCTGGGGCCAGTGAGGCCGGCATCGGAGCCTGCTGTGAGGCAAGGCCGGTACTGGGGCCTCCGAGGCCAGGATAAGAGCTTGCCGAGGGGTTAGGCCGGTGCTGGGGCCAACGAGGCTGGCAGCGGAGCCTGCCGTGAGGCATGACCAGTGCTGGGGCCTCCGAGGCCGGGATCGGAGCATGCCGAGGGGTTAGGCCGGTGCTGGGGCCAGCGGGCCGGCATCGGAGCCTGCCGTGAGGCAAGGCCGGTACTGGGGCCTCCGAGGCCAGGATAAGAGCCTGCCGAGGGGTTAGGCCGGTGCTGGGGCCAGCGAGGCCGGCATCGGAGCCTGTCGTGAGGCAAGGCCGGTACTGGGGCCTCCGAGGCCAGGATAAGAGCCTGCTGAGGGGTTAGGCCGGTGCTGGGGCCAGCGAGGCTGGCATCGGAGCCTGCCTTGAGGCAAGGCCGGTACTGGGGCCTCGAGGCCAGGATAAGAGCCTGCTGAGGGGTTAGGCCGGTGCTGGGGCCAGCGAGGCCGGCATCGGAGCCTGCCGTGAGGCAAGGCCGGTACTGGGGCCTCCGAGGCCAGGATAAGAGCTTGCCGAGGGGTTAGGCCGGTGCTGGGGCCAACGAAGCCGGCAGCGGAGCCTGCTGTGAGGCATGACCAGTGCTGGGGCCTCCGAGGCTGGGATCGGAGCATGCCGAGGGGTTAGGCCGCTGCTGGGGCCAGCGAGGCCGGCAACGGAGCCTGCCGTGAGGCAAGGCCGGTACTGGGGCCTCCGAGGCCAGGATAAGAGGCTGCCGAGGGGTTAGGCCGGTGCTGGGGCCAGCGAGGCCGGCATCGGAGCCTGCCTTGAGGCAAGGCCGTTACTGGGGCCTCTGAGGCCGGGATCGGAGCCTGCCGAGGGGTTAGGCCGCTGCTGGGGCCAGTGAGGCCGGCATCGGAGCCTGTCGTGAGGCAAGGCCGGTACTGGGGCCTCCGAGGCCAGGATAAGAGCCTCTGAGGGGTTAGGCCGGTGCTGGGGCCAGCGAGGCCGGCATCGGAGCCTGCCTTGAGGCAAGGCCGGTACTGGGGCCTCGAGGCCAGGATAAGAGCCTGCCGAGGGGTTAGGCCGGTGCTGGGGCCAGCGAGGCCGGCAGCGGAGCCTGCCGTGAGGCAAGGCCGGTACTGGGGCCTCCGAGGCCAGGATAAGAGCTTGCCGAGGGGTTAGGCCGGTGCTGGGGCCAACGAGGCCGGCAGCGGAGCCTGCCGTGAGGCATGACCAGTGCTGGGGCCTCCAAGGCCGGGATCGGAGCATGCCGAGGTTATAGGCCGGTGCTGGGGCCAGCGGGCCGGCATCGGAGCCTGCCGTGAGGCAAGGCCGGTACTGGGGCCTCCGAGGCCAGGATAAGAGCCTGCCGAGGGGTTAGGCCGGTGCTGGGGCCAGCGAGGCCGGCATCGGAGCCTGCCTTGAGGCATGACCAGTGCTGGGGCCTCCGAGGCCGGGATCGGAGCCTGCCGAGGGGTTAGGCCGGTGCTGGGGCCAGCGGGCCGGCATCGGAGCCTGCCGTGAGGCAAGGCCGGTACTGGGGCCTCCGAGGCCAGGATAAGAGCCTGCCGAAGGGTTAGGCCGGTGCTGGGGGCAGCGAGGCCGGCATCGGAGCCTGTCGTGAGGCAAGGCCGGTACTGGGGCCTCAGAGGCCAGGATAAGAGCCTACTGAGGGGTTAGGCCGGTGCTGGGGCCAGCGAGGCTGGCATCGGAGCCTGCCTTGAGGCAAGGCCGGTACTGGGGCCTCGAGGCCAGGATAAGAGCCTGCTGAGGGGTAAGGCCGGTGCTGGGGCCAGCGAGGCCGGCATCGGAGCCTGCCGTGAGGCAAGGCCGGTACTGGGGCCTCCGAGGCCAGGATAAGAGCTTGCCGAGGGGTTAGGCCGGTGCTGGGGCCAACGAGGCCGGCAGCGGAGCCTGCCGTGAGGCATGACCAGTGCTGGGGCCTCCGAGGCTGGGATCGGAGCATGCCGAGGGGTTAGGCCGCTGCTGGGGCCAGCGAGGCCGGCATCGGAGCCTGCCTTGAGGCAAGGCCGGTACTGGGGCCTCTGAGGCCGGGATCGGAGCCTGCCCAGGGGTTAGGCCGCTGCTGGGGCCAGTGAGGCAGGCATCGGAGCCTGTTGTGAGGCAAGGCCGGTACTGGGGCCTCCGAGGCCAGGATAAGAGCCTCTGAGGGGTTAGGCCGGTGCTGGGGCCAGCGAGGCCGGCATCGGAGCCTGCCTTGAGGCAAGGCCGGTACTGGGGCCTCGAGGCCAGGATAAGAGCCTGTCGAGGGGTTAGGCCGGTGCTGGGGCCAGCGAGGCCAGCATCGGAGCCTGCCGTGAGGCAAGGCCGGTACTGGGGCCTCCGAGGCCAGGATAAGAGCCTGCCGAGGGGTTAGGCCGGTGCTGGGGCCAGCGAGGCCGGCAGCGGAGCCTGCCGTGAGGCAAGGCCGGTACTGGGGCCTCCGAGGCCAGGATAAGAGCTTGCCGAGGGGTTAGGCCGGTGCTGGGGCCAACGAGGCCGGCAGCGGAGCCTGCCGTGAGGCATGACCAGTGCTGGGGCCTCCGAGGCCGGGATCGGAGCATGCCGAGGGGATAGGCCGGTGCTGGGGCCAGCGGGCCGGCATCGGAGCCTGCCGTGAGGCAAGGCCGGTACTGGGGCCTCCGAGGCCAGGATAAGAGCCTGCCGAGGGGTTAGGCCGGTGCTGGGGCCAGCGAGGCCGGCATCGGAGCCTGCCTTGAGGCATGACCAGTGCTGGGGCCTCCGAGGCCGGGATCGGAGCCTGCCGAGGGGTTAGGCCGCTGATGGGGCCAGCGAGGCCGGCATCGGAGCCTGCCTTGAGGCAAGGCCGGTACTGGGGCCTCTGAGGCCGGGATCGGAGCCTGCTGAGGAGTTAGGCCGCTGCTGGGGCCAGTGAGGCCGGCATCGGAGCCTGTCGTGAGGCAAGGCCGGTACTGGGGCCTCCGAGGCCAGGATAAGAGCCTCTGAGGGGTTAGGCCGGTGCTGGGGCCAGCGAGGCCGGCATCGGAGCCTGCCTTGAGGCAAGGCCGGTACTGGGGCCTCGAGGCCAGGATAAGAGCCTGTCGAGGGGTTAGGCCGGTGCTGGGGCCAGCGAGGCCAGCATCGGAGCCTGCTGTGAGGCAAGGCCGGTACTGGGGCCTCCGAGGCCAGGATAAGAGCTTGCCGAGGGGTAGGCCAGTGCTGGGGCCAACGAGGCCGGCAGCGGTGCCTGCCGTGAGGCATGACCAGTGCTGGGGCCTCCGAGGCCGGGATCGGAGCATACCGAGGGGATAGGCCGGTGCTGGGGCCAGCGGGCCGGCATCGGAGCCTGCCGTGAGGCAAGGCCGGTACTGGGGCCTCCGAGGCCAGGATAAGAGCCTGCCGAGGGGTTAGGCCGGTGCTGGGGCCAGCGAGGCCGGCATCGGAGCCTGCCTTGAGGCATGACCAGTGCTGGGGCCTCCGAGGCCGGGATCGGAGCCTGCCGAAAGGTTAGGCCGCTGCTGGGGCCAGCGAGGCCGGCATCGGAGCCTGCCTTGAGGCAAGGCCGGTACTGGGGCCTCTGAGGCCGGGATCGGAGCCTGCCGAGGGGTTAGGCCGCTGCTGGGGCCAGTGAGGCCGGCATCGGAGCCTGTCGTGAGGCAAGGCCGGTACTGGGGCCTCCGAGGCCAGGATAAGAGCCTCTGAGGGGTTAGGCCGGTGCTGGGGCCAGCGAGGCCGGCATCGGAGCCTGCCTTGAGGCAAGGCCGGTACTGGGGCCTCGAGGCCAGGATAAGAGCCTGCCGAGGGGTTAGGCCGGTGCTGGGGCCAGCGAGGCCGGCAGCGGAGCCTGCCGTGAGGCAAGGCCGGTACTGGGGCCTCCGAGGCCAGGATAAGAGCTTGCCGAGGGGTTAGGCCGGTGCTGGGGCCAACGAGGCCGGCAGCGGAGCCTGCCGTGAGGCATGACCAGTGCTGGGGCCTCCGAGGCCGGGATCGGAGCATGCCGAGGGGATAGGCCGGTGCTGGGGCCAGCGGGCCGGCATCGGAGCCTGCCGTGAGGCAAGGCCGGTACTGGGGCCTCCGAGGCCAGGATAAGAGCCTGCCGAGGGGTTAGGCCGGTGCTAGGGCCAGCGAGGCCGGCATCGGAGCCTGCCTTGAGGCATGACCAGTGCTGGGGCCTCCGAGGCCGGGATCGGAGCCTGCCGAGGGGTTAGGCCGCTGATGGGGCCAGCGAGGCCGGCATCGGAGCCTGCCTTGAGGCAAGGCCGGTACTGGGGCCTCTGAGGCCGGGATCGGAGCCTGCTGAGGAGTTAGGCCGCTGCTGGGGCCAGTGAGGCCGGCATCGGAGCCTGTCGTGAGGCAAGGCCGGTACTTGGGCCTCCGAGGACAGGATAAGAGCCTCTGAGGGGTTAGGCCGGTGCTGGGGCCAGCGAGGCCGGCATCGGAGCCTGCCTTGAGGCAAGGCCGGTACTGGGGCCTCGAGGTCAGGATAAGAGCCTGCCGAGGGGTTAGGCCGGTGCTGGGGCCAGCGAGGCCGGCATCGGAGCCTGCCGTGAGGCAAGGCCGGTACTGGGGCCTCCGAGGCCAGGATAAGAGCCTGCCGAGGGGTTAGGCCGGTGCTGGGGCCAATGAGGCCGGCAGCGGAGCCTGCCTTGAGGCATGACCAGTGCTGGGGCCTCCGAGGCCGGGATCGGAGCCTGCCGAAAGGTTAGGCCGCTGCTGGGGCCAGCGAGGCCGGCATCGGAGCCTGCCTTGAGGCAAGGCCGGTACTGGGGCCTCTGAGGCCGGGATCGGAGCCTGCCGAGGGGTTAGGCCGCTGCTGGGGCCAGTGAGGCCGGCATCGGAGCCTGTCGTGAGGCAAGGCCGGTACTGGGGCCTATGAGGCCAGGATAAGAGCCTCTGAGGGGTTTGGCCGGTGCTGGGGCCAGCGAGGCCGGCATCGGAGCCTGCCTTGAGGCAAGGCCGGTACTGGGGCCTCGAGGCCAGGATAAGAGCCTGCCGAGGGGTTAGGCCGGTGCTGGGGCCAGCGAGGCCGGCAGCGGAGCCTGCCGTGAGGCAAGGCCGGTACTGGGGCCTCCGAGGCCAGGATAAGAGCTTGCCGAGGGGTTAGGCCGGTGCTGGGGCCAACGAGGCCGGCAGCGGAGCCTGCCGTGAGGCATGACCAGTGCTGGGGCCTCCGAGGCCGGGATCGGAGCATGCCGAGGGGATAGGCCGGTGCTGGGGCCAGCGGGCCGGCATCGGAGCCTGCCGTGAGGCAAGGCCGGTACTGGGGCCTCCGAGGCCAGGATAAGAGCCTGCCGAGGGGTTAGGCCGGTGCTAGGGCCAGCGAGGCCGGCATCGGAGCCTGCCTTGAGGCATGACCAGTGCTGGGGCCTCCGAGGCCGGGATCGGAGCCTGCCGAGGGGTTAGGCCGCTGATGGGGCCAGCGAGGCCGGCATCGGAGCCTGCCTTGAGGCAAGGCCGGTACTGGGGCCTCTGAGGCCGGGATCGGAGCCTGCTGAGGAGTTAGGCCGCTGCTGGGGCCAGTGAGGCCGGGATCGGAGCCTGTCGTGAGGCAAGGCCGGTACTTGGGCCTCCGAGGACAGGATAAGAGCCTCTGAGGGGTTAGGCCGGTGCTGGGGCCAGCGAGGCCGGCATTGGAGCCTGCCTTGAGGCAAGGCCGGTACTGGGGCCTCGAGGTCAGGATAAGAGCCTGCCGAGGGGTTAGGCCGGTGCTGGGGCCAGCGAGGCCGGCATCGGAGCCTGCCGTGAGGCAAGGCCGGTACTGGGGCCTCCGAGGCCAGGATAAGAGCCTGCCGAGGGGTTAGGCCGGTGTTGGGGCCAGCGAGGCCGGCATCGGAGCCTGTCGTGAGGCAAGGCCGGTACTGGGGCCTCCGAGGCCAGGATAAGAGCCTGCTGAGGGGTTAGGCCGGTGCTGGGGCCAGCGAGGCTGGCATCGGAGCCTGCCTTGAGGCAAGGCCGGTACTGGGGCCTCGAGGCCAGGATAAGAGCCTGCTGAGGGGTTAGGCCGGTGCTGGGGCCATCGAGGCCGGCATCGGAGCCTGCCGTGAGGCAAGGCTGGTACTGGGGCCTCCGAGGCTGGGATCGGAGCATGCCGAGGGGTTAGGCCGCTGCTGGGGCCAGCGAGGCCGGCATCGGAGCCTGCCGTGAGGCAAGGCCGGTACTGGGGCCTCCGAGGCCAGGATAAGAGGCTGCCGAGGGGTTAGGCCGGTGCTGGGGCCAGCGAGGCCGGTATCGGAGCCTGCCTTGAGGCATGACCAGTGCTGGGGCCTCCGAGGCCGGGATCGGAGCCTGCCGAGGGGTTAGGCCGCTGCTGGGGCCAGCGAGGCCGGCATCGGAGCCTGCCTTGAGGCAAGGCCGGTACTGGGGCCTCTGAGGCCAGGATCGGAGCCTGCCGAGGGGTTAGGCCGCTGCTGGGGCCAGTGAGGCAGGCATCGGAGCCTGTCGTGAGGCAAGGCCGGTACTGGGGCCTCCGAGGCCAGGATAAGAGCCTCTGAGGGGTTAGGCCGGTGCTGGGGCCAGCGAGGCCGGCATCGGAGCCTGCCTTGAGGCAAGGCCGGTACTGGGGCCTCGAGGCCAGGATAAGAGCCTGCCGAGGGGTTAGGCCGGTGCTGGGGCCAGCGAGGCCGGCAGCGGAGCCTGCCGTGAGGCAAGGCCGGTACTGGGGCCTCCGAGGCCAGGATAAGAGCTTGCCGAGGGGTTAGGCCGGTGCTGGGGCCAACGAGGCCGGCAGCGGAGCCTGCCGTGAGGCATGACCAGTGCTGGGGCCTCCGAGGCCGGGATCGGAGCATGCCGAGGGGATAGGCCGGTGCTGGGGCCAGCGGGCCGGCATCGGAGCCTGCCTTGAGGCAAGGCCGGTACTGGGGCCTCCGAGGCCAGGATAAGAGCCTGCCGAGGGGTTAGGCCGGTGCTGGGGCCAGCGAGGCCGGCATCGGAGCCTGCCTTGAGGCATGACCAGTGCTGGGGCCTCCGAGGCCGGGATCGGAGCCTGCCGAGGGGTTAGGCCGCTGATGGGGCCAGCGAGGCCGGCATCGGAGCCTGCCTTGAGGCAAGGCCGGTACTGGGGCCTCTGAGGCCGGGATCGGAGCCTGCCGAGGAGTTAGGCCGCTGCTGGGGCCAGTGAGGCCGGCATCGGAGCCTGTCGTGAGGCAAGGCCGGTACTGGGGCCTCCGAGGCCAGGATAAGAGCCTCTGAGGGGTTAGGCCGGTGCTGGGGCCAGCGAGGCCAGCATCGGAGCCTGCCTTGAGGCAAGGCCGGTACTGGGGCCTCGAGGCCAGGATAAGAGCCTGTCGAGGGGTTAGGCCGGTGCTGGGGCCAGCGAGGCCAGCATCGGAGCCTGCTGTGAGGCAAGGCCGGTACTGGGGCCTCCGAGGCCAGGATAAGAGCTTGCCGAGGGGTTAGGCCAGTGCTGGGGCCAACGAGGCCGGCAGCGGAGCCTGCCGTGAGGCATGACCAGTTCTGGGGCCTCCGAGGCCGGGATCGGAGCATGCCGAGGGGATAGGCCGGTGTTGGGGCCAGCGGGCCGGCATCGGAGCCTGCCGTGAGGCAAGGCCGGTACTGGGGCCTCCGAGGCCAGGATAAGAGGCTGCCGAGGGGTTAGGCCGGTGCTGGGGCCAGCGAGGCCGGCATCGGAGCCTGCCTTGGGGCATGACCAGTGCTGGGGCCTCCGAGGCCGGGATCGGAGCCTGCCGAGGGGTTAGGCCGCTGCTGGGGCCAGCGAGGCCGGCATCGGAGCCTGCCTTGAGGCAAGGCCGGTACTGGGGCCTCTGAGGCCGGGATCGGAGCCTGCCGAGGGGTTAGGCCGCTGCTGGGGCCAGTGAGGCCGGCATCGGAGCCTGTCGTGAGGCAAGGGGGGTACTGGGGCCTCCGAGGCCAGGATAAGAGCCTCTGAGGGGTTAGGCCGGTGCTGGGGCCAGCGAGGCCGGCATCGGAGCCTGCCTTGAGGCAAGGCCGGTACTGGGGCCTCGAGGCCAGGATAAGAGCCTGCCGAGGGTTTAGGCCGGTGCTGGGGCCAGCGAGGCCGGCAGCGGAGCCTGCCGTGAGGCAAGGCCGGTACTGGGGCCTCCGAGGCCAGGATAAGAGCTTGCCGAGGGCTTAGGCCGGTGCTGGGGCCAACGACGCCGGCAGCGGAGCCTGCCGTGAGGCATGACCAGTGCTGGGGCCTCCGAGGCCGGGATCGGAGCATGCCGAGGGGATAGGCCGGTGCTGGGGCCAGCGGGCCGGCATCGGAGCCTGCCGTGAGGCAAGGCCGGTACTGGGGCCTCCGAGGCCAGGATAAGAGCCTGCCGAGGGGTTAGGCCGGTGCTGGGGCCAGCGAGGCCGGCATCGGAGCCTGCCTTGAGGCATGACCAGTGCTGGGGCCTCCGAGGCCGGAATCGGAGCCTGCCGAGGGGTTAGGCCGCTGCTGGGGTCAACGAGGCCGGCAGCGGAGCCTGCTGTGAGGCATGACCAGTGCTGGGGCCTCCGAGGCTGGGATCGGAGCATGCCGAGGGGTTAGGCCGCTGCTGGGGCCAGCGAGGCCGGCATCGGAGCCTGCCTTGAGGCAAGGCCGGTACTGGGGCCTCTGAGGCCGGGATCGGAGCCTGCTGAGGGGTTAGGCCGCTGCTGGGGCCAGTGAGGCCGGCATCGGAGCCTGTCGTGAGGCAAGGCCGGTACTGGGGCCTCCGAGGCCAGGATAAGAGCCTCTGAGGGGTTAGGCCGGTGCTGGGGCCAGCGAGGCCGGCATCGGAGCCTGCCTTGAGGCAAGGCCGGTACTGGGGCCTCGAGGCCAGGATAAGAGCCTGCCGAGGGGTTAGGCCGGTGCTGGGGCCAGCGAGGCCGGCATCGGAGCCTGCTGTGAGGCAAGGCCGGTACTGGGGCCTCCGAGGCCAGGATAAGAGCTTGCCGAGGCGTTAGGCCGGTGCTGGGGCCAACGAGGCCGGCAGCGGAGCCTGCCGTGAGGCATGACCAGTGCTGGGGCCTCCGAGGCCGGAATCGGAGCATGCTGAGGGGTTAGGCCGGTGCTGGGGCCAGCGGGCCGGCATCGGAGCCTGCCGTGAGGCAAGGCCGGTACTGGGGCCTCCGAGGTCAGGATAAGAGCCTGCCGAGGGGTTAGGCCGGTGCTGGGGCCAGCGAGGCCGGCATCGGAGCCTGTCGTGAGGCAAGGCCGGTACTGGGGCCTCCGAGGCCAGGATAAGAGCCTGCTGAGGGGTTAGGCCGGTGCTGGGGCCAGCGAGGCTGGCATCGGAGCCTGCCTTGAGGCAAGGCCGGTACTGGGGCCTCGAGGCCAGGATAAGAGCCTGCTGAGGGGTTAGTCCGGTGCTGGGGCCAGCGAGGCCGGCATCGGAGCCTGCCGTGAGGCAAGGCCGGTACTGGGGCCTCCGAGGCCAGGATAAGAGCTTGCCGAGGGGTTAGGCCGGTGCTGGGGCCAACGAGGCCGGCATCGGAGCCTGCCGTGAGGCAAGGCCGGTACTGGGGCCTCCGAGGCCAGGATAAGAGGCTGCCGAGAGGTTAGGCCGGTGCTGGGGCCAGCGAGGCCGGCATCGGAGCCTGCCTTGAGGCATGACCAGTGCTGGGGCCTCCGAGGCCGGGATCGGAGCCTGCCGAGGGGTTAGGCCGCTGCTGGGGCCAGCGAGGCCGGCATCGGAGCCTGCCTTGAGGCAAGGCCGGTACTGGGACCTCTGAGGCCGGGATCGGAGCCTGCCGAGGGGTTAGGCCGCTGCTGGGGCCAGTGAGGCCGGCATCGGAGCCTGTCGTGAGGCAAGGCCGGTACTGGGGCCTCCGAGGCCAGGATAAGAGCCTCTGAGGGGTTAGGCCGGTGCTGGGGCCAGCGAGGCCGGCATCGGAGCCTGCCTTGACGCAAGGCCGGTACTGGGGCCTCGAGGCCAGGATAAGAGCCTGCCGAGGGGTTAGGCCGGTGCTGGGGCCAGCGAGGCCGGCAGCGGAGCCTGCCGTGAGGCAAGGCCGGTACTGGGGCCTCTGAGGCCAGGATAAGAGCCTCTGAGGGGTTAGGCCGGTGCTGGGGCCAGCGAGGCCGGCATCTGAGCCTGCCTTGAGGCAAGGCCGGTACTGGGGCCTCGAGGCCAGGATAAGAGCCTGCCGAGGGGTTAGGCCGGTGATGGGGCCAGCGAGGCCGGCAGCGGAGCCTGCCGTGAGGCAAGGCCGGTACTGGGGCCTCCGAGGCCAGGATAAGAGCTTGCCGAGGGGTTAGGCCGGTGCTGGGGCCAACGAGGCCGGCAGCGGAGCCTGCAGTGAGGCATGACCAGTGCTGGGGCCTCCGAGGCCGGGATCGGAGCATGCCCAGGGGATAGGCCGGTGCTGGGGCCAGCGGGCCGGCATAGGAGCCTGCCGTGAGGCAAGGCCGGTACTGGGGCCTCCGAGGCGGGATCGGAGCCTGCCGAGGGGTTAGGGCGCTGATGGGGCCAGCGAGGCCGGCATCGGAGCCTGCCTTGAGGCAAGGCCGGTACTGGGGCCTCTGAGGCCGGGATCGGAGCCTGCTGAGGAGTTAGGCCGCTGCTGGGGCCAGTGAGGCCGGCATCGGAGCCTGTCGTGAGGCAAGGCCGGTACTAGGGCCTCCGAGGCCAGGATAAGAGCCTCTGAGGGGTTAGGCCGGTGCTGGGGCCAGCGAGGCCGGCATCGGAGCCTGCCTTGAGGCAAGGCCGGTACTGGGGCCTCGAGGCCAGGATAAGAGCCTGTCGAGGGGTTAGGCCGGTGCTGGGGCCAGCGAGGCCAGCATCGGAGCCTGCCGTGAGGCAAGGCCGGTACTGGGGCCTCCGAGGCCAGGATAAGAGCCTGCCGAGGGGTTAGGCCGGTGCTGGGGCCAGCGAGGCCGGCAGCGGAGACTGCCGTAAGGCATGACCAGTGCTGGGGCCTCCGAGGCCGGGATCGGAGCCTGCCGAGGGTTTAGGCCGCTGCTGGGGCCAGCGAGGCCGGCATCGGAGCCTGCCTTGAGGCAAGGCCGGTACTGGGGCCTCTGAGGCCGGGATCGGAGCCTGCCGAGGGGTTAGGCCGCTGCTGGGGCCAGTGAGGCCGGGATCGGAGCCTGTCGTGAGGCAAGGCCGGTACTGGGGCCTCCGAGGCCAGGATAAGAGCCTCTGAGGGGTTAGGCCGGTGCTGGGGCCAGCGAGGCCGGCATCGGAGCCTGCCTTGAGGCAAGGCCGGTACTGGGGCCTCGAGGCCAGGATAAGAGCCTGCCGAGGGGTTAGGCCGGTGCTGGGGCCAGCGAGGCCGGCAGCGGAGCCTGCCGTGAGGCAAGGCCGGTACTGGGGCCTCCGAGGCCAGGATAAGAGCTTGCCGAGGGGTTAGGCCGGTGCTGGGGCCATCGAGGCCGGCAGCGGAGCCTGCCGTGAGGCATGACCAGTGCTGGGGCCTCCGAGGCCGGGATCGGAGCATGCCCAGGGGATAGGCCGGTGCTGGGGCCAGCGGGCCGGCAGCGGAGCCTGCCGTGAGGCAAGGCCGGTACTGGGGCCTCCGAGGCCAGGATAAGAGCTTGCCGAGGGCTTAGGCCGGTGCTGGGGCCAACGACGCCGGCAGCGGAGCCTGCCGTGAGGCATGACCAGTGCTGGGGCCTCCGAGGCCGGGATCGGAGCATGCCGAGGGGATAGGCCGGTGCTGGGGCCAGCGGGCCGGCATCGGAGCCTGCCGTGAGGCAAGGCCGGTACTGGGGCCTCCGAGGCCAGGATAAGAGCCTGCCGAGGGGTTAGGCCGGTGCTGGGGCCAGCGAGGCCGGCATCGGAGCCTGCCTTGAGGCATGACCAGTGCTGGGGCCTCCGAGGCCGGAATCGGAGCCTGCCGAGGGGTTAGGCCGCTGCTGGGGTCAACGAGGCCGGCAGCGGAGCCTGCTGTGAGGCATGACCAGTGCTGGGGCCTCCGAGGCTGGGATCGGAGCATGCCGAGGGGTTAGGCCGCTGCTGGGGCCAGCGAGGCCGGCATCGGAGCCTGCCTTGAGGCAAGGCCGGTACTGGGGCCTCTGAGGCCGGGATCGGAGCCTGCTGAGGGGTTAGGCCGCTGCTGGGGCCAGTGAGGCCGGCATCGGAGCCTGTCGTGAGGCAAGGCCGGTACTGGGGCCTCCGAGGCCAGGATAAGAGCCTCTGAGGGGTTAGGCCGGTGCTGGGGCCAGCGAGGCCGGCATCGGAGCCTGCCTTGAGGCAAGGCCGGTACTGGGGCCTCGAGGCCAGGATAAGAGCCTGCCGAGGGGTTAGGCCGGTGCTGGGGCCAGCGAGGCCGGCATCGGAGCCTGCTGTGAGGCAAGGCCGGTACTGGGGCCTCCGAGGCCAGGATAAGAGCTTGCCGAGGCGTTAGGCCGGTGCTGGGGCCAACGAGGCCGGCAGCGGAGCCTGCCGTGAGGCATGACCAGTGCTGGGGCCTCCGAGGCCGGAATCGGAGCATGCTGAGGGGTTAGGCCGGTGCTGGGGCCAGCGGGCCGGCATCGGAGCCTGCCGTGAGGCAAGGCCGGTACTGGGGCCTCCGAGGTCAGGATAAGAGCCTGCCGAGGGGTTAGGCCGGTGCTGGGGCCAGCGAGGCCGGCATCGGAGCCTGTCGTGAGGCAAGGCCGGTACTGGGGCCTCCGAGGCCAGGATAAGAGCCTGCTGAGGGGTTAGGCCGGTGCTGGGGCCAGCGAGGCTGGCATCGGAGCCTGCCTTGAGGCAAGGCCGGTACTGGGGCCTCGAGGCCAGGATAAGAGCCTGCTGAGGGGTTAGTCCGGTGCTGGGGCCAGCGAGGCCGGCATCGGAGCCTGCCGTGAGGCAAGGCCGGTACTGGGGCCTCCGAGGCCAGGATAAGAGCTTGCCGAGGGGTTAGGCCGGTGCTGGGGCCAACGAGGCCGGCATCGGAGCCTGCCGTGAGGCAAGGCCGGTACTGGGGCCTCCGAGGCCAGGATAAGAGGCTGCCGAGAGGTTAGGCCGGTGCTGGGGCCAGCGAGGCCGGCATCGGAGCCTGCCTTGAGGCATGACCAGTGCTGGGGCCTCCGAGGCCGGGATCGGAGCCTGCCGAGGGGTTAGGCCGCTGCTGGGGCCAGCGAGGCCGGCATCGGAGCCTGCCTTGAGGCAAGGCCGGTACTGGGACCTCTGAGGCCGGGATCGGAGCCTGCCGAGGGGTTAGGCCGCTGCTGGGGCCAGTGAGGCCGGCATCGGAGCCTGTCGTGAGGCAAGGCCGGTACTGGGGCCTCCGAGGCCAGGATAAGAGCCTCTGAGGGGTTAGGCCGGTGCTGGGGCCAGCGAGGCCGGCATCGGAGCCTGCCTTGAGGCAAGGCCGGTACTGGGGCCTCGAGGCCAGGATAAGAGCCTGCCGAGGGGTTAGGCCGGTGCTGGGGCCAGCGAGGCCGGCAGCGGAGCCTGCCGTGAGGCAAGGCCGGTACTGGGGCCTCTGAGGCCAGGATAAGAGCCTCTGAGGGGTTAGGCCGGTGCTGGGGCCAGCGAGGCCGGCATCTGAGCCTGCCTTGAGGCAAGGCCGGTACTGGGGCCTCGAGGCCAGGATAAGAGCCTGCCGAGGGGTTAGGCCGGTGATGGGGCCAGCGAGGCCGGCAGCGGAGCCTGCCGTGAGGCAAGGCCGGTACTGGGGCCTCCGAGGCCAGGATAAGAGCTTGCCGAGGGGTTAGGCCGGTGCTGGGGCCAACGAGGCCGGCAGCGGAGCCTGCAGTGAGGCATGACCAGTGCTGGGGCCTCCGAGGCCGGGATCGGAGCATGCCCAGGGGATAGGCCGGTGCTGGGGCCAGCGGGCCGGCATAGGAGCCTGCCGTGAGGCAAGGCCGGTACTGGGGCCTCCGAGGCGGGATCGGAGCCTGCCGAGGGGTTAGGGCGCTGATGGGGCCAGCGAGGCCGGCATCGGAGCCTGCCTTGAGGCAAGGCCGGTACTGGGGCCTCTGAGGCCGGGATCGGAGCCTGCTGAGGAGTTAGGCCGCTGCTGGGGCCAGTGAGGCCGGCATCGGAGCCTGTCGTGAGGCAAGGCCGGTACTAGGGCCTCCGAGGCCAGGATAAGAGCCTCTGAGGGGTTAGGCCGGTGCTGGGGCCAGCGAGGCCGGCATCGGAGCCTGCCTTGAGGCAAGGCCGGTACTGGGGCCTCGAGGCCAGGATAAGAGCCTGTCGAGGGGTTAGGCCGGTGCTGGGGCCAGCGAGGCCAGCATCGGAGCCTGCCGTGAGGCAAGGCCGGTACTGGGGCCTCCGAGGCCAGGATAAGAGCCTGCCGAGGGGTTAGGCCGGTGCTGGGGCCAGCGAGGCCGGCAGCGGAGACTGCCGTAAGGCATGACCAGTGCTGGGGCCTCCGAGGCCGGGATCGGAGCCTGCCGAGGGTTTAGGCCGCTGCTGGGGCCAGCGAGGCCGGCATCGGAGCCTGCCTTGAGGCAAGGCCGGTACTGGGGCCTCTGAGGCCGGGATCGGAGCCTGCCGAGGGGTTAGGCCGCTGCTGGGGCCAGTGAGGCCGGGATCGGAGCCTGTCGTGAGGCAAGGCCGGTACTGGGGCCTCCGAGGCCAGGATAAGAGCCTCTGAGGGGTTAGGCCGGTGCTGGGGCCAGCGAGGCCGGCATCGGAGCCTGCCTTGAGGCAAGGCCGGTACTGGGGCCTCGAGGCCAGGATAAGAGCCTGCCGAGGGGTTAGGCCGGTGCTGGGGCCAGCGAGGCCGGCAGCGGAGCCTGCCGTGAGGCAAGGCCGGTACTGGGGCCTCCGAGGCCAGGATAAGAGCTTGCCGAGGGGTTAGGCCGGTGCTGGGGCCATCGAGGCCGGCAGCGGAGCCTGCCGTGAGGCATGACCAGTGCTGGGGCCTCCGAGGCCGGGATCGGAGCATGCCCAGGGGATAGGCCGGTGCTGGGGCCAGCGGGCCGGCATCGGAGCCTGCCGTGAGGCAAGGCCGGTACTGGGGCCTCCGAGGCCGGGATCGGAGCCTGCCGAGGGGTTAGGCCGCTGATGGGGCCAGCGAGGGCGGCATCGGAGCCTGCCTTGAGGCAAGGCCGGTACTGGGGCCTCTGAGGCCGGGATCGGAGCCTGCTGAGGAGTTAGGCCGCTGCTGGGGCCAGTGAGGCCGGCATCGGAGCCTGTCGTGAGGCAAGGCCGGTACTGGGGCCTCCGAGGCCAGGATAAGAGCCTCTGAGGGGTTAGGCCGGTGCTGGGGCCAGTGAGGCCGGCATCGGAGCCTGCCTTGAGGCAAGGCCGGTACTGGGACCTCGAGGCCAGGATAAGAGCCTGTCGAGGGGTTAGGCCGGTGCTGAGGCCAGCGAGGCCAGCATCGGAGCCTGCTGTGAGGCAAGGCCGGTACTGGGGCCTCCGAGGCCAGGATAAGAGCTTGCCAAGGGGTTAGGCCAGTGCTGGGGCCAACGAGGCCGGCAGCGGAGCCTGCCGTGAGGCATGACCAGTGCTGGGGCCTCCGAGGCTGGGATCGGAGCATGCCGAGGGGATAGGCCGGTGCTGGGGCCAGCGAGGCCGGCATCGGAGCCTGCCGTGAGGCAAGGCCGGTACTGGGGCCTCCGAGGCCAGGATAAGAGCCTCTGAGGGGTTAGGCCGGTGCTGGGGCCAGCGAGGCCGGCATCGGAGCCTGCCTTGAGGCAAGGCCGGTACTGGGGCCTCGAGGCCAGGATAAGAGCCTGTCGAGGGGTTAGGCCGGTGCTGGGGCCAGCGAGGCCAGCATCGGAGCCTGCCGTGAGGCAAGGCCGGTACTGGGGCCTCCGAGGCCAAGATAAGAGCCTGCCGAGGGGTTAGGCCGGTGCTGGGGCCAGCGAGGCCGGCAGCGGAGACTGCCGTAAGGCATGACCAGTGCTGGGGCCTCCGAGGCCGGGATCGGAGCCTGCCGAGGGTTTAGGCCGCTGCTGGGGCCAGCGAGGCCGGCATCGGAGCCTGCCTTGAGGCAAGGCCGGTACTGGGGCCTCTGAGGCCGGGATCGGAGCCTGCCGAGGGGTTAGGCCGCTGCTGGGGCCAGTGAGGCCGGGATCGGAGCCTGTCGTGAGGCAAGGCCGGTACTGGGGCCTCCGAGGCCAGGATAAGAGCCTCTGAGGGGTTAGGCCGGTGCTGGGGCCAGCGAGGCCGGCATCGGAGCCTGCCTTGAGGCAAGGCCGGTACTGGGGCCTCGAGGCCAGGATAAGAGCCTGCCGAGGGGTTAGGCCGGTGCTGGGGCCAGCGAGGCCGGCAGCGGAGCCTGCCGTGAGGCAAGGCCGGTACTGGGGCCTCTGAGGCCAGGATAAGAGCCTCTGATGGGTTAGGCCGGTGCTGGGGCCAGCGAGGCCGGCATCTGAGCCTGCCTTGAGGCAAGGCCGGTACTGGGGCCTCGAGGCCAGGATAAGAGCCTGCCGAGGGGTTAGGCCGGTGCTGGGGCCAGCGAGGCCGGCAGCGGAGCCTGCCGTGAGGCAAGGCCGGTACTGGGGCCTCTGAGGCCAGGATAAGAGCCTCTGAGGGGTTAGGCCGGTGCTGGGGCCAGCGAGGCCGGCAGCGGAGCCTGCCGTGAGTCAAGGCCGGTACTGGGGCCTCCGAGGCCAGGATAAGAGCTTGCCGAGGGGTTAGGCCGGTGCTGGGGCCAACGAGGCCGGCAGCGGAGCCTGCCTTGAGGCATGACCAGTGCTGGGGCCTCCGAGGCTGGGATCGGAGCATGCCCAGGGGATAGGCCGGTGCTGGGGCCAGCGGGCCGGCATCGGAGCCTGCCGTGAGGCAAGGCCGGTACTGGGGCCTCCGAGGCCGGGATCGGAGCCTGCCGAGGGGTTAGGCCGCTGATGGGGCCAGCGAGGGCGGCATCGGAGCCTGCCTTGAGGCAAGGCCGGTACTGGGGCCTCTGAGGCCGGGATCGGAGCCGGCTGAGGAGTTAGGCCGCTGCTGGGGCCAGTGAGGCCGGCATCGGAGCCTGTCGTGAGGCAAGGCCGGTACTGGGGCCTCCGAGGCCAGGATAAGAGCCTCTGAGGGGTTAGGCCGGTGCTGGGGCCAGCGAGGCCGGCATCGGAGCCTGCCTTGAGGCAAGGCCGGTACTGGGACCTCGAGGCCAGGATAAGAGCCTGTCGAGGGGTTAGGCCGGTGCTGAGGCCAGCGAGGCCAGCATCGGAGCCTGCTGTGAGGCAAGGCCGGTACTGGGGCCTCCGAGGCCAGGATAAGAGCTTGCCAAGGGGTTAGGCCAGTGCTGGGGCCAACGAGGCCGGCAGCGGAGCCTGCCGTGAGGCATGACCAGTGCTGGGGCCTCCGAGGCTGGGATCGGAGCATGCCGAGGGGATAGGCCGGTGCTGGGGCCAGCGAGGCCGGCATCGGAGCCTGCCGTGAGGCAAGGCCGGTACTGGGGCCTCCGAGGCCAGGATAAGAGCTTGCCGAGGGGTTAGGCCGGTGCTGGGGCCAACGAGGCCGGCATCGGAGCCTGCCGAGAGGCAAGGCCAGTACTGGGGCCTCCGAGGCCAGGATAAGAGGCTGCCGAGGGGTTAGGCCGGTGCTGGGGCCAGCGAGGCCGGCATCGGAGCCTGCCTTGAGGCATGACCAGTGCTGGGGCCTCCGAGGCCGGGATCGGAGCCTGCCGAGGGGTTAGGCCGCTGCTGGGGCCAGCGAGGCCGGCATCGGAGCCTGCCTTGAGGCAAGGCCGGTACTGGGGCCTCTGAGGCCGGGATCGGAGCCTGCCGAGGGGTTAGGCCGCTGCTGGGGCCAGTGAGGCCGGCATCGGAGCCTGTCGTGAGGCAAGGCCGGTACTGGGGCCTCCGAGGCCAGGATAAGAGCCTCTGAGGGGTTAGGCCGGTGCTGGGGCCAGCGAGGCCGGCATCGGAGCCTGCCTTGAGGCAAGGCCGGTACTGGGGCCTCGAGGCCAGGATAAGAGCCTGCCGAGGGGTTAGGCCGGTGCTGGGGCCAGCGAGGCCGGCAGCGGAGCCTGCCGTGAGGCAAGGCCGGTACTGGGGCCTCCGAGGCCAGGATAAGAGCCTCTGAGGAGTTAGGCCGGTGCTGGGGCCAGCGAGGCCGGCATCGGAGCCTGCCTTGAGGCAAGGCCGGTACTGGGGCCTCGAGGCCAGGATAAGAGCCTGCCTAGGGGTTAGGCCGGTGCTGGGGCCAGCGAGGCCGGCAGCGGAGACTGCCGTGAGGCAAGGCCGGTACTGGCGCCTCCGAGGCCAGGATAAGAGCCTCTGAGGGGTTAGGCCGGTGCTGGGGCCAGCGAGGCCGGCATCGGAGCCTGCCTTTAGGCAAGGCCGGTACTGGGGCCTCGAGGCCAGGATAAGAGCCTGCCTAGGGGTTAGGCCGGTGCTGGGGCCAGCGAGGCCGGCATCGGAGCCTGCTGTGAGGCAAGGCCGGTACTGGGGCCTCCGAGGCCAGGATAAGAGCTTGCCGAGGGGTTAGGCCGGTGCTGGGGCCAACGAGGCCGGCAGCGGAGCCTGTCGTGAGGCATGACCAGTGCTGGGGCCTCCGAGGCCGGGATCGGAGCATGCCGAGGGGTTAGGCCGGTGCTGGGTCCAGCGGGCCGGCATCGGAGCCTGCCGTGAGGCAAGGACGGTACTGGGGCCTCCGAGGCCAGGATAAGAGCCTGCTGAGGGGTTAGGCCGGTGCTGGGGCCAGCGAGGCTGGCATCGGAGCCTGCCTTGAGGCCAGGCCGGTACTGGGGCCTCGAGGCCAGGATAAGAGCCTGCTGAGGGGTTAGGCCGATGCTGGGGCCAGCGAGGCCGGCATCGGAGCCTGCCGTGAGGCAAGGCCGGTACTGGGGCCTCCGAGGCCAGGATACGAGCTTGCCGAGGGTTTAGGCCGGTGCTGGGGCCAACGAGGCCGGCAGCGGAGCCTGCCGTGAGGCATGACCAGTGCCTGGGCCTCCGAGGCTGGGATCGGAGAATGCCGAGGGGTTAGACCGCTGCTGGGGCCAGCGAGGCCAGCATGGAGCCTGCCGTGAGGCATGACCAGTGCTGGGGCCTCCGAGGCTGGGATCGGAGCATGCCGAGGGGTTAGGCCGCTGCTGGGGCCAGCGAGGCCGGCATCGGAGCCTGCCGTGAGGCAAGGCCGGTACTGGGGCCTCCGAGGCCAGGATAAGAGCCTGCCGAGGGGTTAGGCCGGTGCTGGGGCCAGCGAGGCCGGCATCGGAGCCTGCTGTGAGGCAAGTCCGGTACTGGGGCCTCCGAGGCCAGGATAAGAGCTTGCCGAGGGGTTAGGCCGGTGCTGGGGCCAACGAGGCCAGCTGCGGAGCCTGCTGTGAGGCATGACCAGTGCTGGGGCCTCCGAGGCCGGGATCGGAGCATGCCGAGGGGTTAGGCCGATGCTGGGGCCAGCGGGCCGGCATCGGAGCCTGCCGTGAGGCAAGGCCGGTACTGGGGCCTCCGAGGCCAGGATAAGAGCCTGCCGAGGGGTTAGGCCGGTGCTGGGGCCAGGGAGGCCGGCATCGGAGCCTGTCGTGAGGCAAGGCCGGTACTGGGGCCTCCGAGGCCAGGATAAGAGCCTGCTGAGGTGTTAGGCCGGTGCTGGGGCCAGCGAGGCTGGCATCGGAGCCTGCCTTGAGGCAAGGCCGGTACTGGGGCCTCGAGGCCAGGATGAGAGCCTGCTGAGGGGTTAGGCCGGTGCTGGGGCCAGCGAGGCCGGCATCGGAGCCTGCCGTGAGGCAAGGCCGGTACTGGGGCCTCCGAGGCCAGGATAAGAGCTTGCCGAGGGGTTAGGCCGGTGCTGGGGCCAACGAGGCCGGCAGCGGAGCCTGCCGTGAGGCATGACCAGTGCTGAGGCCTCCGAGGCCGGGATCAGAGCATGCCGAGGGGTTAGGCCGTTGTTGGGGCCAGCGGGCCGGCATCGGAGCCTGCCGTGAGGCAAGGCCGGTACTGGGGCCTCCGAGGCCAGGATAAGAGCCTGCCGAGGGGTTAGGCCGGTGCTGGGGCCAGCGAGGCCGGCATCGGAGCCTGTCGTGAGGCAAGGCCGGTACTGGGGCCTCCGAGGCCAGGATAAGAGCCTGCTGAGGGGTTAGGCCGGTGCTGGGGCCAGCGAGGCTGGCATCGGAGCCTGCCTTGAGGCAAGGCCGGTACTGGGTCTCGAGGCCAGGATAAGAGCCTGCTGAGGGGTTAGGCCGGTGCTGGGGCCAGCGAGGCCGGCATCGGAGCCTGCCGTGAGGTAAGGCCGGTACTGGGGCCTCCGAGGCCAGGATAAGAGCTTGCCGAGGGTTTAGGCCGGTGCTGGGGCCAACGAGGCCGGCAGCGGAGCCTGCCGTGAGGCATGACCAGTGCTGGGGCCTCGGAGGCTGGGATCGGAGCATGCCGAGGGGTTAGACCGCTGCTGGGGCCAGCGAGGCCGGCATGGAGCCTGCCGTGAGGCAAGGCCGGTACTGGGGCCTCCGAGGCCAGGATAAGAGCTTGCCGAGGGGTTAGGCCAGTGCTGGGGCCAGCGAGGCCGGCATCGGAGCCTGCCTTGAGGCATGACCAGTGCTGGGGCCTCCGAGGCTGGGATCGGAGCATGCCGAGGGGGTAGGCCGCTGCTGGGGCCAGCAAGGCCGGCATCGGAGCCTGCCTTGAGGCAAGGCCGGTACTGGGGCCTCTGAGGCCGGGATCGGAGCCTGCTGAGGGGTTAGGCCGCTGCTGGGGCCAGTGAGGCCGGCATCAGAGCCTGTCGTGAGGCAAGGCCTGTACTGGGGCCTCCGAGGCCACGATAAGAGCCTGCTGAGAGGTTAGGCCGGTGCTGGGGCCAGCGAGGCTGGCATCGGAGCCTGCCTTGAGGCAAGGCCGGTACTGGGGCCTCGAGGCCAGGATAAGAGCCTGCTGAGGGGTTAGGCCGGTGCTGGGGCCAGCGAGGCCGGCATCGGAGCCTGCCTTGAGGCAAGGCCGGTACTGGGGCCTCGAGGCCAGGATAAGAGCCTGCCGAGGGGTTAGGCCGGTGCTGGGGCCAGCGAGGCCGGCATCGGAGCCTGCTGTGAGGCAAGGCCGGTACTGGGGCCTCCGAGGCCAGGATAAGAGCTTGCCGAGGGGTTAGGCCGGTGCTGGGGCCAACGAGGCCAGCAGCGGAGCCTGCCGTGAGGCATGACCAGTGCTGGGGCCTCCGAGGCCGGTATCGGAGCATGCCGAGGGGTTAGGCCGGTGCTGGGGCCAGCGGGCCGGCATCAGAGCCTGCCGTGAGGCAAGGCCGGTACTGGGGCCTCCGAGGCCAGGATAAGAGCCTGCCCAGGGGTTAGGCCGGTGCTGGGGCCAGCGAGGCCGGCATCGGAGCCTGCCGTGAGGCAAGGCCGGTACTGGGGCCTCCGAGGCCAGGATAAGAGCCTGCTGAGGGGTTAGGCCGGTGCTGGGGCCAGCGAGGCTGGCATCGGAGCCTGCCTTGCGGCCAGGCTGGTACTGGGGCCTCGAGGCCAGGATAAGAGCCTGCTGAGGGGTTAGGCCGGTGCTGGGGCCAGCGAGGCCGGCATCGGAGCCTGCCGTGAGGCAAGGCCGGTACTGGGGCCTCCGAGGCCAGGATAAGAGCTTGCCGAGGGGTTAGGCCGGTGCTGGGGCCAACGAGGCCGGCAGCGGAGCCTGCCGTGAGGCATGACCAGTGCTGGGGCCTCTGAGGCTGGGATCGGAGCATGCCGAGGGGTTAGGCCGCTGCTGGGGCCAGCGAGGCCGGCATCGGAGCCTGCCGTGAGGCAAGGCCGGTACTGGGGCCTCCGAGGCCAGGATAAGAGCTTGCCGAGGGGTTAGGCCGGTGCTGGGGCCAACGAGGCCGGCAGCGGAGCCTGCCGTGAGGCATGACCAGTGCTGGGGCCTCCGAGGCTGGGATCGGAGCATGCCGAGGGGTTAGGCCGCTGCTGGGAGCAGCGAGGCCGGCATCGGAGCCTGCCGTGAGGCAAGGCCGGTACTGGGGTCTCCGAGGCCAGGATAAGAGCTTGCCGAGGGGTTAGGCCGGTGCTGGGGCCAACGAGGCCGGCAGCGGAGCCTGCCGTGAGGCATGACCAGTGCTGGGGCCTCCGAGGCTGGGATCGGAGCATGCCGAGTGGTTAGGCCGGTGCTGGGGCCAGCAGGCCGGCATCGGAGCCTGACGTGAGGCAAGGCCGGTACTGGGGCCTCCGAGGCCAGGATAAGAGCCTGCCGAGGGGTTAGGCCGGTGCTGGGGCCAGCGAGGCCGGCATCGGAGCCTGCCTTGAGGCAAGGCCGGTACTGGGGCCTCCGAGGCTGGGATCGGAGCATGCCGAGTGGTTAGGCCGCTGCTGGGGCCAGCGAGGCCGGCATCGAAGCCTGCCTTGAGGCAAGGCCGGTACTGGGGCCTCCGAGGCTGGGATCGGAGCATGCCGAGTGGTTAGGCCGCTGCTGGGGCCAGCGAGGCCGGCATCGAAGCCTGCCTTGAGGCAAGGCCGGTACTGGGGCCTCTGAGGCCGGGATCGGAGCCTGCTGAGGGGTTAGGCCGCTGCTGGGGCCAGTGAGGCCGGCATCGGAGCCTGTCGTGAGGCAAGGCCGGTACTGGGGCCTCCGAGGCCAGGATAAGAGCCTCTGAGGGGTTAGGCCTGTGCTGGGGCCAGCGAGGCCGGCATCGGAGCCTGGCTTGAGGCAAGGCCAGTACTGGGGCCTCGAGGCCAGGATAAGAGCCTGCCGAGGGGTTAGGCCGGTGCTGGGGCCAGCGAGGCCGGCATCGGAGCCTGCTGTGAGGCAAGGCCGGTACTGGGGCCTCCGAGGCCAGGATAAGAGCTTGCCGAGGGGTTAGGCCGGTGCTGGGGCCAACGAGGCCGGCAGCGGAGCCTGCCGTGAGGCATGACCAGTGCTGGGGCCTCCGAGGCCGGGATCGGAGCATGCCGAGGGGTTAGGCCGGTGCTGGGGCCAGCGGGCCGGCATCGGAGCCTGCCGTGAGGCAAGGCCGGTACTGGGGCCTCTGAGGCCGGGATCGGAGCCTGCTGAGGGGTTAGGCCGCTGCTGGGGCCAGTGAGGCCGGCATCAGAGCCTGTCGTGAGGCAAGGCCGGTACTGGGGCCTCCGAGGCCAGGATAAGAGCCTGCTGAGGGGTTAGGCCGGTGCTGGGGGCAGCGAGGCTGGCATCGGAGCCTGCCTTGAGGCAAGGCCGGTACTGGGGTCTCGAGGCCAGGATAAGAGCCTGCTGAGGGGTTAGGCCGGTGCTGGGGCCAGCGAGGACGGCATCGGAGCCTGCCTTGAGGCAAGGCCGGTACTGGGGCCTCGAGGCCAGGATAAGAGCCTGCCGAGGGGTTAGGCCGGTGCTGGGGCCAGCGAGGCCGGCATCGGAGCCTGCTGTGAGGCAAGTCCGGTACTGGGGCCTCCGAGGCCAGGATAAGAGCTTGCCGAGGGGTTAGGCCGGTGCTGGGGCCAACGAGGCCAGCAGCGGAGCCTGCCGTGAGGCATGACCAGTGCTGGGGCCTCCGAGGCCGGGATCGGAGCATGCCGAGGGGTTAGGCCGGTGCTGTGGCCAGCGGGCCGGCATCGGAGCCTGCCGTGAGGCAAGGCCGGTACTGGGGCCTCCGAGGCCAGGATAAGAGCCTGCCGAGGGGTTAGGCCGGTGCTGGGGCCAGCGAGGCCGGCATCGGAGCCTGTCGTGAGGCAAGGCCGGTACTGGGGCCTCCGAGGCCAGGATAAGAGCCTGCTGAGGGATTAGGCCGGTGCTGGGGCCAGCGAGGCCGGCATCGGAGCCTGCCTTGAGGCATGACCAGTGCTGGGGCCTCCGAGGCCGGGATCGGAGCCTGCCGAGGGGTTAGGCCGCTGCTGGGGCCAGCGAGGCCGGCATCGGAGCCTGCCTTGAGGCAAGGCCGGTACTGGGGCCTCTGAGGCCGGGATCGGAGCCTGCCGAGGGGTTAGGCCGCTGCTGGGGCCAGTGAGGCCGGCATCGGAGCCTGTCGTGAGGCAAGGCCGGTACTGGGGCCTCCGAGGCCAGGATAAGAGCCTCTGAGGGGTTAGGCCGGTGCTGGGGCCAGCGAGGCCGGCATCGGAGCCTGCCTTGAGGCATGGCCGGTACTGGGGCCTCGAGGCCAGGATAAGAGCCTGCCGAGGGGTTAGGCCGGTGCTGGGGCCAGCGAGGCCGGGAGCGGAGCCTGCCGTGAGGCAAGGCCGGTACTGGGGCCTCCGAGGCCAGGATAAGAGCTTGCCGAGGGGTTAGGCTGGTGCTGGGGCCAACGAGGTCGGCAGCGGAGCCTGCCGTGAGGCAAGGCCGGTCCTGGGGCCTCAGAGGCCAGGATAAGAGCTTGCCGAGGGGTTAGGCCGGTGCTGGGGCCAACGAGGCCGGCAGCGGAGCCTGTCGTGAGGCATGACCAGTGCTGGGGCCTCCGAGGCCGGGATCGGAGCATGCCGAGGGGTTAGGCCGGTGCTGGGTCCAGCGGGCCGGCATCGGAGCCTGCCGTGAGGCAAGGACGGTACTGGGGCCTCCGAGGCCAGGATAAGAGCCTGCTGAGGGGTTAGGCCGGTGCTGGGGCCAGCGAGGCTGGCATCGGAGCCTGCCTTGAGGCCAGGCCGGTACTGGGGCCTCGAGGCCAGGATAAGAGCCTGCTGAGGGGTTAGGCCGATGCTGGGGCCAGCGAGGCCGGCATCGGAGCCTGCCGTGAGGCAAGGCCGGTACTGGGGCCTCCGAGGCCAGGATAAGAGCTTGCCGAGGGTTTAGGCCGGTGCTGGGGCCAACGAGGCCGGCAGCGGAGCCTGCCGTGAGGCATGACCAGTGCCTGGGCCTCCGAGGCTGGGATCGGAGAATGCCGAGGGGTTAGACCGCTGCTGGGGCCAGCGAGGCCGGCATGGAGCCTGCCGTGAGGCATGACCAGTGCTGGGGCCTCCGAGGCTGGGATCGGAGCATGCCGAGGGGTTAGGCCGCTGCTGGGGCCAGCGAGGCCGGCATCGGAGCCTGCCGTGAGGCAAGGCCGGTACTGGGGCCTCCGAGGCCAGGATAAGAGCCTGCCGAGGGGTTAGGCCGGTGCTGGGGCCAGCGAGGCCGGCATCGGAGCCTGCTGTGAGGCAAGTCCGGTACTGGGGCCTCCGAGGCCAGGATAAGAGCTTGCCGAGGGGTTAGGCCGGTGCTGGGGCCAACGAGGCCAGCTGCGGAGCCTGCTGTGAGGCATGACCAGTGCTGGGGCCTCCGAGGCCGGGATCGGAGCATGCCGAGGGGTTAGGCCGGTGCTGGGGCCAGCGGGCCGGCATCGGAGCCTGCCGTGAGGCAAGGCCGGTACTGGGGCCTCCGAGGCCAGGATAAGAGCTTGCCGAGGGTTTAGGCCGGTGCTGGGGCCAACGAGGCCGGCAGCGGAGCCTGCCGTGAGGCATGACCAGTGCCTGGGCCTCCGAGGCTGGGATCGGAGAATGCCGAGGGGTTAGACCGCTGCTGGGGCCAGCGAGGCCGGCATGGAGCCTGCCGTGAGGCATGACCAGTGCTGGGGCCTCCGAGGCTGGGATCGGAGCATGCCGAGGGGTTAGGCCGCTGCTGGGGCCAGCGAGGCCGGCATCGGAGCCTGCCGTGAGGCAAGGCCGGTACTGGGGCCTCCGAGGCCAGGATAAGAGCCTGCCGAGGGGTTAGGCCGGTGCTGGGGCCAGCGAGGCCGGCATCGGAGCCTGCTGTGAGGCAAGTCCGGTACTGGGGCCTCCGAGGCCAGGATAAGAGCTTGCCGAGGGGTTAGGCCGGTGCTGGGGCCAACGAGGCCAGCTGCGGAGCCTGCTGTGAGGCATGACCAGTGCTGGGGCCTCCGAGGCCGGGATCGGAGCATGCCGAGGGGTTAGGCCGGTGCTGGGGCCAGCGGGCCGGCATCGGAGCCTGCCGTGAGGCAAGGCCGGTACTGGGGCCTCCGAGGCCAGGATAAGAGCTTGCCGAGGGGTTAGGCCGGTGCTGGGGCCAACGAGGCCGGCAGCGGAGCCTGCCGTGAGGCATGACCAGTGCTGGGGCCTCCGAGGCTGGGATCGGAGCATGCCGAGGGGTTAGGCCGCTGCTGGGAGCAGCGAGGCCGGCATCGGAGCCTGCCGTGAGGCAAGGCCGGTACTGGGGTCTCCGAGGCCAGGATAAGAGCTTGCCGAGGGGTTAGGCCGGTGCTGGGGCCAACGAGGCCGGCAGCGGAGCCTGCCGTGAGGCATGACCAGTGCTGGGGCCTCCGAGGCTGGGATCGGAGCATGCCGAGTGGTTAGGCCGGTGCTGGGGCCAGCAGGCCGGCATCGGAGCCTGACGTGAGGCAAGGCCGGTACTGGGGCCTCCGAGGCCAGGATAAGAGCCTGCCGAGGGGTTAGGCCGGTGCTGGGGCCAGCGAGGCCGGCATCGGAGCCTGCCTTGAGGCAAGGCCGGTACTGGGGCCTCCGAGGCTGGGATCGGAGCATGCCGAGTGGTTAGGCCGCTGCTGGGGCCAGCGAGGCCGGCATCGAAGCCTGCCTTGAGGCAAGGCCGGTACTGGGGCCTCCGAGGCTGGGATCGGAGCATGCCGAGTGGTTAGGCCGCTGCTGGGGCCAGCGAGGCCGGCATCGAAGCCTGCCTTGAGGCAAGGCCGGTACTGGGGCCTCTGAGGCCGGGATCGGAGCCTGCTGAGGGGTTAGGCCGCTGCTGGGGCCAGTGAGGCCGGCATCGGAGCCTGTCGTGAGGCAAGGCCGGTACTGGGGCCTCCGAGGCCAGGATAAGAGCCTCTGAGGGGTTAGGCCTGTGCTGGGGCCAGCGAGGCCGGCATCGGAGCCTGGCTTGAGGCAAGGCCAGTACTGGGGCCTCGAGGCCAGGATAAGAGCCTGCCGAGGGGTTAGGCCGGTGCTGGGGCCAGCGAGGCCGGCATCGGAGCCTGCTGTGAGGCAAGGCCGGTACTGGGGCCTCCGAGGCCAGGATAAGAGCTTGCCGAGGGGTTAGGCCGGTGCTGGGGCCAACGAGGCCGGCAGCGGAGCCTGCCGTGAGGCATGACCAGTGCTGGGGCCTCCGAGGCCGGGATCGGAGCATGCCGAGGGGTTAGGCCGGTGCTGGGGCCAGCGGGCCGGCATCGGAGCCTGCCGTGAGGCAAGGCCGGTACTGGGGCCTCTGAGGCCGGGATCGGAGCCTGCTGAGGGGTTAGGCCGCTGCTGGGGCCAGTGAGGCCGGCATCAGAGCCTGTCGTGAGGCAAGGCCGGTACTGGGGCCTCCGAGGCCAGGATAAGAGCCTGCTGAGGGGTTAGGCCGGTGCTGGGGGCAGCGAGGCTGGCATCGGAGCCTGCCTTGAGGCAAGGCCGGTACTGGGGTCTCGAGGCCAGGATAAGAGCCTGCTGAGGGGTTAGGCCGGTGCTGGGGCCAGCGAGGACGGCATCGGAGCCTGCCTTGAGGCAAGGCCGGTACTGGGGCCTCGAGGCCAGGATAAGAGCCTGCCGAGGGGTTAGGCCGGTGCTGGGGCCAGCGAGGCCGGCATCGGAGCCTGCTGTGAGGCAAGTCCGGTACTGGGGCCTCCGAGGCCAGGATAAGAGCTTGCCGAGGGGTTAGGCCGGTGCTGGGGCCAACGAGGCCAGCAGCGGAGCCTGCCGTGAGGCATGACCAGTGCTGGGGCCTCCGAGGCCGGGATCGGAGCATGCCGAGGGGTTAGGCCGGTGCTGTGGCCAGCGGGCCGGCATCGGAGCCTGCCGTGAGGCAAGGCCGGTACTGGGGCCTCCGAGGCCAGGATAAGAGCCTGCCGAGGGGTTAGGCCGGTGCTGGGGCCAGCGAGGCCGGCATCGGAGCCTGTCGTGAGGCAAGGCCGGTACTGGGGCCTCCGAGGCCAGGATAAGAGCCTGCTGAGGGATTAGGCCGGTGCTGGGGCCAGCGAGGCCGGCATCGGAGCCTGCCTTGAGGCATGACCAGTGCTGGGGCCTCCGAGGCCGGGATCGGAGCCTGCCGAGGGGTTAGGCCGCTGCTGGGGCCAGCGAGGCCGGCATCGGAGCCTGCCTTGAGGCAAGGCCGGTACTGGGGCCTCTGAGGCCGGGATCGGAGCCTGCCGAGGGGTTAGGCCGCTGCTGGGGCCAGTGAGGCCGGCATCGGAGCCTGTCGTGAGGCAAGGCCGGTACTGGGGCCTCCGAGGCCAGGATAAGAGCCTCTGAGGGGTTAGGCCGGTGCTGGGGCCAGCGAGGCCGGCATCGGAGCCTGCCTTGAGGCATGGCCGGTACTGGGGCCTCGAGGCCAGGATAAGAGCCTGCCGAGGGGTTAGGCCGGTGCTGGGGCCAGCGAGGCCGGGAGCGGAGCCTGCCGTGAGGCAAGGCCGGTACTGGGGCCTCCGAGGCCAGGATAAGAGCTTGCCGAGGGGTTAGGCTGGTGCTGGGGCCAACGAGGTCGGCAGCGGAGCCTGCCGTGAGGCAAGGCCGGTCCTGGGGCCTCAGAGGCCAGGATAAGAGCTTGCCGAGGGGTTAGGCCGGTGCTGGGGCCAACGAGGCCGGCAGCGGAGCCTGTCGTGAGGCATGACCAGTGCTGGGGCCTCCGAGGCCGGGATCGGAGCATGCCGAGGGGTTAGGCCGGTGCTGGGTCCAGCGGGCCGGCATCGGAGCCTGCCGTGAGGCAAGGACGGTACTGGGGCCTCCGAGGCCAGGATAAGAGCCTGCTGAGGGGTTAGGCCGGTGCTGGGGCCAGCGAGGCTGGCATCGGAGCCTGCCTTGAGGCCAGGCCGGTACTGGGGCCTCGAGGCCAGGATAAGAGCCTGCTGAGGGGTTAGGCCGATGCTGGGGCCAGCGAGGCCGGCATCGGAGCCTGCCGTGAGGCAAGGCCGGTACTGGGGCCTCCGAGGCCAGGATAAGAGCTTGCCGAGGGTTTAGGCCGGTGCTGGGGCCAACGAGGCCGGCAGCGGAGCCTGCCGTGAGGCATGACCAGTGCCTGGGCCTCCGAGGCTGGGATCGGAGAATGCCGAGGGGTTAGACCGCTGCTGGGGCCAGCGAGGCCGGCATGGAGCCTGCCGTGAGGCATGACCAGTGCTGGGGCCTCCGAGGCTGGGATCGGAGCATGCCGAGGGGTTAGGCCGCTGCTGGGGCCAGCGAGGCCGGCATCGGAGCCTGCCGTGAGGCAAGGCCGGTACTGGGGCCTCCGAGGCCAGGATAAGAGCCTGCCGAGGGGTTAGGCCGGTGCTGGGGCCAGCGAGGCCGGCATCGGAGCCTGCTGTGAGGCAAGTCCGGTACTGGGGCCTCCGAGGCCAGGATAAGAGCTTGCCGAGGGGTTAGGCCGGTGCTGGGGCCAACGAGGCCAGCTGCGGAGCCTGCTGTGAGGCATGACCAGTGCTGGGGCCTCCGAGGCCGGGATCGGAGCATGCCGAGGGGTTAGGCCGGTGCTGGGGCCAGCGGGCCGGCATCGGAGCCTGCCGTGAGGCAAGGCCGGTACTGGGGCCTCCGAGGCCAGTATAAGAGCTTGCCGAGGGTTTAGGCCGGTGCTGGGGCCAACGAGGCCGGCAGCGGAGCCTGCCGTGAGGCATGACCAGTGCCTGGGCCTCCGAGGCTGGGATCGGAGAATGCCGAGGGGTTAGACCGCTGCTGGGGCCAGCGAGGCCGGCATGGAGCCTGCCGTGAGGCATGACCAGTGCTGGGGCCTCCGAGGCTGGGATCGGAGCATGCCGAGGGGTTAGGCCGCTGCTGGGGCCAGCGAGGCCGGCATCGGAGCCTGCCGTGAGGCAAGGCCGGTACTGGGGCCTCCGAGGCCAGGATAAGAGCCTGCCGAGGGGTTAGGCCGGTGCTGGGGCCAGGGAGGCCGGCATCGGAGCCTGTCGTGAGGCAAGGCCGGTACTGGGGCCTCCGAGGCCAGGATAAGAGCCTGCTGAGGTGTTAGGCCGGTGCTGGGGCCAGCGAGGCTGGCATCGGAGCCTGCCTTGAGGCAAGGCCGGTACTGGGGCCTCGAGGCCAGGATAAGAGCCTGCTGAGGGGTTAGGCCGGTGCTGGGGCCAGCGAGGCCGGCATCGGAGCCTGCCGTGAGGCAAGGCCGGTACTGGGGCCTCCGAGGCCAGGATAAGAGCTTGCCGAGGGGTTAGGCCGGTGCTGGGGCCAACGAGGCCGGCAGCGGAGCCTGCCGTGAGGCATGACCAGTGCTGAGGCCTCCGAGGCCGGGATCAGAGCATGCCGAGGGGTTAGGCCGTTGTTGGGGCCAGCGGGCCGGCATCGGAGCCTGCCGTGAGGCAAGGCCGGTACTGGGGCCTCCGAGGCCAGGATAAGAGCCTGCCGAGGGGTTAGGCCGGTGCTGGGGCCAGCGAGGCCGGCATCGGAGCCTGTCGTGAGGCAAGGCCGGTACTGGGGCCTCCGAGGCCAGGATAAGAGCCTGCTGAGGGGTTAGGCCGGTGCTGGGGCCAGCGAGGCTGGCATCGGAGCCTGCCTTGAGGCAAGGCCGGTACTGGGTCTCGAGGCCAGGATAAGAGCCTGCTGAGGGGTTAGGCCGGTGCTGGGGCCAGCGAGGCCGGCATCGGAGCCTGCCGTGAGGTAAGGCCGGTACTGGGGCCTCCGAGGCCAGGATAAGAGCTTGCCGAGGGTTTAGGCCGGTGCTGGGGCCAACGAGGCCGGCAGCGGAGCCTGCCGTGAGGCATGACCAGTGCTGGGGCCTCGGAGGCTGGGATCGGAGCATGCCGAGGGGTTAGACCGCTGCTGGGGCCAGCGAGGCCGGCATGGAGCCTGCCGTGAGGCAAGGCCGGTACTGGGGCCTCCGAGGCCAGGATAAGAGCTTGCCGAGGGGTTAGGCCAGTGCTGGGGCCAGCGAGGCCGGCATCGGAGCCTGCCTTGAGGCATGACCAGTGCTGGGGCCTCCGAGGCTGGGATCGGAGCATGCCGAGGGGGTAGGCCGCTGCTGGGGCCAGCAAGGCCGGCATCGGAGCCTGCCTTGAGGCAAGGCCGGTACTGGGGCCTCTGAGGCCGGGATCGGAGCCTGCTGAGGGGTTAGGCCGCTGCTGGGGCCAGTGAGGCCGGCATCAGAGCCTGTCGTGAGGCAAGGCCTGTACTGGGGCCTCCGAGGCCACGATAAGAGCCTGCTGAGAGGTTAGGCCGGTGCTGGGGCCAGCGAGGCTGGCATCGGAGCCTGCCTTGAGGCAAGGCCGGTACTGGGGCCTCGAGGCCAGGATAAGAGCCTGCTGAGGGGTTAGGCCGGTGCTGGGGCCAGCGAGGCCGGCATCGGAGCCTGCCTTGAGGCAAGGCCGGTACTGGGGCCTCGAGGCCAGGATAAGAGCCTGCCGAGGGGTTAGGCCGGTGCTGGGGCCAGCGAGGCCGGCATCGGAGCCTGCTGTGAGGCAAGGCAGGTACTGGGGCCTCCGAGGCCAGGATAAGAGCTTGCCGAGGGGTTAGGCCGGTGCTGGGGCCAACGAGGCCGGCAGCGGAGCCTGCCGTGAGGCATGACCAGTGCTGGGGCCTCCGAGGCTGGGATCGGAGCATGCCGAGTGGTTAGGCCGGTGCTGGGGCCAGCGGGCCGGCATCGGAGCCTGACGTGAGGCAAGGCCGGTACTGGGGCCTCCGAGGCCAGGATAAGAGCCTGCCGAGGGGTTAGGCCGGTGCTGGGGCCAGCGAGGCCGGCATCGGAGCCTGCCTTGAGGCAAGGCCGGTACTGGGGCCTCCGAGGCTGGGATCGGAGCATGCCAAGTGGTTAGGCCGCTGCTGGGGCCAGCGAGGCCGGCATCGAAGCCTGCCTTGAGGCAAGGCCGGTACTGGGGCCTCCGAGGCTGGGATCGGAGCATGCCGAGTGGTTAGGCCGCTGCTGGGGCCAGCGAGGCCGGCATCGAAGCCTGCCTTGAGGCAAGGCCGGTACTGGGGCCTCTGAGGCCGGGATCGGAGCCTGCTGAGGGGTTAGGCCGCTGCTGGGGCCAGTGAGGCCGGCATCGGAGCCTGTCGTGAGGCAAGGCCGGTACTGGGGCCTCCGAGGCCAGGATAAGAGCCTCTGAGGGGTTAGGCCTGTGCTGGGGCCAGCGAGGCCGGCATCGGAGCCTGGCTTGAGGCAAGGCCAGTACTGGGGCCTCGAGGCCAGGATAAGAGCCTGCCGAGGGGTTAGGCCGGTGCTGGGGCCAGCGAGGCCGGCATCGGAGCCTGCTGTGAGGCAAGGCCGGTACTGGGGCCTCCGAGGCCAGGATAAGAGCTTGCCGAGGGGTTAGGCCGGTGCTGGGGCCAACGAGGCCGGCAGCGGAGCCTGCCGTGAGGCATGACCAGTGCTGGGGCCTCCGAGGCCGGGATCGGAGCATGCCGAGGGGTTAGGCCGGTGCTGGGGCCAGCGGGCCGGCATCGGAGCCTGCCGTGAGGCAAGGCCGGTACTGGGGCCTCTGAGGCCGGGATCGGAGCCTGCTGAGGGGTTAGGCCGCTGCTGGGGCCAGTGAGGCCGGCATCAGAGCCTGTCGTGAGGCAAGGCCGGTACTGGGGCCTCCGAGGCCAGGATAAGAGCCTGCTGAGGGGTTAGGCCGGTGCTGGGGGCAGCGAGGCTGGCATCGGAGCCTGCCTTGAGGCAAGGCCGGTACTGGGGTCTCGAGGCCAGGATAAGAGCCTGCTGAGGGGTTAGGCCGGTGCTGGGGCCAGCGAGGACGGCATCGGAGCCTGCCTTGAGGCAAGGCCGGTACTGGGGCCTCGAGGCCAGGATAAGAGCCTGCCGAGGGGTTAGGCCGGTGCTGGGGCCAGCGAGGCCGGCATCGGAGCCTGCTGTGAGGCAAGTCCGGTACTGGGGCCTCCGAGGCCAGGATAAGAGCTTGCCGAGGGGTTAGGCCGGTGCTGGGGCCAACGAGGCCAGCAGCGGAGCCTGCCGTGAGGCATGACCAGTGCTGGGGCCTCCGAGGCCGGGATCGGAGCATGCCGAGGGGTTAGGCCGGTGCTGTGGCCAGCGGGCCGGCATCGGAGCCTGCCGTGAGGCAAGGCCGGTACTGGGGCCTCCGAGGCCAGGATAAGAGCCTGCCGAGGGGTTAGGCCGGTGCTGGGGCCAGCGAGGCCGGCATCGGAGCCTGTCGTGAGGCAAGGCCGGTACTGGGGCCTCCGAGGCCAGGATAAGAGCCTGCTGAGGGATTAGGCCGGTGCTGGGGCCAGCGAGGCCGGCATCGGAGCCTGCCTTGAGGCATGACCAGTGCTGGGGCCTCCGAGGCCGGGATCGGAGCCTGCCGAGGGGTTAGGCCGCTGCTGGGGCCAGCGAGGCCGGCATCGGAGCCTGCCTTGAGGCAAGGCCGGTACTGGGGCCTCTGAGGCCGGGATCGGAGCCTGCCGAGGGGTTAGGCCGCTGCTGGGGCCAGTGAGGCCGGCATCGGAGCCTGTCGTGAGGCAAGGCCGGTACTGGGGCCTCCGAGGCCAGGATAAGAGCC
This sequence comes from Muscardinus avellanarius, assembly GCF_963383645.1. Lineage (NCBI taxonomy): Eukaryota > Metazoa > Chordata > Mammalia > Rodentia > Gliridae > Muscardinus > Muscardinus avellanarius. Next base: position 53,158,010 of record NC_137795.1, read on the forward strand.
TCTGAGGGGTTAGGCCGGTGCTGGGGCCAGCGAGGCCGGCATCGGAGCCTGCCTTGAGGCATGGCCGGTACTGGGGCCTCGAGGCCAGGATAAGAGCCTGCCGAGGGGTTAGGCCGGTGCTGGGGCCAGCGAGGCCGGGAGCGGAGCCTGCCGTGAGGCAAGGCCGGTACTGGGGCCTCCGAGGCCAGGATAAGAGCTTGCCGAGGGGTTAGGCTGGTGCTGGGGCCAACGAGGTCGGCAGCGGAGCCTGCTGTGAGGCAAGGCCGGTCCTGGGGCCTCAGAGGCCAGGATAAGAGCTTGCCGAGGGGTTAGGCCGGTGCTGGGGCCAACGAGGCCGGCAGCGGAGCCTGTCGTGAGGCATGACCAGTGCTGGGGCCTCCGAGGCCGGGATCGGAGCATGCCGAGGGGTTAGGCCGGTGCTGGGTCCAGCGGGCCGGCATCGGAGCCTGCCGTGAGGCAAGGACGGTACTGGGGCCTCCGAGGCCAGGATAAGAGCCTGCTGAGGGGTTAGGCCGGTGCTGGGGCCAGCGAGGCTGGCATCGGAGCCTGCCTTGAGGCCAGGCCGGTACTGGGGCCTCGAGGCCAGGATAAGAGCCTGCTGAGGGGTTAGGCCGATGCTGGGGCCAGCGAGGCCGGCATCGGAGCCTGCCGTGAGGCAAGGCCGGTACTGGGGCCTCCGAGGCCAGGATAAGAGCTTGCCGAGGGTTTAGGCCGGTGCTGGGGCCAACGAGGCCGGCAGCGGAGCCTGCCGTGAGGCATGACCAGTGCCTGGGCCTCCGAGGCTGGGATCGGAGAATGCCGAGGGGTTAGACCGCTGCTGGGGCCAGCGAGGCCGGCATGGAGCCTGCCGTGAGGCATGACCAGTGCTGGGGCCTCCGAGGCTGGGATCGGAGCATGCCGAGGGGTTAGGCCGCTGCTGGGGCCAGCGAGGCCGGCATCGGAGCCTGCCGTGAGGCAAGGCCGGTACTGGGGCCTCCGAGGCCAGGATAAGAGCCTGCCGAGGGGTTAGGCCGGTGCTGGGGCCAGCGAGGCCGGCATCGGAGCCTGCTGTGAGGCAAGTCCGGTACTGGGGCCTCCGAGGCCAGGATAAGAGCTTGCCGAGGGGTTAGGCCGGTGCTGGGGCCAACGAGGCCAGCTGCGGAGCCTGCTGTGAGGCATGACCAGTGCTGGGGCCTCCGAGGCCGGGATCGGAGCATGCCGAGGGGTTAGGCCGGTGCTGGGGCCAGCGGGCCGGCATCGGAGCCTGCCGTGAGGCAAGGCCGGTACTGGGGCCTCCGAGGCCAGGATAAGAGCTTGCCGAGGGTTTAGGCCGGTGCTGGGGCCAACGAGGCCGGCAGCGGAGCCTGCCGTGAGGCATGACCAGTGCCTGGGCCTCCGAGGCTGGGATCGGAGAATGCCGAGGGGTTAGACCGCTGCTGGGGCCAGCGAGGCCGGCATGGAGCCTGCCGTGAGGCATGACCAGTGCTGGGGCCTCCGAGGCTGGGATCGGAGCATGCCGAGGGGTTAGGCCGCTGCTGGGGCCAGCGAGGCCGGCATCGGAGCCTGCCGTGAGGCAAGGCCGGTACTGGGGCCTCCGAGGCCAGGATAAGAGCCTGCCGAGGGGTTAGGCCGGTGCTGGGGCCAGCGAGGCCGGCATCGGAGCCTGCTGTGAGGCAAGTCCGGTACTGGGGCCTCCGAGGCCAGGATAAGAGCTTGCCGAGGGGTTAGGCCGGTGCTGGGGCCAACGAGGCCAGCTGCGGAGCCTGCTGTGAGGCATGACCAGTGCTGGGGCCTCCGAGGCCGGGATCGGAGCATGCCGAGGGGTTAGGCCGGTGCTGGGGCCAGCGGGCCGGCATCGGAGCCTGCCGTGAGGCAAGGCCGGTACTGGGGCCTCCGAGGCCAGGATAAGAGCCTGCCGAGGGGTTAGGCCGGTGCTGGGGCCAGGGAGGCCGGCATCGGAGCCTGTCGTGAGGCAAGGCCGGTACTGGGGCCTCCGAGGCCAGGATAAGAGCCTGCTGAGGTGTTAGGCCGGTGCTGGGGCCAGCGAGGCTGGCATCGGAGCCTGCCTTGAGGCAAGGCCGGTACTGGGGCCTCGAGGCCAGGATAAGAGCCTGCTGAGGGGTTAGGCCGGTGCTGGGGCCAGCGAGGCCGGCATCGGAGCCTGCCGTGAGGCAAGGCCGGTACTGGGGCCTCCGAGGCCAGGATAAGAGCTTGCCGAGGGGTTAGGCCGGTGCTGGGGCCAACGAGGCCGGCAGCGGAGCCTGCCGTGAGGCATGACCAGTGCTGAGGCCTCCGAGGCCGGGATCAGAGCATGCCGAGGGGTTAGGCCGTTGTTGGGGCCAGCGGGCCGGCATCGGAGCCTGCCGTGAGGCAAGGCCGGTACTGGGGCCTCCGAGGCCAGGATAAGAGCCTGCCGAGGGGTTAGGCCGGTGCTGGGGCCAGCGAGGCCGGCATCGGAGCCTGTCGTGAGGCAAGGCCGGTACTGGGGCCTCCGAGGCCAGGATAAGAGCCTGCTGAGGGGTTAGGCCGGTGCTGGGGCCAGCGAGGCTGGCATCGGAGCCTGCCTTGAGGCAAGGCCGGTACTGGGTCTCGAGGCCAGGATAAGAGCCTGCTGAGGGGTTAGGCCGGTGCTGGGGCCAGCGAGGCCGGCATCGGAGCCTGCCGTGAGGTAAGGCCGGTACTGGGGCCTCCGAGGCCAGGATAAGAGCTTGCCGAGGGTTTAGGCCGGTGCTGGGGCCAACGAGGCCGGCAGCGGAGCCTGCCGTGAGGCATGACCAGTGCTGGGGCCTCGGAGGCTGGGATCGGAGCATGCCGAGGGGTTAGACCGCTGCTGGGGCCAGCGAGGCCGGCATGGAGCCTGCCGTGAGGCAAGGCCGGTACTGGGGCCTCCGAGGCCAGGATAAGAGCTTGCCGAGGGGTTAGGCCAGTGCTGGGGCCAGCGAGGCCGGCATCGGAGCCTGCCTTGAGGCATGACCAGTGCTGGGGCCTCCGAGGCTGGGATCGGAGCATGCCGAGGGGGTAGGCCGCTGCTGGGGCCAGCAAGGCCGGCATCGGAGCCTGCCTTGAGGCAAGGCCGGTACTGGGGCCTCTGAGGCCGGGATCGGAGCCTGCTGAGGGGTTAGGCCGCTGCTGGGGCCAGTGAGGCCGGCATCAGAGCCTGTCGTGAGGCAAGGCCTGTACTGGGGCCTCCGAGGCCACGATAAGAGCCTGCTGAGAGGTTAGGCCGGTGCTGGGGCCAGCGAGGCTGGCATCGGAGCCTGCCTTGAGGCAAGGCCGGTACTGGGGCCTCGAGGCCAGGATAAGAGCCTGCTGAGGGGTTAGGCCGGTGCTGGGGCCAGCGAGGCCGGCATCGGAGCCTGCCTTGAGGCAAGGCCGGTACTGGGGCCTCGAGGCCAGGATAAGAGCCTGCCGAGGGGTTAGGCCGGTGCTGGGGCCAGCGAGGCCGGCATCGGAGCCTGCTGTGAGGCAAGGCCGGTACTGGGGCCTCCGAGGCCAGGATAAGAGCTTGCCGAGGGGTTAGGCCGGTGCTGGGGCCAACGAGGCCAGCAGCGGAGCCTGCCGTGAGGCATGACCAGTGCTGGGGCCTCCGAGGCCGGGATCGGAGCATGCCGAGGGGTTAGGCCGGTGCTGGGGCCAGCGGGCCGGCATCAGAGCCTGCCGTGAGGCAAGGCCGGTACTGGGGCCTCCGAGGCCAGGATAAGAGCCTGCCCAGGGGTTAGGCAGGTGCAGGGGCCAGCGAGGCCGGCATCGGAGCCTGCGGTGAGGCAAGGCCGGTACTGGGGCCTCCGAGGCCAGGATAAGAGCCTGCTGAGGGGTTAGGCCGGTGCTGGGGCCAGCGAGGCTGGCATCGGAGCCTGCCTTGCGGCCAGGCTGGTACTGGGGCCTCGAGGCCAGGATAAGAGCCTGCTGAGGGGTTAGGCCGGTGCTGGGGCCAGCGAGGCCGGCATCGGAGCCTGCCGTGAGGCAAGGCCGGTACTGGGGCCTCCGAGGCCAGGATAAGAGCTTGCCGAGGGGTTAGGCCGGTGCTGGGGCCAAAGAGGCCGGCAGCGGAGCCTGCCGTGAGGCATGACCAGTGCTGGGGCCTCTGAGGCTGGGATCGGAGCATGCCGAGGGGTTAGGCCGCTGCTGGGGCCAGCGAGGCCGGCATCGGAGCCTGCCGTGAGGCAAGGCCGGTACTGGGGCCTCCGAGGCCAGGATAAGAGCTTGCCGAGGGGTTAGGCCGGTGCTGGGGCCAACGAGGCCGGCAGCGGAGCCTGCCGTGAGGCATGACCAGTGCTGGGGCCTCCGAGGCTGGGATCGGAGCATGCCGAGGGGTTAGGCCGCTGCTGGGGCCAGCGAGGCCGGCATCGGAGCCTGCCGTGAGGCAAGGCCGGTACTGGGGTCTCCGAGGCCAGGATAAGAGCTTGCCGAGGGGTTAGGCCGGTGCTGGGGCCAACGAGGCCGGCAGCGGAGCCTGCCGTGAGGCATGACCAGTGCTGGGGCCTCCGAGGCTGGGATCGGAGCATGCCGAGTGGTTAGGCCGGTGCTGGGGCCAGCGGGCCGGCATCGGAGCCTGACGTGAGGCAAGGCCGGTACTGGGGCCTCCGAGGCCAGGATAAGAGCCTGCCGAGGGGTTAGGCCGGTGCTGGGGCCAGCGAGGCCGGCATCGGAGCCTGCCTTGAGGCAAGGCCGGTACTGGGGCCTCCGAGGCTGGGATCGGAGCATGCTGAGTGGTTAGGCCGCTGCTGGGGCCAGCGAGGCCGGCATCGAAGCCTGCCTTGAGGCAAGGCCGGTACTGGGGCCTCCGAGGCTGGGATTGGAGCATGCCGAGTGGTTAGGCCGCTGCTGGGGCCAGCGAGGCCGGCATCGAAGCCTGCCTTGAGGCAAGGCCGGTACTGGGGCCTCTGAGGCCGGGATCGGAGCCTGCTGAGGGGTTAGGCCGCTGCTGGGGCCAGTGAGGCCGGCATCGGAGCCTGTCGTGAGGCAAGGCCGGTACTGGGGCCTCCGAGGCCAGGATAAGAGCCTCTGAGGGGTTAGGCCTGTGCTGGGGCCAGCGAGGCCGGCATCGGAGCCTGGCTTGAGGCAAGGCCAGTACTGGGGCCTCGAGGCCAGGATAAGAGCCTGCCGAGGGGTTAGGCCGGTGCTGGGGCCAGCGAGGCCGGCATCGGAGCCTGCTGTGAGGCAAGGCCGGTACTGGGGCCTCCGAGGCCAGGATAAGAGCTTGCCGAGGGGTTAGGCCGGTGCTGGGGCCAACGAGGCCGGCAGCGGAGCCTGCCGTGAGGCATGACCAGTGCTGGGGCCTCCGAGGCCGGGATCGGAGCATGCCGAGGGGTTAGGCCGGTGCTGGGGCCAGCGGGCCGGCATCGGAGCCTGCCGTGAGGCAAGGCCGGTACTGGGGCCTCTGAGGCCGGGATCGGAGCCTGCTGAGGGGTTAGGCCGCTGCTGGGGCCAGTGAGGCCGGCATCAGAGCCTGTCGTGAGGCAAGGCCGGTACTGGGGCCTCCGAGGCCAGGATAAGAGCCTGCTGAGGGGTTAGGCCGGTGCTGGGGGCAGCGAGGCTGGCATCGGAGCCTGCCTTGAGGCAAGGCCGGTACTGGGGTCTCGAGGCCAGGATAAGAGCCTGCTGAGGGGTTAGGCCGGTGCTGGGGCCAGCGAGGACGGCATCGGAGCCTGCCTTGAGGCAAGGCCGGTACTGGGGCCTCGAGGCCAGGATAAGAGCCTGCCGAGGGGTTAGGCCGGTGCTGGGGCCAGCGAGGCCGGCATCGGAGCCTGCTGTGAGGCAAGTCCGGTACTGGGGCCTCCGAGGCCAGGATAAGAGCTTGCCGAGGGGTTAGGCCGGTGCTGGGGCCAACGAGGCCAGCAGCGGAGCCTGCCGTGAGGCATGACCAGTGCTGGGGCCTCCGAGGCCGGGATCGGAGCATGCCGAGGGGTTAGGCCGGTGCTGTGGCCAGCGGGCCGGCATCGGAGCCTGCCGTGAGGCAAGGCCGGTACTGGGGCCTCCGAGGCCAGGATAAGAGCCTGCCGAGGGGTTAGGCCGGTGCTGGGGCCAGCGAGGCCGGCATCGGAGCCTGTCGTGAGGCAAGGCCGGTACTGGGGCCTCCGAGGCCAGGATAAGAGCCTGCTGAGGGATTAGGCCGGTGCTGGGGCCAGCGAGGCCGGCATCGGAGCCTGCCTTGAGGCATGACCAGTGCTGGGGCCTCCGAGGCCGGGATCGGAGCCTGCCGAGGGGTTAGGCCGCTGCTGGGCCAGCGAGGCCGGCATCGGAGCCTGCCTTGAGGCAAGGCCGGTACTGGGGCCTCTGAGGCCGGGATCGGAGCCTGCCGAGGGGTTAGGCCGCTGCTGGGGCCAGTGAGGCCGGCATCGGAGCCTGTCGTGAGGCAAGGCCGGTACTGGGGCCTCCGAGGCCAGGATAAGAGCCTCTGAGGGGTTAGGCCGGTGCTGGGGCCAGCGAGGCCGGCATCGGAGCCTGCCTTGAGGCATGGTCGGTACTGGGGCCTCGAGGCCAGGATAAGAGCCTGCCGAGGGGTTAGGCCGGTGCTGGGGCCAGCGAGGCCGGGAGCGGAGCCTGCCGTGAGGCAAGGCCGGTACTGGGGCCTCCGAGGCCAGGATAAGAGCTTGCCGAGGGGTTAGGCTGGTGCTGGGGCCAACGAGGTCGGCAGCGGAGCCTGCCGTGAGGCAAGGCCGGTCCTGGGGCCTCAGAGGCCAGGATAAGAGCTTGCCGAGGGGTTAGGCCAGTGCTGGGGCCAACGAGGTCAGCAGCGGAGCCTGCCGTGAGGCATGACCAGTGCTGGGGCCTCCGAGGCCGAGATCGGAGCATGTCGAGGGGATAGGCCGGTGCTGGGGCCAGCGGGCCGGCATCGGAGCCTGCCGTGAGGCAAGGCCGGTACTGGGGCCTCCGAGGCCAGCATAAGAGCCTGCCGAGGGGTTAGGCCGGTGCTGGGGCCAGCGAGGCCGGCATCGGAGCCTGCCTTGAGGCATGACCAGTGCTGGGGCCTCCGAGGCCGGGATCGGAGCCTGCCGAGGGGTTAGGCCGGTGCTGGGGCCAGCGAGGCCGGCATCGGAGCCTGCCTTGAGGCGAGGTCGGTACTGGGGCCTCTGAGGCCGGGATCGGAGCCTGCTGAGGAGTTAGGCCGCTGCTGGGGCCAGTGAGGCCGGCATCGGAGCCTGTCGTGAGGCAAGGCCGGTACTGGGGCCTCCGAGGCCAGGATAAGAGCCTCTGAGGGGTTAGGCCGGTGCTGGGGCCAGCGAGGCCGGCATCGGAGCCTGCCTTGAGGCAAGGCCGGTACTGGGGCCTCGAGGCCAGGATAAGAGGCTGCCGAGGGGTTAGGCCGGTGCTGGGGCCAGCGAGGCCAGCATCGGAGCCTGCTGTGAGGCAAGGCCGGTACTGGGGCCTCAGAGGCCAGGATAAGAGCTTGCCGAGGGGTTAGGCCAGTGCTGGGGCCAACGAGGTCGGCAGCGGAGCCTGCCGTGAGGCATGACCAGTGCTGGGGCCTCCGAGGCCGGGATCGGAGCATGCCGAGGGGTTAGGCCGGTGCTGGGGCCAGCGGGCCGGCATCGGAGCCTGACGTGAGGCAAGGCCGGTACTGGGGCCTCCGAGGCCAGGATAAGAGCCTGCCGAGGGGTTAGGCCGGTGCTGGGGCCAGCGAGGCCGGCATCGGAGCCTGTCGTGAGGCAAGGCCGTTACTGGGGCCTCCGAGGCCAGGATAAGAGCCTGCTGAGGGGTTAGGCCGGTGCTGGGGCCAGCGAGGCTGGCATCGGAGCCTTCCTTGAGGCCAGGCCGGTACTGGGGACTCGAGGCCAGGATAAGAGCCTGCTGAGGGGTTAGGCCGGTGCTGGGGCCAGCGAGGCCGGCATCAGAGCCTGCCGTGAGGCAAGGCCGGTACTGGGGCCTCCGAGGCCACGATAAGAGCTTGCCGAGGGGTTAGGCCGGTGCTGGGGCCAACGAGGCCGGCAGCGGAGCCTGCCGTGAGGCATGACGAGTGCTGGGGCCTCTGAGGCTGGGATCGGAGCATGCCGAGGGGTTAGGCCGCTGCTGGGGCCAGCGAGGCCGGCATCGGAGCCTGCCGTGAGGCAAGGCCGGTACTGGGGCCTCCGAGGCCAGGATAAGAGCTTGCCGAGGGGTTAGGCCGGTGCTGGGGCCAACGAAGCCGGCAGCGGAGCCTGCCGTGAGGCATGACCAGTGCTGGGGCCTCCGAGGCTGGGATCGGAGCATGCCGAGGGGTTAGGCCGCTGCTGGGGCCAGCGAGGCCGGCATCGGAGCCTGCCGTGAGGCAAGGCCGGTACTGGGGCCTCCGAGGCCAGGATAAGAGCTTGCCGAGGGGTTAGGCCGGTGCTGGGGCCAGCGAGGCCGGCATCGGAGCCTGTCGTGAGGCAAGGCCGGTACTGGGGCCTCCGAGGCCAGGATAAGAGCCTGCTGAGGGGTTAGGCCGGTGCTGGGGCCAGCGAGGCTGGCATCGGAGCCTTCCTTGAGGCCAGGCCGGTACTGGGGCCTCGAGGCCAGGATAAGAGCCTGCTGAGGGGTTAGGCCGGTGCTGGGGCCAGCGAGGCCGGCATCGGAGCCTGCCGTGAGGCAAGGCCGGTACTGGGGCCTCCGAGGCCACGATAAGAGCTTGCCGAGGGGTTAGGCCGGTGCTGGGGCCAACGAGGCCGGCAGCGGAGCCTGCCGTGAGGCATGACGAGTGCTGGGGCCTCTGAGGCTGGGATTGGAGCATGCCGAGGGGTTAGGCCGCTGCTGGGGCCAGCGAGGCCGGCATCGGAGCCTGCCGTGAGGCAAGGCCGGTACTGGGGCCTTTGAGGCCAGGATAAGAGCTTGCCGAGGGGTTAGGCCGGTGCTGGGGCCAACGAGGCCGGCAGCGGAGCCTGCCGTGAGGCATGACCAGTGCTGGGGCCTCCGAGGCTGGGATCGGAGCATGCCGAGGGGTTAGGCCGCTGCTGGGGCCAGCGAGGCCGGCATCGGAGCCTGCCGTGAGGCAAGGCCGGTAATGGGGCCTCCGAGGCCAGGATAAGAGCTTGCCGAGGGGTTAGGCCGGTGCTGGGGCCAACGAGGCCGGCAGCGGAGCCTGCCGTGAGGCATGACCAGTGCTGGGGCCTCCGAGGCTGGGATCGGAGCATGCCGAGTGGTTAGGCCGCTGCTGGGGCCAGCGAGGCCGGCATCGAAGCCTGCCTTGAGGCAAGGCCGGTACTGGGGCCTCTGAGGCCGGGATCGGAGCCTGCCTTGAGGCAAGGCCGGTACTGGGGCCTCGAGGCCAAGATAAGAGCCTGCCGAGGGGTTAGTCCGGTGCTGGGGCCAGCGAGGCCGGCATCGGAGCCTGTCGTGAGGCAAGTCCGGTACTGGGGCCTCCGAGGCCAGGATAAGAGCCTGCTGAGGGGTTAGGCCGGTGCTGGGGCCAGCGAGGCCGGCATCGGAGCCTGCCGTGAGGCAAGGCCGGTACTGGGGCCTCCGAGGCCACGATAAGAGCTTGCCGAGTGGTTAGGCCCGTGCTGGGGCCAACGAGGCCGGCAGCGGAGCCTGCCGTGAGGCATGACCAGTGCTGGGGCCTCCGAGGCCGGGATCGGAGCATGCCGAGGGGTTAGGCCGGTGCTGGGGCCAGCGGGCCGGCATCGGAGCCTGACGTGAGGCAAGGCCGGTACTGGGGCCTCCGAGGCCAGGATAAGAGCCTGCCGAGGGGTTAGGCCGGTGCTGGGGCCAGCGAGGCCGGCATCGGAGCCTGTCGTGAGGCAAGGCCGGTACTGGGGCCTCCGAGGCCAGGATAAGAGCCTGCCGAGGGGTTAGGCCGGTGCTGGGGCCAGCGAGGCCGGCATCGGAGCCTGTCGTGAGGCAAGGCCGTAATGGGGCCTCCGAGGCCAGGATAAGAGCCTGCTGAGGGGTTAGGCCGGTGCTGGGGCCAGCGAGGCTGGCATCGGAGCCTTCCTTGAGGCCAGGCCGGTACTGGGGCCTCTAGGCCAGGATAAGAGCCTCCTGAGGGGTTAGGCCGGTGCTGGGGCCAGCGAGGCCGGCATCGGAGCCTGCCGTGAGGCAAGGCCGGTACTGGGGCCTCCGAGGCCACGATAAGAGCTTGCCGAGGGGTTAGGCCGGTGCTGGGGCCAACGAGGCCGGCAGCGGAGCCTGCCGTGAGGCATGACGAGTGCTGGGGCCTCTGAGGCTGGGATCGGAGCATGCCGAGGGGTTAGGCCGCTGCTGGGGCCAGCGAGGCCGGCATCGGAGCCTGCCGTGAGGCAAGGCCGGTACTGGGGCCTCCGAGGCCAGGATAAGAGCTTGCCGAGGGGTTAGGCCGGTGCTGGGGCCAACGAGGCCGGCAGCGGAGCCTGCCGTGAGGCATGACCAGTGCTGGGGCCTCCGAGGCTGGGATCGGAGCATGCCGAGGGGTTAGGCCGCTGCTGGGGCCAGCGAGGCCGGCATCGGAGCCTGCCGTGAAGCAAGGCCGGTACTGGGGCCTCCGAGGCCAGGATAAGAGCTTGCCGAGGGGTTAGGCCAGTGCTGGGGCCAACGAGGCCGGCAGCGGAGCCTGCCGTGAGGCATGACCAGTGCTGGGGCCTCCGAGGCTGGGATCGGAGCATGCCGAGTGGTTAGGCCGCTGCTGGGGCCAGCGAGGCCGGCATCGAAGCCTGCCTTGAGGCAAGGCCGGTACTGGGGCCTCTGAGGCCGGGATCGGAGCCTGCCGAGGGGTTAGGCCGCTGCTGGGGCCAGTGAGGCCGGCATCGGAGCCTGTCGTGAGGCAAGGCCGGTACTGGGGCCTCCGAGGCCAGGATAAGAGCCTCTGAGGGGTTAGGCCGGTGCTGGGGCCAGGGAGGCCGGCATCGGAGCCTGCCTTGAGGCAAGGCCGGTACTGGGGCCTCGAGGCCAGGATAAGAGCCTGCCGAGGGGTTAGGCCGGTGCTGGGGCCAGCGGGCCGGCATCGGAGCCTGCCGTGAGGCAAGGCCGGTTCTGGGGCCTCCGAGGCCAGGATAAGAGCCTGCCGAGGGGTTAGGCCGGTGCTGGGGCCAGCGAGGCCGGCATCGGAGTCTGTCGTGAGGCAAGGCCGGTACTGGGGCCTTCGAGGCCAGGATAAGAGCCTGCTGAGGGGTTAGGCCGGTGCTGGGGCCAGCGAGGCTGGCATCGGAGCCTGCCTTGAGGCAAGGCCGGTACTGGGGCCTCGAGGCCAGGATAAGAGCCTGCTGAGGGGTTAGGCCGGTGCTGGGGCCAGCGAGGCCGGCATCGGAGCCTGCCGTGAGGCAAGGCCGGTACTGGGGCCTCCGAGGCCAGGATAAGAGCTTGCCGAGGGTTTAGGCCGGTGCTGGGGCCAACGAGGCCGGCAGCGGAGCCTGCCGTGAGGCATGACCAGTGCTGGGGCCTCCGAGGCTGGGATCGGAGCATGCCGAGTGGTTAGGCCGCTGCTGGGGCCAGCGAGGCCGGCATGGAGCCTGCCGTGAGGCAAGGCCGGTACTGGGGCCTCCGAGGCCAGGATAAGAGGCTGCCGAGGGGTTAGGCCGGTGCTGGGGCCAGCGAGGCCGGCATCGGAGCCTGCCTTGAGGCATGACCAGTGCTGGGGCCTCCGAGGCTGGGATCGGAGCATGCCGAGGGGGTAGGCCGGTGCTGGGGCCAGCGAGGCCGGCATCGGAGCCTGCCTTGAGGCAAGGCCGGTACTGGGGCCTCTGAGGCCGGGATCGGAGCCTGCTGAGGGGTTAGGCCGCTGCTGGGGCCAGTGAGGCCGGCATCAGAGCCTGTCGTGAGGCAAGGCCGGTACTGGGGCCTCCGAGGCCAGGATAAGAGCCTGCTGAGGGGTTAGGCCGGTGCTGGGGCCAGCGAGGCTGGCATCGGAGCCTGCCTTGAGGCAAGGCCGGTACTGGGGCCTCGAGGCCAGGATAAGATCCTGCTGAGGGGTTAGGCCGGTGCTGGGGCCAGCGAAGCCGGCATCGGAGCCTGCCTTGAGGCAAGGCCGGTACTGGGGCCTCGAGGCCAGGATAAGAGCCTGCCGAGGGGTTAGGCCGGTGCTGGGGCCAGCGAGGCCGGCATCGGAGCCTGCTGTGAGGCAAGGCCGGTACTGGGGCCTCCGAGGCCAGGATAAGAGCTTGCCGAGGGGTTAGGCCGGTGCTGGGGCCAACGAGGCCAGCAGCGGAGCCTGCCGTGAGGCATGACCAGTGCTGGGGCCTCCGAGGCCGGGATCGGAGCATGCCGAGGGGTTAGGCCGGTGCTGGGGCCAGCGGGCCGGCATCGGAGCCTGCCGTGAGGCAAGGCCGGTACTGGGGCCTCCGAGGCCAGGATAAGAGCCTGCCGAGGGGTTAGGCCGGTGCTGGGGCCAGCGAGGCCAGCATCGGAGCCTGCCTTGAGGCATGACCTGTGCTGGGGCCTCCGAGGCCGGGATCGGAGCCTGCCGAGGGGTTAGGCCGCTGCTGGGGCCAGCGAGGCCGGCATCGGAGCCTGCCTTGAGGCAAGGCCGGTACTGGGGCCTCTGAGGCAGGGATTGGAGCCTGCCGAGGGGTTAGGCCGCTACTGGGGCCAGTGAGGCCGGCATCGGAGCCTGTCGTGAGGCAAGGCCGGTAATGGGGCCTCCGAGGCCAGGATAAGAGGCTGCCGAGGGGTTAGGCCGCTGCTGGGGCCAGCGAGGCCGGCATCGGAGCCTGCCTTGAGGCAAGGCCGGTACTGGGGCCTCTGAGGCCGGGATCGGAGCCTGCCGACGGGTTAGGCCGCTGCTGGGGCCAGTGAGGCCGGCATCGGAGCCTGCCGTGAGGCATTACCAGTGTTGGGGCCTCCGAGGCCGGGATTGGAATCCTGCCAAGGGGTTAGACCGGTGCAGCGGCCAATGGCCAGCATCGGAGCCTGGCGTGAGGCAAGTTCACTCCTGCGGCCTCCAAGGTCGGGATCAAAGCCAGCTTAGGGGTTTGACCGGTTCAGGGGCCAGCGAGACCAGAACTGGGTCCTCCCATGAGGCAAGGCCGCTGCGTGAGCCAGCAAGGTCTGGATCAGTCCACTGAGTAGCCAGGCCACTACTGGGACCATCAAGAGTGGGATTGGTACTTGCAACGCAGCATGCACAGAGAAATATCACAGAAAATATAAATCAGACGCTTCTCTTAATCAGCAATAACTAGGAGGAAAAGGGCAACAGGAAGAGGTTGAGCTATAGAAAGGGCCCTATAGTGAAGCAACTAATGTGACCAATCAGAGGGTATGTAATACTGGAGGACGGAGCCTCTTTAAAATGCAGGAGGTACATAAACAAATGTATCAAAGTAAATCACCAAAGAAGTGTGGGATGGAGGGAGGGGGAGGGAATGGGACGGGGGCTGGAGGAGGGCTAATTGGATGATGTGTGCTTGTATATCCTCTCAAGTCTTGTACTCCAATGTGATTGATATATGACTACAATGCACCAATTTAAAAAATAAATTAATTAAAAAAATAAAATATAAAAATAGAGAAAAAAATAAAATAAAAATCAACATTGTAAAATAAAAAAAAAAGAAAAAGAATATATAAAAGATAATTGACATTGATGTGTGTGTGTGTGTGTGTGTGTGTGTGTGTGTGTGTGTTATTGGGCCTTGGACACAGTGGCATTCTATACCCACAGCCTTATTTTATTCTTTCTTTTGAAACAATTCTCACTAGATTGCAGTCTCTGTAAATTGCTGAGGCTAGTCTTGAAAATACAATTCTCCTCTTTCTTAGCCTCCTAAGTACTGGAATTACAGGCTTATGCCACCATACACACCTCACACTGATCCTGTTAATGCTTTCTTGGATATAGCACCAAAAGCACCAGCAATAAAAAAAAAGTGGAACTATAACCATATTAACTAAAAAGCTTTCACACTTTCACATAGCAAAATAATCAGAATTAAAAAGCCACCCAACAGAATAGTAGGAAAATAAAGGGTTACTCTTCAAAACACATAAAGAACTTCTACAACTCAATAACAAGAAAACTAATAGCCCCATTTTAAAAATGGGCTAATGAGTTGAATTTTTAAAATGGGCTGATGAATTGAATTTTATAAATGGGTTGATGAGTTGAATGTACATTTCTCCAAGAAGATATGCTTTACCTTTTTTTGAATCTAATTCAAAAATCTAATTCAAAATCTAATCATTTGGATAATAATCAACAAATCAACAAAAGTTTTCTTAATTTTTGGCTTTGAACTAATTGTCAGAAAAGCATAACTACAAAAATACATTGTTAGGATCTGAGAGATGCTTAACAATGAATATAAAACATGCACCCATAAATTGAAGTCATTTCTATCAATCCTGAGAGGGAAGAAAAGAAGACTAGAGAAAGCAAATTTCTAAGAGACTCTGATCTTTTTTATTTGTAGCAGAGGTCAGAAAAAAAAAAAAACTAGTCTCAACCCAGGACATATGGGATGTGGAGCTCCAATAAAAACTCACTTCTCTACTCTGGCAGGTCTTTTCAACAAGGAGTGGGTGTGTAACTTGGAATGAATGCATCTGGATAAACTAGCTTGCAGACAGGCGTGATGGCACATGCTTGTAATCCCAGCATTCAGGAGGCTGAGACAGGAGGATCGCGGTTCTCGGACAGCTTCAGCTAGTTAGTGAGGCCCTGTTTCAAAATAAAGAATAAAAAATAGGGCAGGGCGTGTAGCTCGGAGGTAAATGTCCCTGGGATCCATCACAACAACAACAAATAACTAGCTTGCTCTGCTCCCTACCATCATGCCCCAAGGAGGTAGAGCACCGGTTCCTGCTTGGCAACCAATGTAAACTAAAAAAAAAAAATATATATATATATATATATATATATATATATATATATATATATTCATATATATGAACTCTCCAGATCTATAAATGAATAGAATTTTCTTCCTCTAAGTTTTGTATGTGTTAGACGCTGGGTCACAGTGGTGAGAATGCTGACTGAAATACCATGCACTGAGCTAGGGCATACCAGCAAAAGCTTTTAGAGTATATATGGACTATATCCTGGTTGTATTGAGTTTGATAGATCTAGAGTTCTGTAACATAAACTTGATGAGAATTTATTGATACAATAGTAGCAATTAAAACACTGGCACAAATCATAAGAAAGAGTGCTGATAAGTCCCTTGAAGCTTAAAGATTAAAAAGTTATATGTGATAATAATTGCAGAATTTTCATAGCAGAAATTCAGGAAAGGATCAGAAATGTCATTGTAGAGATCAGAGTCATTTAGGAATTTAGGCTGCTATACTATATAAACACACACACACACACACACACACACACACACACACACACACACAAAACTAGTTCCCAATCATGTTTCACAAGACGACCCAAAGAACGCTGCATTTCTTAAGTCAATAAGGATTTTGCTGGTGAGGGGCATCACTATTGAGAACCTCAGTGGTGGCTGTTTTCTTAAATCAGATTGGTAGAAGGAGGTGTTACTGAAATGTGACACATTGATTGCAATGGGAAAATCTGATATAAACAAAAGAGAAGTCATGCACTTAAAGAGTCAACAGCAAGAAATATTAACAAGCAACATGGTTAGAGTGGCAGCTGCAAGTATCTGACCCAAAGAGTTATGGGAATTTTTTACTAGGGCACATTGTTCCATGCATCAGACTTTTGGATAGCTAGTTAGAGTATTTTATAATTTATACAACCAAAGGAATTAAAAGATTCATGATTTTGAGAGTTAGGACAGATAGTCATTCTAATAAAAAGGTATGATCTCATGCCCAATCCCAGAGATGAGATCATTTGAAGACCCGGCACTCAATAACTAAAAGAGCAGCTGGGTCTTTATGAGGAAAAAGATACTTCAATAATTTCACTAGTAGACCTATCTCCAAAGGAATCTTAGGCCATTTACTTCAGTTAGGTGATTACTCCAAAAGAATATTAGTCATCTTGAGAACTCTCGCACTAAGGCCTGAGACATCACTATGGCCTTAGATTCAGGGCTCATCATGGAAGCCAGATGAATTAGAGTCTCTTCCAAGTCCAGCTTACTGCTGATCTACTCAACTTATTCTCCATCTGAACATTTTCAGGTTGCTTAGATGTATAATCACATATAATTAGAACAGACACGGTTATTGGAAGAATACACACTAGTGCCTTAGACTGTGACAAAGGTCAAATGTAAGCCTTTGAAACTGTCTTCTCTCTGGAAAACAAGGTAACTTGAAAATAATAGCATAGTCTAGGTAGATGACATATGACAGGGATCAATTAGTATTAACCTCCAAAAAGACTTCAAATGTGGTGATAGTGCTCATCCAACCTTTATTTAAATAATATCTTTTCTCTAAAAATATTAGATGACTTCTAGTAGATGAAACTACCTCAAACTCAACCAAGTAGTAGCTTCAATCTCAGCAGCTGGCCTGAGCATGGTAATTCTGATAGGACAGGTCAGCTCCACCTTTGGTAAATAGTATGTTATTTTAACCATATGAGATGTGGGTTTATATTCAAGAAGCAAACAATCGGATGTACTTATGATTTTGCTCAGGTTTAGTTTTATTCTTTCACTTTCTGACATAATATAGTTCAAAGGAATCATGACTGGTCAAAATATCTTATTATTCTATCTATCTTGGCATATTTATTTTACATACAAGCAACAAGTGGAAAAGAGTTGGGAACCTTGATAAGACATGCACAAAAAAGTTGGGAGATGAACCCCATAAAGATTCAGGAACTAGCACTTTAGTGTTTGTTTTATATCCATGGTTTGTAATGTTTTAAAAATTTCCTTTAAATTTAAGTAAAATTCTTCTACTTTGCATTTCTCACCCACTAAGATAAAAACACAGCATTTAGTAATAAAACAATAATTATTTACTCAGAAACATTAAATTCTAACAAAAAAGGGCTCCAAAGCAGGCTGAGGGTGAAGGGTAGCAGCCCTGTCTCCTGGGCAGTGTTACCCAACAAAACTCTTTCAAACCAGATAAATCTTTGATGAAAAATACATCATGGGGAGTTTATGGAAAATACCATAAATATCCAGGCACAGTGGTGCACACCTTTAATCCTAGCTACTTAGAAAGGTGAGGCCGGAAAATCCAAGTTCAAGGATAGGCTCAGAAATTTAATGAGGCCCCATCTCAAAAAATTAGAAAAACCTGGGATGAGGGTAGTATATGCATCTGAGTGAGAGTGCCCCTGGATTCAACCTCCACTAGTGGAAAAAAAGTAAGTGGAAATACATGAAGCTTATTAACAATCCATGCAATTTGCAGCAGCGAGCTGTACACTACTCAAAAACAAAACAAAACAAAAAAATCACAGCTCCTAGAGTAGTAAAAATAATGTATTTGAACACGGAATGAAATGTTATGTGATCATGCGGCCTTCCTGTCATGAGCTGCCTTCTATCAAATGAAATCAAAAGTTGGGTGGAGCCAACAACAATTCAGGATAAAACAGAGTATCTGAGACTGAGCGCGAGCAGCACGGAGAACGCAGTTAGATGTCTGTCTACTCTGTTGGTCTAGACCTCTATGGCCCCTCTTCCTCAGCTGATACTTCTGATACCTCTTCCTCCCCGACATGAGGCATCACAGCTGTTAGAGGAAAGAGATTCTGCATAAAGGGGGATCTGTCTTATATATGGATGGCAACAGAAAATGGATCGCTGCTGCAGCAGCTGGGTGAAAGTCATACTACTGTTTATTATTTTATTACTTATTACCCAGTTGTGGTTACTTTAACACTAGGCTGGAAGCTGTGGTGAGTCCTCTGCTACAACTCCTCACAGTTCCACTTCTGTCCCATCCTTCTCTCCCTGCTTGGAATATTGCTTCCCAAAGACCCCGCCAGGAAATTTTCTGCAAGCAAATACCTGCCTAAAATTTGTATTTTCAGGGAATCCATCTAAGATACCATCTGGCTTCGAATATACACTTGCAAAAAATCCAAGCAAGCGAAAAGTTGCTTTTTTTTCTTCAGTATTGCTACAGTTTGTATTATGCTGTACTCCTATGTGTATGAAGGTATCACTACCAAATGACTGTTATGTATGAGGAGGGGTATGCAGCAAGGTGGGACCTGAAGAAAATCATACCAAGATCTGTGAGCATATCTATTTGTATGAATTTGAGCCTCACTAATATGTATAATAATAATGATGCATCAATTACAAATAAAATAAAATAAAAGTGGGCATGATGGTATATTTCTATAATCCCAGTACTTGGGAAGCTGAGACAGGAGGATCACAGGTTTGGAGACAGCCTCGGCAACTTAGTGAGACCTGTTTCAAAAAAAAAAAAATTTTAAAATGGTGTACCTTGGAGGCAGAATGCTTCCAGGTTCAATCCCCAGCATGAAAAAGAAAAAAAAAAGTTTAAAGAAATATTACATTATGATGTGAGACTATAATGCACCACTACAAGTATAAAAATAGAATGTACTAAATGACCACATTACTGTAAGGGAGAAAAATAAGTCAACTATTCCTACCAGGCTGTGCCCCTACACCACCTCTCTGAAACAAGTATTTGCACCCTGAGAATCTGAAGAAGTAAACTTCCTTGTCTGAATTAGCAGTTGAGAGACATCCCTTATGGGATTGAGTCTTAGGGAGGAACTTTCACTCCCATGGTGCTTTAACTCTGTGCTTACACATATTATGCCAGGAATTTGCACTACACCACCATTATTTTATGAGATAGTAATAATAAGTTCACTGTCTTGCTCAAAATCACATGGCAAGCCTCTCCATACTGATGAGATATATAACTGAGGGCAGTGGGATTGAAGCTATCCTCTGGAATCATAGTAGAGGATCAGAGAGAAGAGAAAGAAAAGTGTCAATAAGCCTCTGTTCGTGGAAGAGGATGCTGAGTCAAATGGGAGGCTTTGAATGACCTGCATTGTTGAATTGCAGTCTTCTGTCTCCTTACACACTCAAAAGTAATTAAAAGTTTTTGTGCACCCCCCGAAAAATAAAATAAGTAATAAAAAATAAAAATAATCTTTACTCAGAAAAAATAGCACTACCGGGCGTAGTGGCACACGCTTATAATCCAAGCACACTTGTAATCCAAGCTGAGACAGGAGGATCGCAAAGGTTCAAAGCCAGCCTCAGTTACTTAGTGAGGCTCTCAGTAATCTAGTGAGACCCTGTTTCCAATTAAAACATAAAAATAGGTCTGGGAGTGTACCCTGGAGGTAGAAGGCCCCTGAGTTCCAACCCCAGTATCACTGTAGCATATCTCTAAAGCTTTTACAGTATGTCTCAATAGTAATATTAAATAAACACATGGGATAGTCTCAAATTATATCAGAAAATTTCACCATTGAAAAGTTATAAAATTGTTTATCACCTAAATATTTACTCTTGTCTTTAAAAAAATCAAATTAAGTTTCTGAGTAGTCTAATGAACAATTTAGTCTCACTTTATGGTATTTTTTTTTACTTTCTAAATTATTTTGTATCAATAACTTCTATTTTTAAATGCCTTAATTTAATATTAGTTATTAAAATATAATCACAGTCCAAATACATTTATAATATTCATTTTATTTTTTATTGATGATTATTATATCATTGTAAATTTTGAACTAAAAGCACACATTATATAGTATATAAACCTTAGCATTACTGCAGAAGTAAAACTGGAAGGGGGAAAGAATGGGGTGGAAACTGGGGGAGGGCTAAATGAGTGGTTTGTACATGTATGCTTTTACCATCTTGTACCCAATTAATATATGACTACAATGCACTAATTAAAAAAAGAAAAGAAAAAAGAAATGAAAAACAATAAAAAGAAAAAAATTCAGACTTATCAAAATATATGACAGTTTACACAAAAGAATTCTACCATGTTGGAAAGGGGATAGTGTTTTATTGTCAAAAGCTGTGTTTTTAAAAGACCTTTTCAAATAAAGCAATTAACTGAAGATATGGTGACCTTTATCCTGGTTAAAGTCAAATGCCTTCCATTGAAATCACTTCCTCTTCTTAATTGTTCAGTGCCTTGACTTCCTCTGTCTGATTGTTTGATAGATATTGCATACCTGTCACTGATGAAATAGAAAAAAGTAGTTTGTTAAAATACTCATAAAACCTGACTGCAAAATAATAGAAATGTAAGGTTGACTAATAAAGGTAATAAAATATCTTATAGTGTTAATATTCTGTTGAGATAACTTGCATAATTAATCAATAGTTCAATAGCTATTAATTTCAAAAAATATGATTGATTACAACAAAAACAGAATCAATCTCTAGGCACCAGGTTCACCAATATTTAAAATATCTAAGGTAATATTTATAACATATGAACAAGAAAACATTCAGGTTTATATTAATAAGTATATCTCCCTTTAAAATTATAACTATATAACTACATATTGACTAACACTTATTATTCCACGTGGTGTGTGTGTGTGTGTGTGTGTGTGTGTGTGTGTGTGTGTTTTACTGGGGATGGAATCCAGGGACATTCTACCTCTGAGCTATACTCTCAGGCTTTTTTATTTTGGGTTTTGAAACAAGGTCTAGCTAGGATACTAAGAGTCACACTAAGTTGTTAAAACTGTCATTTTATCTGTGATTTTCCTTTTCAAGCCTCCCCAATATTGGGATTACAGGCATACGATCATACCTCGTTTTATCATATCATTCCATTCTACTAATGAATTTCCTTGACTCTTTTCTTTTTATTTTGGTGGTACTGGGGTTCCTGGAAGCCCTTCTACCTCCAGGCTACACTCCCAGACCTATTTTATTTTTGAAAACAGGATCTCTTAAGGCAGCACAGCTGGCTTCGAACCTGCCCGATCCTCCGGTCTCTGCTTCCCAAGTGCGGGGATTGCAAGCATGCGCCACCACGCCCGGCTCCTTGACTCTTTTCTAATAAACCTTACAGGGCTGCCTTGTACTCTTGAATGCTTAACATACTCTTTGAGTAATTCTCTCAACTGTCACTATTATCTTCTAACTTCATCTCCCAGAAACCTAAAGAACTTTCTCATTGAAAGATTTGAAAATAAGTCATTGAAATGATGCAGAGCACACACATAGTCGGTATACATACATGCACAACAAACATTATAAATAATTTAAAGTAGCCTAAACTCTTGTCACTCATTCATCCAATCATATACTTATTGACTATGATCTTGGGGAGGTTGGGCACAGGAACAAATCACTGGGGTTTGGATCTGCTTTCCGCATAATACCAACTATAAACTTTATATAAATTATTTTACTTTCCTCTGACTCCTATCTTCACATGCAATATAAGTCTAGTAAATATAGTACTTAGCTCCCAGAAAGGATTTTAACATTGAGTTTAAACATATATGCCCAGTACACAAAACATGCTCAGCAATCGAGGAACTGATGTCAATTTCTGACGGAGGAAAGGTCCCTCTTCTTGTTTCTAACACCTTTTGTAGTGCTGACCTGTAAGACTTGGAAGGTTTAACACTCGCAAATCCTAAATAAAATTGAACTAAGCAGCAAAATGATGAGACAGAGAATGAATTAAGACTGAGTTTCAGAAGGCAGAAAATGTCACATTTAATATGAGAAATGCATTTGTAGAAGTAGTGACACTCATGTAGTCATTGAATAAACACCCTATGGATCTGGGTGGCTCAATTTCCAGATAGAATTTACTCTGGCATTTAATATTAGGAGTTATTCTTATTCCTTTCTCTTAAGATGACAATTAAATTACATTTTTTAAAATATTGGGGACTGGACCCACGGACATACAACATCCTCAGCCCTTTTTATTTTTATTTATTTATTTATTTTTATTTGAAACAGGGTCTCCCTAAGGTCCTGTGGGTCTTGCTAACTTTCTGAGGCTGGTTCTGCCCCTCAGATGATCCTCATTTCTCAGCTTCCCAAGATTACATTAATTTTAATATCAGACATGGTATACATTTTTACTGTACTTTTTTATATAAAAGTCACAAATTTATTAACAAAAGCATGAAACAATGGAAAACAGACCATAATGAATAAATACAGAGATGAGTGAGTTTTTTTCCTAAGGGAAAAAAAAGACTATATAAACATCCCTGCTGTATACTAACACACACACACTGATACATACAGTGTGAAATAATTGTGAAACTTCAATGGGATTATAGAATTATCCCAGGCTGATGATATAGGGAAACAAAGTATTACAACAGAAACCAATTCATTATAACAGTTGTTAACAGGTTGCAATAAGAAAGAGTGGAGAGTTCTGGAAGGGAAATCTTCCAGGGAAAAAATGTAGTGTTGTTGAAGTTGGATTCTATACAACAGATACAACTAGAAATAGAATTAATTTGAGAAATGAATAAAAATTTCATTTTTGTCAATAAAAACTTTTTATAAAGTTATATTTGAAATATGAAGCACACCAAAATATGCCTTAATTATAACAATGGATAGAAATCATTAAAGTACTTGGTCTTGATGCTAACTACATCCTTCCTGTAAGCACAGAGTTCATAACCTTGGGTCTGTAGTGATAGCTTCAAGGTTTGGGACACTCATGACAGAAGGTGCACAAGATAATCTGATGGTCTCACAAATTTCATTAGGAGTTTTATTTATTTTTATTTTTCTAATTTTTTTTTTTTGCAGTACTGGGAATTGAACCCAGGGTCATTCTACCTCCAAGCTACACCCCTAGTCCTATATTTCATTCATTATTTTGAAACAGGGTTTCACTAAGTTGTAGAGGGCCTCACTAAGTAGCTGAGGCTGCCCACAAACCTGTGATCTTCCTGTCTCAACCTCCCAAGTACTGGGATTACAAGGTGCCTCACCACACCTGGCTATTTTTCTAATTTTTAAAAATTTTATATTGTCTAAATTTTTTATGCACATGATAAAATAGTACAGTACTTCACATACTGATACATGCTGAAAATATGTTTTCTGATAAAGGTGCATAATGGACAAAATTTATAGAGTAATGAAGCCAATGAAATGCAATCATTGAATATCATTTGGCCTTTTATTGAAGAGAGTTTATATAACCATGATATAACATGGACTGTAAGTTTTAGAATCTAATTATTGTTGTGTCAAAGATTTGTAGTGAGGTAGCTAGTGGGGTGATATGATGTGATGTGAAAGACATTTGCTCTTGAGTATGAGTCTTTCTAATACTGTACTTTTACCCTGTTCATATATGACTTAAGCACTTCGAATATATTTAATTTTAGTTTAATGTTATTTTTAATTTGGTGATAGAAACATATATTCTATATTAATTATGTAACACATTAATCTAGAAGATAAACAGCAATTTAGATTGGCATTTTTCAACTACTCTCATCTTTGCAATAATCCAAAATATTTGTTAAAAATATTTTTTAGCCGGGCGTGGTGGCACACGCTTGTAATCCCAGCATCGGGAGGCTGAGACCTGAGGATCACAGTTCGCAGACAGCCCCAGCTACTTAGTGAGGCCCTCTGTAACTCAGTGAGACCCGGTTTCAAAATAAAGAATAAAAATAGGGCAGGGGGTATAGCACAGAGGTAGAACGCCCCTGGGTTCCATCCCTAGACCCACAAAAAAAAAAAAAATATATATATATATATATATATATATATTTCTGCCTAAAGAGGTGAAAGTAAGATCCATAAGTCTATAACTTTGTGTCTCTTAAATAATTCCGAGAATTAGACAATCTTGGAAAATATTGCACCTGAAAACATTTACTGATTGTGTGTGTGTGTGTGTGTGTGTGTGTGTGTGTGTGTGTAGAAAGAATTTAACCTAGGGGCATTATGCCTACAAGCTGCATTCCAAGCCCTTTTTAAAATATTATTATTTGAAACAGAGTCTCGCTAGCTTGTTGAGGGTCGTGCTACTTGCTGAGGCTGTCCATGATCCTGTTATTCTCCTTTCTTAGCCTTTCAAGTACTGGGATTACAGGAGTATGCCACCATGCCCAGCTCATTTACTGAATCTTTCATCAAGACAGGTAAATATCATTCCAACAAAATTCTTGGTGCATGCATGATGTTTATGTAGATTTGTTTGGTAGCATATAAAATTTATAATTAATATGTCATTTTAATTACATGTGCTGTTTTTAAAGTATAACATAAATAATAGGTAGTAGTCTTATGTGCCTTTATTTTTATTTCATTTATTCTGAATCCCAAGCTCAGTTAACATACACTTCTCTCCATTTGCGTATGGATATTTTGATACGTCAGGTCAATTATAGTTGTCACCCAAGGAACAGCTCGCTCCTTTTATGAGCTCTTTTACTTGTATGCTTATCTAGTAGCTCCTGCTTCACTTCTACCTTTACTTTATAGAGCTGCCCTCACTTTTTTTTTTTTTTTTCTGGTGGTACTGGGGTTCCTAGAAACCCTTCTAACCCCGGGCTACACTCCCAGACCTATTTTATCCTTTTTTTGTTGTTGTTTGGAAACAGGGTCTCTTAAGCCAGCGCAGCTGGCTTCAAACCTGCAAGATCCTCCTGTCTCCAAGAGCGGGGATTACAAGCATGCGCCACCACGCCCGGCGTTGCCCTCACTTTTTCATTCTAACAGAGTGCACCTGTTCCCATCATAAGCCAATCCCTGGTATTTGAATGAGGGTATTAAGAATATCAAGAGATGCACTGTGCAGTGATTCTCAGTCTTGGTTGCACATCTGAACCACCTGAGGGTCATTTTAAGGCATCCCAGCTCTCGTCAATGAGAACTTCTGAATAGAACACAGATGTCAGCATCTCTGAATATGAATGATGCCTCCAATTTAGAGATGAGGACACCGAAGTGCAGACGAAGCACTTCTTTAGATTGTGTGAAGATCAAATGATAACATTTAGCTCTCCCCTATTCTCACACCCCTGTTCTTCCCTCCACATCTTTAACATTTGAATCAAACCTTATTTATTATTTTCCATCTATTATTCTAGTAAAATTTTCTCCTTAGATCATAATTATACATACATAAACAGACAAGAGGCAGAGATACAGAGATGCAGAGCTTCCCTATTCTAGAACAAAAATATGTTCTAATTATCCCTGAAGTCATTTATGTTGTGCTACATCCCATTTCAGTCTTTCCTCTGTCAGAATGTCTCTGGAAAGAACAGGGCACACCTGATTACTTGTTTCATTCAGGCATTAATCCCTTGTACTAAGATATTTGCCTTCTTAAAGGTTACCAACAAACTCTTAAACAACAAATCCCCTCTTAAGCAAACAGGATTTGAGTTTCTAGTATTTACGTGAAACTGGGGATAAGCATTCAATTAATACTTTATTCTGTCTTCCAAGAAGCTTACAATAAGAAAGACAAAGAGAGAGGCAGATGATATTATGTATCCTGGTAAGTGTTTTAGGTGCTTTGTGGAGAAAGGCCCTTTCAAGGAAGTTTAGGCTTGGAATGTGATGCCTGAGATAACTTGTTTTGCAAAACAAGTCAGATAGTTGAGGTGAAGGGGGTCGGAAAGGACTTAAAAATGAAAAGTCAGTATAGCTAAAATGTTTGCAGTGATGTCATTTTTCTTCAGAGGACAAAGGCACCACACATGGTGACCAACTTACAAAACTACAAGTGGTGGTATATTTTCAGAATTAAGAGAACATATTTGGGACTGTATATGTCTAGGGATGGTAAAGAACATGCATGTTTTCATTAGCTAAGGATTTGGAATTTTGGCAATGTGAACTTGGCCCAAACTTTCAGTTTCCTTGTAGGAAAATTGGAATATTATTTTCTTTCTTCAGGATTTTGTGAGGACTGAACATTTGAATGCATTTTGCTCCCAGGGGTTGGCATTTAGAACATTTGCACACACTGTTGTTTATAGATAGTTTGTATCATTATATGGTAATAGTGGAAGCAGTGTTTAAATATTTTAAAGAGACATAGGAGCTGGGCACAGTAGTACACACCTATAATCCCAATACTTTAGAGATTGAGATAGGAGGATCACAGGTTCAAGGACAGCCTTGGTAGCTTAGTGAGACTCTCAGCAACCTAGCAAGACCCTGTTTTAAAATGAAAACTAAAAAGGGCTGAGGGTGTAGCTCACAAATAGAATGTTACTGGTTTAATCCTCAGTATGAGACAGAAGAAAGAAGAAGAAGAAGAAGAAGAAGAAGAAGAAGAAGAAGAAGAAGAAGAAGAGGAGGAGGAGGAGGAGGAGGAGAAGGAGGAGGGCAGGAGGAGGAAGAGGAGGAGGAGGAGGAAAAGGAGGTGGTGAGAGGGGAGAGGAGGAGGAAAGGAAGGGGAGGGGAGAAAAGGAGAGGGGAGGAGGTCAATTTAATTAGTAGCCTATTGCCTTGGCAGACAGAGGTAATTAATTAAGGCTATTCAAGTTGTAATGGAGATTAATGGGAGATAATATAAAAGATTTGAAACTACTTAAATAAAGGATGGGGCATGTGAAGTTTCAGAATATAAATTCTAAAAAAAAGTACCTCAAGAATTCATGAGACATTGTGATAAACAAAAATAAATTATGGATCTTTTATTAATACAAATTATTATAATGTACTTGGACTTTAAATAAAAATAAACTTATGACTTTTAGTTAACCATCTGCATAATCAAACTCCAAATATGTAAATTAATTACATTATCATAATTCTCATCAGTATTGTAAAACCTTTTTCATGTTTTAAAAATACTTTTTAGACATAGGACCATTGATACTTGATTATCTTTTTCACAAGAATCACTTGTGTATCCATCATAAACTATTGATGGATGGAGGCAATAATTGTATAATTTATATTTAATCCCAATTTGTTTTTTTATTCATAGATGCTGACATTATCAATGACCTTATAATTCATAAGAGGATTGCTACTTCGCAATCCATAGTCCAAATAAACTAGAGTCATTTATACTTCAAGATATTTGACAACTGAATAAAATGATTGTCTTGTTCCTATTACTCATGCATTGAGTAATTATTTACAACTCACTGAAAGCTCCCTTATAGTTTCAGAGCAATTTACTTGTTGATATTAAAGCTTTACTCAGGCCATATCCAAGACATTGCTCATAGTCACACAATGTCTCCAGGGTAGCTAGAAAGCACGTGTACTGTCACCTTTCTACTGACTTCACAACAATAGGGTTAGAGAAATCAGATAGGACACATCTCTCCTAAATTGTGTGTCAGTGGAAACATGGGCCACCTTAATGGAACCTGAGTACATGGAGACCCCCCATTGTGTTGAATAGGCATGGGGAGATAAGAATTTGTGTACAGAAGATCTAGATAACTGTTTGGAAGGGTATTTCTCTGAAAAGCTGATAGGGTAAATGTGGTCAGGAGAAATACTTTGAAAGTAGAATTTTTAGGTCATATCAAGTAATGCAAATAATCTAGCAGAAAAAGAGAAAAAAAAATCCAAAAGAATACCAGAGACACGGTTACCCAAAGTATAACTGGCATGCATGTCCATAAACAGGAGCAGGGACACTCCTGGACCCAGGGAGTCAGGCCATGTGATATTGACAAAGGTCTGTGGAGCTGGTTTTAAGAGTCCAAGAGAGTTTTTAGATCTTTTTTTTTTTTTTTGTAAAATATGTAAAGATATCCCAGTTCAGAGTCAGATGGCTATGTTGGAGATTTGAGAAAAGCAGGAAAGCTATGAATTATCATCCCTGGAAAGTTAGAAAATGAATTTATTAGGAATCTATAGTAAATCTGAAGGAGATTATGGGATGAAGGGAGAGCATTAATGAAGAGAGCATTAATGCTGGACAATGGAATCCAGTCCCAGTATGAAATAAGGCGACACATTAGAGAAGTAGTGCAAAAAGAAAAAAGTAGCAGCAAGTTCATCAGCATGGATGATTTGAGATAAATTAATAAACAATTAAATATTTTGGATTAAGGTTGGTAACAATAGAGTACATCCGTAGATTTCTGCAAATGGTACAACTATTGATGATGCTAAAGTCTTAAGAGTGACTGTGAGAATAGGTATCTGGAATAGAAAGGACAAAACAGTAGGGATAAAGAAATTAAAAGGACTGATCAGCCATGATGTAGGTTGATAGGTTTTGTGAAGTTTAAATATGCCATGAAAGGTTCCAGAAAGCGTGGCAAAGAAATACGCTGGGAGCCAAAAATCCAGTCATGGATGGATTCAGGGATGAAGAGCTAATGCTTATTAAAATCTAATGATATATAACCCACAAAAGCAGTCATTTCTGAAAGAAGGGAGAAATGTACACTGGAGAGGAAGAAATGGAGAAAAAGTAAGTCACTTAATGACTTGCTAAGCTTCCAGATATGGGGATATGTATGAAAATATAAATTCCATGGTGGAGTTCTTCATGGTAAAAGTATATTCCCATTAGTGCAAGGAGGTGAAAGAAATAAAGTGGGAGACTCATACACATATACACACAGCATAATAAATTCAGTCATGAAATATATGTAGGTGGTAGAATTGGAGAAGGTGGCATGGTAGCAAACTGAATACCTAGGCACAGTCTAAAGTATAAAAAGATAAAAGAGAAGGGAATGTTGGTCGGAAAGAAAGAAAACATTGTGAAAAGCCCTGGAGTGTGAATACTACGTTCAATGCCAAGTTTATGCAAACTTTCCCCAATGTTTCCCATCTATAAAATTACACACATTCTTCACATGACCTCTACTGCTCATTCTTTTATAAAGTCTCCTCTGACTGGCCTAGCCCACAAGGACCTTGCCGTTCGCTGAATTCCTATGGAGTGGATTGTATGCACTACAAGAATCCACAAACTATTATACAGTATTTCCTTGAATATTTTACGTATATTTTTTCCTAGCTGAAATATGGCCTCTTGAAGAGAGAAGAGCATGTTTTATACTTCTTTAAATTCTCCCAAATAATCAGTAGAGTGAACCATAATCATTGTGTTGCATAAATACTGTTAGATAAATTTTTAATATAAATGTTAATTACCTAGGTATTGACTGGAAAAATATTTTACCTACCCAAAGATATTGAGTCAAATACAAATGTACATAAACACTAATCCTGCAATTCAGCAAAACATTTTATTCTGGGGATTGGCGTTTTGACTACAATGTCAAAGAAAACATGCATTAAATGAATATCTAAATGAAGCATTCTTAGAAAACAGTTTGGCAGGTAGTAAATATCTGTTGAATTAAAGATAAATGGGCATCCTCAGTAGCTCTGGCTATGATCCTTCTAGATTATCTATGCAATTTAATTTGGCCTAATTTGTTTCACTGAAATGCGAAGAGTGAAAAGAATAAAAATTATTGGAAAGCCACCTCACCAAAATGCCATCAATTTAGACTTTTAAAGCTATATCATTATTGTTTTTCATCAATTATATTGTCCATGTTAATCACTTAAAGTATCTTCATTGTTCACTTCTATTTTTAGCTGAACTTAATATATTCTCTCATTTATGTTTATAAGTTACCATTAACTATAATTTATTTTCAGGTGCATTTTATTATCTGAAACCTAGGATAAATTAAAGAATAGCTATTCCAATATCTATGACATTACTTTTCCTTTTGCCCTTACCAGATGATATCCAGGCAGCAAGTTTGGTTTCATGGTTGGTTTGGGATCACTACTCAATGAGTTTCCATGCCTACAAAAAGCATTCAAATATATTTGAAATACTTATTTTAATCGTTAACACAAACTATTGTATATAGTTAGTGCTTCTATGCATGAATAATAAATGATGCAATAGTTTATTTTTATAAATCGATATGTAAACTCACACCATCGAATGATATATTTAAATAGTCTATAAAGTGGTTTTTAATAGCTTCCCACATGTTATATATCATAATCACTTGTGTTCTTAAGTTCAGATTAATAGAGATATTTATTATTAATCATTTCAGATAGTATTTATTTTTCTAAATAGAAATAATGGATCGTGATGTTGCTCTAGGAAATGTGTTTATATATTTCACTTTAGATTCTTGACACAGTATATTCATTCTAATTTTTGTGGCACATATGTCTCTTATCATCAAACCACTTTCCTTGGAAACAGTAATAATGGTATTCCATGACAGCAGAGCACCAGTACTAGCTAGTAATGCTCACTGGTAAATCCAGCGTTGCTCACTGCTAGATCCTCATACCTAGATGAATATTAGATTATTAATAAATATGGATGGATTGAGACCAAACTACTTAAAAATGATATAGAATTTAACCTTTTAAAATATCAATCAGGAAGCTGAGCATGATGGTGCACACTTGTAATCCCAGCATTTGGGAGTCTGAGACAGGAGGATTGCAGTTCGAGGACAGCCTTAGCTACTACTTAGTGAGGCCCTTTGCAACTCAGTGAGACTCTGTTTCAAAAAATAAAGAATAAAAAATAGGGCTGGGGGTGTGGCTCAGAGGTAAAATGCCCCTGGGTTCTATCCCCAGTACCGCAAAATAAATAAATAAATAAATAAAATATCAATCAGAACTTTATATTTATAAATTTAATATGTAAATTTTTTTCTTTAAAGCATCAACTCTAGCTGTGTGTAGTGGTTCACATTTGAAATCTCAGTACATGGGAGGTTGAAACAGGAGGACTGCAGGTTAAGGTCAATGTCAGTAATTTAGTGAGGCATTCGGCAACTTAGCCAGAACCTATTTCAAAATTAAAAAAAAAATAGTGTTTGAGATGTAGCTCAGAAGTAGAGTGCCCCTGAGTTTAATCCCTAGTACAAAAAAGAAAGAAAATAGAAAAAAAGAATAAACAAAATCAAATTTAGCTGTGTTGTAGCTCAAGCCTATAATTCCAGTTTTCGAGAGGCTAAGACAGGAAGATTGCAGGTTTGAGACCAGCCTCAGCATCTCTAGTGAACTATCAGCAACCTAAGAGAACCTGCTTCAAAAAAAAATAAAAATAAAAATAAAAATAAAACAAAACAAAAGATATAGTGTAGCTCAGTAGCTCATAAGTAGAATGTTCCCAAGTTCAATCCCCAGTACCACAAATTAATTAATTAATTAATTAATTAATTTAAAAAATCAAATCTGCTTTTACCTTGTTACCTGTCCAAGATCCTTGGGAGTAAGACTTGGTTGACTCTGCTGATATTTATGGCAATGAGGAAATAATCTTGAACAAGCAGGAGTACTATCGGTGAAGGAGTAAAAAATGGAGAAGATGTACGTGAAAAGAAACTTTATTTTTTACCAAAATGATTAAACTTAGTTCCACTTGGATTGTAATCAAATAACATTAAACTTCCCAGTTAATAATCTCCCATGCGAAAAATAAAAATAAAGCTCAGTCTAAATATCATGCCAATAAATATTTCTTTTGAATGTTAAACTAAGCATAATATTATCAAATCAATTTAATAAAATTTCCACAAGAATATAAATACTGGTTTCAGGTTTGGGTTTTGGAAAGTGGCCTTAAAAAATGCCAGAAAATCGTTTCTTAGATGTTAAAAATATTTCAGATCACCATTATCTATATTCAGGAGAAAAAAAACCTGATATATAGATGACATCAGTCTCTAGAGAAATGTTTCTAGTTTAAGAGGCGCTGTGTTGTGAAACGTTAGCCTCTGTCATGATTGGCACATAACAGCTCATCCAAGGACTTTCCATAGTGTATTAGACTTCAGATAAGGCACTGGTTATGGAGAAGAGTGAGACGTGAGTGCAGTACAGACTTTTAAACACACTTGCCATACTTTGTCCATTCACTCTTTTTTATTTTACTCATTTAGGCAGTTGAAAATGCCATTGCTAATGAAAATACTATTTTAGAGTATGTGCATTTTCAAAATAATTAAAATTCACTATACTCTCCATTTCATGTAAAGGTGGCAACCTCTCGGTTGTCCTTCTGAAGCTCTTATTTTATGCTAATACTTTTGTTATGTCTGATTTTATTTGTTTATCTTGTGGAATCTATATTCCATCTTCAGGATAAGAGCCAATATTACTTCTAATTAACTTAGTAATGTGAGTAAATGCAGTCGAATTCATATCAACCTCTTTCCACACTTACACTTCTCAAGAAGAACACAGAATATTTTATATATGTTAGATTATATTTTGTCATTCCTTTATATTTTTCCATTCCCTCCAAAATTCAGCTTCTGTGGCACTTTGTTGGTAAAATTTTTTCTGCCCAATTCCTCTGGGCGAGAGGTGAATATAGCATAGAGAGATGTTTAGATGTCTATTATTCTCCTATAGTTTAATGTAACCATTTGTTCTTGTGTACCCTTTCTACCAACAATTATGCTTCTTGAGGGCAGGACAGGTATTGTCTGTGATCATCTCTGTATTTTGGTTACCTTTCACAGTGCTTGAGCCTTTCAACTTCAGGAGATCATTCTTGAATTGCATTTCCACAGCCTGATAAATTAGATCAATCCTTACAGATTAAATGGTTGTATTTTATGGTTTTGACCTCTATCTTTTGAAAGGTAAATACAACCAGAGATTTTGACCTTGTTCATGTCAAAGTCAAAAACTAAATTTTGTTATTTTCTGTAAAAATTTTAAAATCTAATTTATTCATTTTTCAGGCAAATTGTTTTTAGATTGAATCATTTGATTGATCACTTAAGAAAAGAGCATTAGCTTTCAAACCAGAAGATCATGGTTAACATCCTAAATCTAAATGTAAAACAGTGATGCTGTTGGTTTGTTGTGATTATCGGCAAGGATAATATCTATAGGGCACCAAAAATGATAGGCAAATTTAATTCGGATTTCCACTTTCATCCTAGTTTATTTTCTAAGATATCCTTGATGAATTTTCTAAACTATTAACAAATTTAAATAAAAGCAGCGAGCCGGGCATGGTTGCGCATGCTTGTAATCCCAGCATTTGGGAGGCTGAGACCAGAGGATCTCGGTTCGCGGACAGCCTCAGCTACTTAGTGAGGCCCTCTGCAACTCAGTGAGACCCGGTTTCAAAATAAAGAATAAAAAGTAGGGCAGCGGGTATAGTTCAGAGGTCAAATGCCCCTGGGTTCCATCCCCAGACCTGCAAATAAATAAATAAATAAATAAATAAATAAAGCAGCAAGTAAAATCTTACTCTTTGAAGAGACACCATGCAACAGCATAAAGACACATCACAAAAAGAGCTCCAGTTAAAGTCAGCACTGCAGGAAACCAGTTATCAGGGCTCCAGTAATAGGATATCTTCCTTAAGATGGAAGTTGTTATCTGAGGAATACAAGAAACATTCACTAAACAGTAACAGTGCTAGTGAAAAAAATTAAGTATCGTATGAAATGAGATTTTTTTCGTATGTCACTTTCTTCTATGTTATTAAAAAAAGATTACCAACCTGATATTTGTTCAAAAATTTAAAAATTCACATACAGCAAATCATAAGCACCATTGAATGTATTCCTCTTTCCACTACAAGCATTTTTCTTTGGATGCCTATGTCTTGGTTCACAGTTTTGCCTCTGGCCAGAATCCTCTTCCCTGCCTCGTCATCCTGGTGAACATTTGTTCCCTGTCAGGGTTTTCCTCTCTCTTTGCTTTTTTCAAGAAGTTTAATTTGTGGGTAAAAAAATTGCCTTGCATACCCTTTTAACTCACATATCTACTGTAACATCTAGAATATTTTGCTGTATTTAATTTAATTGAGAGTTTCCCCAAGTGGAACTAAACTATTATTAAACAAGAACCATTTCCTACTCATCTTTCTGGGTTCTATGCAGTTCTTGGCACAGAGAAGACATTAATGAGGACTGGCTAAAACACAGGCCGAATGA
Organism: Muscardinus avellanarius; assembly: GCF_963383645.1. NCBI lineage: Eukaryota > Metazoa > Chordata > Mammalia > Rodentia > Gliridae > Muscardinus > Muscardinus avellanarius. Next base: position 53,191,620 of record NC_137795.1, read on the forward strand.
ATCAGCAAGTTGTTTACAGGGCAAAGTATTATTTCAAAAATGAGTCAGATCACCGTTGCCCTTTTCTACTTCCTATCATAAAATCACGAGAAGATTTTTTTTTCTCAGATAAATTTCCTTTACCGTCCAAAGTCTGACCACTTACGCAGCTCACTATAGATTTTATTGGAATACCAATGACTGAAGTGGAGTATATCCCCAGCAGATGGCAGCAGAAGATAGGATAAATTTTCCAAATGCATGAATTTAGCATGCTTTTCTTAAGGTAACATAATTCATAGGCTGCATTCACAGAAACGAAAAGATAAATTAATTTAATTAAAGGGAAGAGGGCAGGGGGAAACGACCTTTATAAGAACAGGCTAAACCAACAATGGTAGTAGCAGAAATAGCACAACTTGCATAATTCAGGGAAAGGACTACTGTGTTGTGATAGTTGTTGAGATTAAGTATTGTGTGACTAAACATTCTGTTTTACAGTGCAATAGTAAGGGCATGTCTGGACATGAAAGATCACAAAATCAGACTAGTCTCCCACAGTGCTCATTGAAATACTGTGCTCTTATTTCCATAAATAAATAATACTATGCTGTATTTTCAAATAACAAGTAGACCAGAAGGATGACAGACATCTTGATTGTTGCTAATCAGCTGGCTCTATCCTTACCAAGTACACTTGGAAAGAAGTCCCTTACTAATATAAGGAAGAAGACTTAAATTTAACCTCTGTTTACTTTTCTTCCTTCTCCTCTTCCTTCCTTCTAAAATTATATTTATTAAATATTTTACTAACATGCCAAAATTATCATCTAAAGAATATACTATTACAAACAAAAATAGTAGGGCTAGAATTTATGTATTAGCCACTATGTGCCAGGATTAGTATGTTTATCTAATTTATTTCAGTTCCCCCTTATTCTACCCTAACAAAAGAGAGGTACTTACCACCACCAATTTACATAACAGGAACTGAGGCCCAGGAAGGTGTGAGTGTGAGTTACCTACAGTTTCACAATTGTAGGGGTAAGTAGAATTGGTATTCACATACAAAGTGTATATTTTCAAATACCATCTTCTTTTCAGCATTCTATGCTACCTCCTCTCCCAAATGAGAATATTCGAAGAGTTTTAAGAAAAATATAATCAGTATCAAGAGGTCAAGGTACTGTTTCAAAATCACCATAGCTTTCATGTAAAAATAATTGTAATCAAGCATGGTAGCACGTGCTTGTAATACCATTACTTGGGAAGCTGAGACCAGAGGATCTCAGGTTTGAGAACAGCCTTAGCAACTTAGATCCTCACCAACACAGCAAGACCCTATTTCAAAATTTAAAAAAATTGAAGACAGGTGTGGTGGCACACACTTGTAATCCCAGCATTTGAGAGGCTGAGACAGGAGGATCTGGATTCACGGACAGCTTCAGCTACTTAGTGAGGCCCTTTGTAACTCAGTGAGACCCTGTTTCAAAAAAAAGAATAAAAAATAGGGCTGGGGGTGTAGCTCGGAGATAGAATGTTCCTTGGTTCCATCCCCAGTACTACAAATAAATAAATAAATGAATAAATAAATAAATATTTAAAAAATGAAAAGGAATATTTAAAAAATGAAAAGGAATGGGGATATATCTCAGAGAGAAAATACCCCTGGGTTCAATCCCTAGTACTCCCCTCCAAAATTATTTTTTTTAATGAGAATCCAGCTGTACAGAACCAATGAAAGACATCTGAATATTACTTAGAAGTTAGATGAAAGTTAGATGAAAGAATCATCCTCACTCCCTATACTTCGCTTGCCTAATACACAAGAGTAGATTTGCCAATTTATTTTTGCTGTCTTTTAATCTCATCTTTTTCTCATGTGCTCACACAAAACATATCTAAATATTTTACAAAAAGTTACTTTTTAAATATATAAAAGTCTAAGACATGTTGGACTATTACTTCATTTCTGTATGTTATAAAAAGAGCAAAATTTATCTATAGGGATTAAATATAATATTAATGGCTTCTATTTACATACCATGTTTATTACAAGAGCTTTCCTAGCTCTTGTTTCATTTAATCCTTATAACATCTTTTGCACAATACACACAGCTATGCTAATCCTTGTAGTTAATCCATGTACACTGAGTCAATATTTAAATGTTTCTTATGTGCAGGCTTGGCTCACCCTTTCTACCCTTTCAATTGGTGATTCAAAAAAACTTTAAAGAACTCAGTTTGGATGATTAGCATTTCATAATTCCATAATTTATTAAGATACTGTCTTATGTTTTAATTATTTTTGTACTCTTTGGAACCCCCAGAATACAATAATCATGAAGATGAAGATATTTGCCCTGGACTTATCTCTTGCAGTATAAACCTGTCTGGGCTTGGTGCCTCGAGTTGGCTCCTGCTGGTCTGCTTTGAATTCTAAAATTATCTAAATCAGCTTCTTATTGTCCATAAAAATATCTGAAATCCATAGTATTGGCTCTAGATCTTTACCAACCTCTTTAATATCTACTTTTCTAAACCTGACTGTGGTCTCTCTCCTTCCTGGGCTTTAGACTCTTCATTGTTCTTCTTTTATAGAGAAATCATAGGCTCTCAACTTTTCTTGTTTTTTCACCTTTTGTAAACATCTTTGCTTCTCACCTTTGCTGTTCATCAAAGGCCTCCAGAAGATTTAATTATTCTTGAAGTTTCTCCTATTCTTCAAGTCAGAATTTGCTACCATGTCTACCCTATATTTATTTACTCTTCCTCTAAAACACTTGACAAAAATACTTGCAATTTGATTTATGGGAAACAAGTCTCGGCACAAACTGTGGCTTATAAATTTTTTCATAACAAATTTTTTATTCTTCACTTTATTTCACTTTTTTTTTGTATTTGCTCACCTTACTGGTCAGAGGGTTCCTCAAACTTCAAGTATTTTTCTGCCTCTTTCACAGTTTATCTAGTTCTACTAAGTCTGTGATATGGGGAAAATCATTTACATTTCTAGAGTCTCCGTTTTCTCCTTTGCAACTTGGAAAAAAATGACTGAAACCTTGAACTTGATTAAACAAAATGATAGATTTATTTAATATGAGCACATTGTGTACAGATGGGCCTCATAATTAGGTGGGGAGTTTTGTTCAAATATTAATGGAATTATATTCTCCCAAGGAAAACTACTAAAATTCACTTTACTTCCTACATCCTAAACTTTCATTTGAGATCCTGTATACATTGCTGTGCAAAGTGTGCCCTTTTTAATTTGCTTTTAAAAGTAGGTTGAAACTTGTTTTCTGTTGCTTATAGGTTTGCTAAGCAGAAAACACAGACACTTGTGTGGACAGTTGAGCAGTTACTACTCTCTTTTATTAACAGGAAGAGTGATGAAATTAATGGCTCAGGATTGACAGGACACTGGGCTTTGTATGTCATCAGACATTTATCTCGCCATTAGGTAAATCACCAGAGAAAACAAAAGAATTTCCATCTGTCATTTGGTCACGCACTAAGTTTCTTACAGCTGTGTGCAGTTAATTTGGTTTGATTCATAACCTTAATTACTTAACTTGTTATATTTTACAGAAAAGACAATAATAATAATCTTCCCTGTCATGAAATCTTTTGTCAGTGGGTATTAGAGTCACAGCAGATGTACAAGACTATGACCTAGTAGAGTACAGTTTTTATTATTTTTCCTGGCTTTCCAAATATTTCATTCAACCTTTTTTAAAAGGTTGTCAATAAAAAGTTTGCATTCAAGTTTGCATGTTAACAGTCTCAAATACTTCAAAAATATAAATTCCATAGAAAATGGATTTTTAATAGCAAAATGCTACTAATTTAAGCAGAAATACAGGCTTTGTTTGCCCACTTGCTAAGAAAATCACTATATAAATTAATAGATATCATAGAATTAATTTTATAAAATGTTAGCATTATAATATACTATGGCAAATTGTTTTATACTTGATGGGGACTACAAATGAGAACTAAAGTTTGATAATCATGTTATTTATTTATTTACTTTTGCAGTGCTGAGGATTGAACCCAGGGGCATTCTACCTCTGAGCTACATCTCCAGTCCTATGTTTTATTCTTTATTTTGAAACAAGGTGTCACTAACTTGCAGAGGGCCTTACTAGGTAGCTAAGGCTGGCCATACACTGTGATCCTCCTGTCTCAGCCTCCCAAGTACTGGGATTACAAGGGTGTACCACCATGCACAAAATTGATAGTCATTTTAGAAATCACTTATGCCTAAGTCTTCAAGCAGTTTCTTTTTAGGTTTTCAATCCATGAATAAACAGTTATAAAATGACTAATAAAATGCTACTAAATATTGCTTGCTATGTTCTGGGCACTGGGCACTGGTCAGGTCATTAGGTGGGTTTTATGAAATAGCTGTTAATAATTGGAAACCGAGGCTCAACTGTGGTAAATGACACCATAAATTTTCAGAGTTAAGGAGGAGGAGAACGGGATTTAAGTCCATTTTGAGCCTCTGTGGGCCTTGAAATTGTTTATCATCAATGTAAAAACTGTTTTAACAGAATCTGTGAAATTAGATTATTACCTTTTATTTCAAATTTTCATTTAAATATCTGTTTTCAGCAGTTTTATGATGGTCCACACTTGTAATCTTAGTACCTAAGAGGCAGATACAGGAAGATCCCAGGTTTGTAACCAGCCTCGGCAATTTAGCCAGGCCCTGTTTCAAAAAAAAGAATCATAAAGTATGGTTGGGGGTATAGCTCAGAGGTAGAATGCCTCAGGATTCAATCTCCAATGCCACAAAAACAAAAACAAACCCTCATTTTTCTTTCATTAGAAGGCCTAGTCATACCATGAATTAATGAATATAATATGAATGTTAGAAATTAATGTTGAAAGTGTTTTATAAACATGTTACAATACAACAAAGGTCAACTACTTAAAACAATATTACTCCTAGATCTTCTTATTCACCTTCACATCCTAGGTGCTAATTCAATTAATCCATATCATAAAATGAAAATAAACAATGCTGGACATGGTAGCAAACACTTGTAATCCCAGTACTTGGAAGGCAGAGACAGGAGGATCACAGGTTCATGGCCAGCCTCAGCTTCTTAGTGAGGCTTCTGCAACTTAGTGAGACTCTGTTTCAAAATAAAGAATAAAAAATAAGTCTGAAAGTGTAGCTCAGAGGTAGAATTCCCCTAGGTTCCATCCCCAGTATATAAAAAAAAAAAAGCAAAACATATGCAAATATTTTTTAAATTGAAAGATGGAAGGGAAGCTTAAAGTAATTAATTATCCAACTGTCATTGTTTTCTAAATAAAAGAGAGGACTCCGGGCGTGGTGGCGCACGCTTGTAATCCCCATGCTTGGGAGGCAGAGACAGGAGGATCGCACTGGTTGGAAGTCAGCCTGGTTGGCTTAAGAGACCCTGTTTCCAAATAAAAAATATAAAATGGGTCTGGGAGTGTAGCCCGGAGGTAGAGGGGCTTCCAGGAACCCCAGTACCACCAAAAATAAATAAATAAATAAATAAATAAATAAGACCATTAACAAGAAAAATTATTTTAAAAAGCAAAACAAAGCCAAATGATCTAAAATGAGATAATTTTTAAGTCTATTTGATTCTAGGGATTTCTCTCACTTTAATGTCCACATTATCCTCTTTTGAAAACCATGTAGACTGATTTATATTTTGTAAAATGTCAAATACATTGTTGGATTCTACTTTACAAATAACTTTTTAAAAATAAGTTATATTAATAAAAAGTTGCAAATATTTAAAGTGAAAATAGTATTAAATTTCATATTAATGTACTGAAATGTGCAAATAAATAAGAAATATGATAAAATTTTAAAATCCACATCATAAACTGATCATTACTTTTTCATGTATATTTGTCTAGCTTGTTTGATTCAATGTTCTCTTACATATAGAGAATCATCTATAACCAAGACTTATAAATATTTTAAACTGGATAAATCCTAACACACCGCTTTTAGAATTTCTATGTAGGATGTTCAGTTTATGTGATCAAACACAATCTTAGTTTTTTTTTAAATCGGGGGAGGAAGGTAATTTATTTCCAAGATTATTTCTTAACAATTCTTATATATAGAACATATGGCAGAAAACAAGAGACTAGTATAAGTATTATTCTTATTTTGGTTAGGGAAGAAAGTTTTTATTTTCCTTAAAATGAATACTCTTTCTGTTAAGTAGCCCAGGAAGGCTTGTTTACTTTTAGGTAATAGAATAACAAGTAGAACTAGAAAATGAAGTTATACACAGATATCCAGGATTTAATGCACTTATGAAATAATGAATTATGTATGTAGGTGATATACATTATGATTTTCTTTAACGTTGCCCATATCTTTTCAAATAGCTCCTTTATAACTTTTGAGTTGTCTTGTGTCTATTTCCTGCTGGGAATTGGATTAACACAAAAATCAATAACTAAATGAATATAAAATGTGATTCTCACAACTTTTTCATGGAACTTATTGTTTTTTTAATAGAGTGGTTAAATGTAGCACAACACACGCAGAAACAAAATTCAAATAATTGCATAACATGTAACTTCTCAATATAGCATAAAGTGAAACATTTCCAGCATCATCAAAATATTTTAGTTCCAAGACATACCTGAAGAAAGAAGGTTGACTATATTAGTCAGCTTTTTGTCACTGTGGTAAAAATATCTGAGTAAAACAATTTGAAGGAGGAAAGATTTAATTTGGTTCATGGTTTCAGAGGTTTCAGTTAATGGTCATGTGGCTCAGTTGTTTTAGGCTTTGGTGAGGTAGATGATCATGGGTAGCAGATGGTAAAATAAAGGTGCTATCTATGTAACAGGTAGGAAAGAGAAAAAGAGATAGATAGATAGATGATAGATAGATAGATAGATAGATAGAAGAGGAGGAAGAGGAGGAGGAGGAGGAGGAGGAGGAGGAGGAGATGACAATAGCTTTGGTGGTGGCCAGGGACAAGAAATACCCTTCCAGACACTAGTAATCTACTTCCTCCAGCTAAATTCTACCTCCTGAAGTTTCCAAACCTTCCAATAATGCCACCAGCTATGAACCCATCAATGGATTAATTTATTGATGAATTCAGAAACCTCATGATAAAAGTCCTATATTTCCCACCTCTAAGTATTATTGCATTGGGGACCCAGCCTTCAACATAGGACCCTTTGGGGACATTCCCCATTCAAAGCCTAACAGTGACTCAGCTAGATTAGTTCACATGTTTGCAATGTAGAAAGAATAATTAGCTCAATGGCAGAGGTTGAACAGAAGAATGACCCAAGGTATTTAGCAAAGATTTCTGTCTCCTCCCATAGGTCTAAGGAACCTTTTTATTGTTGTTTTATACAGGAGTAATACATGCATAATATCCCCTCATACATCTGTCCTGAAGACTCTATTGGAGCAGTTTGAATGGACATGCTTTCTTCTAATGATGTGCTTCCTCATAGCCTCCTTTATTTATGGACAACCGTAAAAGTATTATATTCATCATCATTGAGCTATTACATAAATCTTCTTTCCTGATTTATTTTTAGAAACAATTTGAGATAAGAGAGGCAGGCTTGTTATAATTGCTACTACATTTGAAAAATTTATAGTTTAACACATTTCTTTTTATCTTTCTTATAAAAATAATTCAAATCAATGCTGAGTGTCTGGGAGATTTATTTTTCTTTAAAAATGGTGCATGAATTAATAAAGTTTAAGAAATACAGAAGTGATAGAATATCAAACATGGCCTGTAGAATAGATCTGAGGTAGATTTAAGATTGTCTCATAATTTGGGCAAGCCAAGTTCTATTGATACAGTGTTTTCTAGTTAGAAGGGATGCTATGAGAAAAAAATAGCTTATGTGTGCTTTTAGAATTTAGCAGGCAACCAACTTGTGAACATTGTTATCATTAATCCTATGTTGCTATTTTAGGCTTCCTATTATGAAAAAACTAAGAATTAGAAATTTGTTTCAGAAATGAAAGATATAAGGTAACAATAGCAATTCCACAAGGAACTTCACCTTCTACCCTGACAAGGCACAGAGGATCTTAAAACATAGCTCACAGCAAGTAATATATTTCTCTAATTCCTGCTATTGCTTTACAAAAAGGAAGGATTAGACTCAGATTCACACAAGGTGTCGGGGCCTTTATAGGAACATTGACCTTTAGGAATGACCATAGTACTGTATTTTTATTTGACCTGAAGGGTAAGAATGTGAAAGACTTGTTCCTTTCTATTTTGTGGCTTAAATTATGTTATCATACATAAACATTTGTTAGTCTTGCTCACTTTAAATTTTTCTACCTTTCTAAGTCTACTGAAGACTAAGATGGACAGGTAGGCCAACTCCCAAAAGGCAACAAAACAAAGCCCTGCTGTGCAGTTTTCATGTTGTTATGGTTTGCATATGAAATGTAGCTCAGAAAAGCTCATGGTATACAATGTTCAGTGGTGAGTTAGTTGAATCATAAGGACTCTAACTTCATCAGCAGATTCATTTGATGGATTAATAACATAAATGGCTTTGCTGGGTAGAAACTGTAGGAAGATGGACATAGATGAAAGGAACAGGTCACTGTTCCTAAGATACAGCCTTAGGGACTATATCTGTTATGCACACTCACCAAGTTCTTCAGTTTCCAGAAGCTAAGCACTTGTCTTCCAGCTCACCTTCCTGCCATGATTTTCCTGCCGTGGGAGTTAGCCAACTATGAGTTGAACTTCAGAAACCATCAACCAAATAAACATTTCTCCAAGTTATTCCTACCAGGTATTATGGTCACATCCACAAAAAGCAAACTACTACATAGTGTATAAATAGTCTTATCATGACCAATTTTAATCTACCAAAAACATAACAACCAAACTACAAAATTTCTGAATATTTACCAGTAGGCTCTCAGCTGGAATGAACCAGCTCCAGGACACTACTGATCCAAATTATTGACTGAGAACAAAGTTCCAGGAATATTTGATTGAAAATTAACTTGTGCGGTAGATGAATTGTAAAGAATTGGATTTTTTTGTTTGTTTTCTTAGCTGGTTGATTGGATTTTGTTTGTTTACTTTGTTTGTTTGTGTTTTGGTTATACTGAGGATTAAACCCAGGGCATTCTACCTCTGGGCTATATCCCCAGCCCTATTTTATTTTTTTTAATTTTGAAACAGAGTCTCACTAATTTGCTGAGGCTGTCCTCAAACCTGTAATCCTCCTGTCTCAGCCTTCTGAATTGGTGTTTGATGAGTCAAATCCAGCCTAAGAAAAGTAATGGCCTATGTAATGATCACAGTAGTGGAGCAAACATGTTACAAAGAGACAAACCCCAATGTCTTTAAGAAACTTTAGGATTATTCGAGTGAAAGCTACTGGCAAGTTGCAATTTTGTCACCCTGTGCACCTAATACCTCAGTTCTTCACTAATGGGTGAAACCCTCTTTATTATATAGATATGCATCATTAAATATGGATGTGTAATCAGGATGAACTGATGAAAAGATTTTACAGAGTTATTTATAGGCTTTCTCCTTTCCACTCTTTTTGCTGAAATTAGAGTAAAAGTCATAGTTATAAATTAGGATGACTTAAAGTTTCTACCATCTTCCATATTGTCAAAATGGACATTAGTTCTGGAATTTTTATTATGGGCTCAATTTGCTGCACACAGATAGTTTCAGGAATTTTGATTCATAATTCCATGGGGACTGTATTTGCAGGAAATAGTGTCTAGCCAGTTACCTCATTGTTTCTTTAGACAATTTGGATTTAAATTGGAAGAACTTACAATGAAAACTTACATGAAAGATGATTTTGTTTCTTTCTTCTCCACCTGCCCTGAAAGGGACCTCTGAATAAGCAAGGATGGGTTCAAAGAGTAAGGTTAATCAGGAGATAATTTACAATGAGTCTGTTTATTTTAGTTAGTTTAGGGTTGGGCTCATTTATTATTAGCTTATCTAACATAGCTATTTTGCATGTAAAGATAAAATGATTTACTTCTATTTTCTTTTCTAACTTTCAGGTATTATTTTACTTATTCTAATGTCTACAAGAGCATGCTAAGTGTCAACATATTTAAGGAATATTTTATACAGTTTTCTTTATAGCTATGTGTTAGAGGCATATGTTGCATTGTTTATATTAATGGAAATATAGTTTGCTCATGGAAACCATTTTTTTAGAAATTTAAGTGTAGTGAAAACCTCTTGTTTTTAGTCAGGGTTTCATAATCTGGGTTCCATGGATGGATTTTACAAGTCTCTAAAGTGGAATATAAATTTGTGTACTCATATATATGTGTGCATTGTTCTGCAGAGAAGGCCATAGCTTTCATTGGATCCTGCAAATAGTTCATGAACCCCCCATCTCTCTCAATTAAAAATTTACCAAATACCTTTCTAATAACATATGGCATTGGTTTTTTGACTTATCAAGTACCATACTTGGCATTGTAAAATACGCAGAGGTCTTTATGGAATGCCTTCAGTAGATTACAATTTATTGAATACCTAATTTTTTCAAGAACCTTCTAGAAATTTTGTATAAAAATATACTCATATAGTGAATTTTTTGCTGAAGATGTCTACTGAATATTTATAATGTAATTGGACCCACTTTTAATTACTTTTCACTTTTTATCATCAGGTTTTTATTTCTCTAAAATTCACAGGCACACATTGTTGGCAATCTGGCTTTAAGAACATTCTATTTTTGTAACAGGATTTTATAGTTATATTTTTGAAGCAGATAAAATTCTGGCAGTGTGCTTTAACCACTTAGAAATGTTTTAAAGTTTTCATATCTAATTCTACATTCTAAATAGAAAGAGCTGCCTTCTAATAATAACAATAAAACACACAGCCTATAAGAACAATGGCAAAATCCTAGGAGAAATTATTTTTCCCATGGTATGTTATAAATAAACATATTGTAATTCACCAATATCAAATAAAATAGATGGCAAATTCTATTGCGCACATATATTTCAGATGTAGTGAAGCATTACTAAATGAAGGTCTCATTTTAGGACCTAAATCTCTTTTTCTGAAAGTTAAAATAAGACGTAACTGCTTTTGTGGTCACTTCTTCCTCAATCATCAATGCTCCTTCATGTTTTCTTCACCCTTATTAAAACATCATAAGCAATTATAAATATCTTCTCCTGTCTTCCTTGTCATATACTCCCTCTTTACATCCTCCCTGATTGGAAAATAAAATCTCTATTTCTTAGATTAATATGCAGATATCTTCAAATGTTTGCCTTACTGGACCCCCAGTTTGCTAAATATGAATCTTATTTTTGTAAACCATTTCTAGCTAAGTATTATACTATTTATAACTGGTAAAGTTATTTTTTAACTTGTTCAACTTTGTATGCCAACAGCTAGTCCAAGGTCTAACCATGTGATTTTTAAATTCAGAGATGGTGACACAGGTGATCTTCGAATAATTTTGGAACATCCTCACACATAAATAATAGCTAGGCAGTTATTATTTGGTTATTTAACAAACCTTTAGAAATACTAGGGTTTGTTTTTTGTGGTATTAGCATTGAACTCAGGAGAATTTTATATCTAAGCTACATCCTATGCCCTACTTCATTTTTTATTTTCAAACAGTCTTGTTAGGTTGTTGAGGATCTTGCTAAGTTGCTGAGGCTCATCTTGAACCCATGATCCTCTTGCCTCAGCCTCCCAAGCACCGGGATTACGGGTGTGCACCACTATACTAGGCTTAGAAATGTTAGTTTAAAAAAAAAAAACTATCTTAGAATAGGCAGGTGTGTTTGTGTATCTGTTTACTCATGCTCAAGCAAGTGGAAGTTATAAACTGGGTATTGTTTCCTTCCTATACAATGTACAAGTGTTTGTTTATTTATTTGTTTGTTTGTTTGTGGTACTGAGAGTGATCCAAGAGCATTCTACCTCCAAGCTACACCACAGCCCAATTTTATTTTGAAACAGGGTCTCACTAAGTAGATGAGAATCTCACTCTTGCTACGTCTGTCTCCAAACCTGCAATCCTCTTATCTCAGCTTCCCATGTACTGGAATTACAGATATGTGCCACCATACTCAGCTACACAATGTACAAGTTTAACTACAAAATGTCTAAGGTTACTTTTGGTTTGGTAATACTTTTTGCAAAGAAAGGCACGTATATTTCATTGCATATAAACATTAAAGATGATAAGGTTTATGGAGAAAAGCATTATTCCTTGGGAATAAATCACAGGTCACAGGTTGGTAATCATTCCCAGACAGCATTAATTGGTCTGCCTCTTTTAGCAAGCCTAATGTACTTTGCCAAAGGAAATGTATAGATTATAATACCACTTAGCTCTACTACAAATTTAAAACTCCTTTCACATCTTGCTGCAGAATTTATTTATTTTGTCCATTATGGTTTATTACAATGCTGTTTGCTTTGCTAGACTTTGCTTTCTTAATCAGGAATTTGGATGGTTGAAATTCATGTGTTAACATAAGTTAAGAAATTTTCCCTCTCATAGCCATACAGGCTGAAATAATCTCTCCCAAAGGAGTAAGATCCAGCAGAGAAGATTGACTCAAAATAGGGAGGTGAGGTTCATGTTAAGCCAGAAATGAAAAACAATACATTTAACTTTTTGGAATGCTACTATAACATCTTATAATATTATGAACAATATATATGAGTCTTAGGCAATATTTACCTGATTTATAAAATGATTTGATTACATATTTATAGAATGTAAAAGAAAGTTCCATGATCAATTACTCTGTCATGGAGAAAGAGTAAAAATTAATTTATTAATAACCAGAAGAACTGCCACGTTTAAAATGATAAATTAGAGATTGTGATGATATAAAATGTATGGTTGAAAGCTTGAAATTAGATGACAAAGTTTTACTGAAAAAAATAGAGTATTTTATTTGTAAAGAACATTTAGGGAACAATTTTCCATATTAAACACTAGTAGTTTAGCAAAGTGTAAGGCTCTCTCATAATATTTAACTTTTAGTTATTTTACAACCAGATCTTGTGCTACTTAACTCATATATGACAGAATAAATGTATTATGCTAATTCACCAAATACTCATAAAAAACAGAGTAATTGTCAATTTTTGCCCAGATTTAATTTTTAATCTCATTTGCTTCTTCCCACTTCAAAAATTTCATCTTTAAAGTAGAAGTTCCGGTTTGTAATGCATTCTCAAAATTTTCTTAATCAATCAGGTATTTTTGTCTTATTTTAAAAAGTTTTTATATCCCCAAAGTAATAAAGTAGTCTCGTACATTCCTTCTAAAGTTTAATTATTTTATGTTTGCCATTAAAGCCTATAACTCATCTGGACTTAACTTAGGTCGAGGGTTGCTCCTAATTTTTCTATATACACACCATTGTCTAATATAATTTATTGACTATGTCATTCCTTTATCACGCTCTGCAGTGTCATTTTCCCCATATGACTGTTTACAAAAATTGATTATATATAGTCACTCCATAAAGCAAGTCTCAACAGATTTCAGTAGGATGAAATCTGCAGAATGTTATATCTGATCATACATAATTTTATTAGAAATCAAAACAATAACTGAAAAAAACTCATATGTTTATAAGTTAAGGAACTATAGAATATTTTTAAATAAATAAATAAAAGACTACATAGTGAAACTGTGAGTAGCAACACAAACAAAATTGAAAACCATACTTTTAAGCCAAAACATATTTTTGTTTGGCATAGAGTTCTAGGTTAGCACTTTTTTCACTCAGCAACTTGGACATTTCTATTTTCTACCCTCCATCTTCCCACTATGAAGTTGGCCACTTTGTAGACACATTTGAAGAAACCTTCTTTAAAGAAAGAGTTTCATATTTCTGGTAACATTTGGATTTTATTAATCTTTTCTATGTGTGTGTGTGTGTGTGTGTGTGTGTGTGTGTGTGTGTGTGTGTGTTCTTTTTGCGGGTCTGGGGATGGAACCCAGGGGCCTTCAATCTCTGAGCTACACCCCCTGCCCTATTTTTTATTCTTTATTTTGAAACCGGGTCTCACTGAGTTGCAGAGCGCCTCACTAACTAGCTGAGGCTGTCTGCGAACCGCGATCCTCCAGGTCTCAGCCTCCCAAATGCTGGGATTACAAGCGTGCACCACCACGCCCGGCTCTATGAGTATTTTAATATAGAATTATTTTTCCCCTTAGTAGAATTGTGGGACATTCACAATCTAAAGCTTGATATCTTCCATTAGTTTTGAAAAGCATTTTGACATTGCTTCTCTCTCTCTGTGTCTCTTGTCTCAAAATAAATGAACCCTTCTGATTTTCATGTTCTACTCCTGTCCCTTTCTTAGTATTTCCCATCACTTTTGCCTCTACAAACCTCATTTTTAAGTACTTTCTTTTGACCTATCTTCACATCGTAACTATCTTTTCATTGGCTTTCAAATATTTTGCGTTATCTGTATAGTCTCCAGCACCCTAATCAGATTTCAAACTCGATTATAACGCTTGACCTTAATAAATATGATTATTTTCTAGTTTGTGTTTGATAATTCATTGCTATCTCTGTTTCTACCTTTTGTGGTTATCAAATCACGTACATGTTTGTATTTAATTATTTGCTATACATATCGGATTGAACAATTATTAGAAATAATTGTTAGAATAATGTTACTTTCTCACAGAGAGATTTTAATTTGCTTCTTTTGGTCATTTAGAAGAATGACTTTCTTATTCAATCACTTTGTTTTCTTTGGATCAAGACTACTCAGATTTGTATTATAGTGATTTTGCATAGCTAATTCAGAACTCCCTGACTATGCAGTTAAGTAATGTGAGGAATTTTCTCAACAAATGGCTATTTTAATAGAAATGTCTCTCTTTGGGTTAGCTTAGTTATATAGAAAGTATTATACGAGCCGGGCGTGGTGGCGCACGCTTATAATCCCTGCACTTGGGAGGTGGAGGCAGGAGGATCGCACAGGTTCGAAGTCAGCTGCACTGGCTTAAGAGACCATGTTTCCAAATAAAAATATAAAATAGGTCTGGGAGTGTAGCCCGGATGTAGAAGGGCTTCCAGAAACCCCAGTACCACAAAAAAATAATTAATTAAAATAAAAGAAAGTATTATACGAATGTTAATTAGGACGTGAATATAAACCTACTTGGCTGGTTAAACTCTGAAATAAAAAATCAAACAGGGTGTTTCAAACAAACCAATTATATTACATCATTGATTTCTATTTATTTGCAGTGTGGGTCATATTTTCTCTGAAACAGTTATAATTTCCTGACTTCATTAACTGTAAATTTTTCAGCTTTACATTCAGAACATCCCATGTTTTAACAATTTTTTGCAGTACCATTAACTGTATTCTTCTATACCACTGAACTACATCCTCAGCACTCTTTCCTGACACAAATAAACTTTCTAGATTCACTGCCTCTTCAATATTTCCAAAGATATAATGTATAATTTCCAGGGCAATTCTATATCTCCTCTTTACAAAGCTCTTCTTCCTCTCTTTGCATAAAAATAATGAATATATATTCTTTAAGAACTACGTCATTAGCTGAGTGTAAGGGCCCATGCCTGTAGTCCCAGTACTTAGGAGGTTGAGACAGAAGGATCACAAGTTCGAGATCAGTCTCAGAAATTTAACAAGGCTGTCAGCACTGTTTCAAAATAAAAAATAAAATAGGGCTAAGGGTCTCAGAGATAGAATGTCCCTGGATTCAGTCCCCAATACTAAAAACAAACAAAATCTGCATCATTTTCCTCCTCTACTTTGGAGAGTTCAAGGCATCCTAGAGTAAACTTATCATTTTTTAACTTCAAAGTTAAGCAATAATATTCTAACATTTAACACCGTGCAATATTTATGTTGTTCTAAACATTTTAGGAATTGAATGTTTGTGTTAAAAAATTTACATGTTGAAATTCTAACCCCTCATGTAATGGTTTTAGGAGGGTGGAGTCTTTAAGAACTGAGTGTGGTCATGAGTGTGGAGACTTATAAATAAAATTAGTTCCCTTATAAAGGAAACTTGTGAGAGAGCTCTAGCTTCTCTCAAACATGTAAGAGCACAGAAAGAAGATTGCTAGTCATGAACTTGAAAACAGGCCCTTACCTGACACTGAATCTGACATTGTATTAAACTTGGTCTTAGCTTCTAAAACTGTAATAAAGGTCTATGGTATCTTCATTATAGCACCATGCACTGACCAAAACCAAGTGCATATCTTGTCTTCTAGGAAGACTGTATGGTTTTCAAAAAAAGGGTACCAAATATTTTTTATAAGGCTAAGACGGTGCTATGTTCATAAAATCTTTGTATTAATTTAGAGAAAAGTATACTATGATGAAAATCAGCAGAATTACTAAAAACTTGAGACTTTATATTAAAAGGCTTATAAAATGATTTGAATTGGTATGTTTATCTTGATGAAAAATTAATGGCTAACAGCTAGAATAATTAATTATTAGTTTGCCAATGAGAATTCAAGGGTATTAAAGTAGCTTTGACTTATGTCTTTCATTGCCAAATCTTCAGGATAACTCCCGTGAGAGTACCCAAGCACTTTATATGTTTATGACAAATACAGACCACTTTAGATTGACAGTTCATCACTAAATACTTACTGTAGTTGTAGCTATTTTTGTGGAGGAAGTTGGCTGTGTTGTGGTCCATGGAAACACATGAATGATGACTGTAGAAGTGGCTGACAGCTGACTAGCTTTATTCCCGCCTAATTCATCAGTGACTTCAATAAGTAACTGGAAAGTCATAGGATTCTGAACCCCTTGAAATACGTCATACGGGAAATTCTGCCTGATGGCCAGAGAAGGAGGACCAGCTCCCAGTCTCTGAAGTATGAACTGATTATTTGTATTTCCTGAGAATGATGAAAAGGTAATAATGAAACAACATTACATACTGTTATTTCTATTGTTTACATTTCTATTTAAGAACACAATTCATGATATGTTTCCAACATAGAATGATTAACTTTAAATCACATATCTATCTTACCTCCTACAATTGAATAGCTCAGATGCTCCTGTGGAGAATCTCTGTCTGAACAGTTGAGATAAATAAAGGGAACCTTAACAATGGAGTAAATTCGAGTTTCCAAATGTGGCGGATTGCAAACAGGAGGATCATCATTGATGTTCTATAACACAAGCACTTTATTTCAAATTATGTATCAAAAATCTTGGCATATTTAATAAATTATCTAACTTCTGTGGTGTATTATTTTCACCTTCACACTATTTGCCCAAACATAGACTTAGAGGTCATCTTGATAATTTTACATTTGAAGAATATATTTTAATGTTTCTCCATAAGAAATTTGTTAAAGAAGTACGGTGTTGCATGCTTGTAATCCAAGTACTTGGGAGGCTGAGACAGGAGTATCACAAGTTTGCAGCCAGCCTCAGCTACTTGATGAGACCCTGTTCAAACATAAAGAACAAAATATAGAGCTGGGAGTATAGTTCTGGGGTAGAATAGCCCTGGGTTCAATTCCCAGTTCTGCACATAAATAAATAATAAATAAATAAATAAATAAATAAATAAATAAATAAATACTTTCTTGTTTGAGGTTACCTAGTAGCAAACTCTGCATTTTATTTCTAGTTTGGTAAATGAGGAATTAATTTTATCTAATATATGTCTATTTCCAATGTGATATTGCTAAAACAGTTACATGCCATTTATGGGATTATTATATTTTAAAATCAGATTGAAAATTCAATTTTATTTACACTAATAATTTCCCTTTATTCCAGAAGTCAACAAGTTTCTTGATCAATTCTTCAGAAAGGGTACTTACTACCCAAAAGGAAGTACATTTCACTAATAGAGAATTTTGTTAGAAACATTCACTTTTATTTATCTTAAATATATTTGTCTGAAATTCAGCCTGGTTTGTTATTGGTGCATTGTTAATATACATCACAGTGAGGCAGAGTGACAGGAATGTATGTTCCCTTCCAGCCCCCTCCCCATTCCTCCCCCTTCCCCAAATACGCCATTAAGATAGGTATTGACAAATGCATATATGTAGTAAGCATCTAATAAGTGCCTACTCACCTAGCAAGAAGTAAACTGAAGGTGATTTTCAGAGAACTCTATTATCTGGACCCAGTTATATAGGGGGTAGTTTTTTGTTTGTTTGTTTGTTTGTTTTTGCTTTGGACAGTGAGATTCTTAAATTATTCCCTAAATGGTTTCTTGTAAAATATTGATCTCGATCCCCCCCCTCTCTCCTATATCTGGTGGCTTAGATTCTATAGTTGTAAAAATTTTTAAAATGAAACAAAATAAAGCTAGTTCAAATGCTTGAAACTGGATGTTTGCAAAGTTCCTCACCTCTATAATTTTGCCCACTATGTCTTTACATAAAATTCATTTTAGCGTGTATATACTATTGGACTTATCATCTTTTCTTCTCTCCCCAACTACTCATTTCTGAAATAAAACACACACTAGAATACTAGTAACACTGATTTCAATATGCAGTAGCTCTTTCATGAGCAACGCATAAGGAAATGTATTACTTTGTTTTCAAGTGTCTCACTCTAAAAAGGTATAAAATCATACTGTGACCTCTAATGTTCAAACTTATGATTTCTAAAGTTAAGGAGACTCTAGCACAGTATCATTACTGCAAGAATAGTGAGAATTGAAAAATACATCTAGAATTGTTTAAGAAAAATACCTTTATGGTTCTAAAGACAAGAATTAAATGTTAGGGACATGAGTAAATGAAGTTGGACTTATGAACTGTATTATAAAGTTTATTACTTTAAAAATTAATAAATCTGTTTAATGAGGAATTAGTGGTAGTAAACACATTGTGTGTGTGTGTGTGTGTGTGTGTGTGTGTGTGTGCATGTGTGCACATGCAACATAGGGGATTAAACCCAGAGACATTCTTCCTCTGACCTACACTCCCATCCCTATTTTATTTTTTGTTTTGAAACACATCTTGTTAGGTTGTTGAGAGTATCAATAAATTGCTGAGGCTGGTTTTGGGCCTGTAATCCTTCCTGTCTCAACATACCAAATACTGGGATTGCACATGTCTACCACCGTGCCCAGTTGAGCAAACACATTATTAAATGGCAGAGAGGTAAAGGAAAACAAATATTCTTTGGAGAGAAAATGTCTAAAACCTTTCAAGAAGTATTTCTATTGTCATTTATAATTTGTCTCTTGACCCAATTTTCTAGAGCTATACTTTTCAATAGGCTTTTTGATATCCTCATTATATTTTTGAACTCTGAAAACACGTTGGAAGGAGAAATGCTTCCTTGTCCATTATGATATAACCAGCTTTTAAGATAATTCTTAAATTCAACACAAGGAGACCCTGCCAACTTTGAATCATCAGCTCCTTATTATTACTACTTATTTCTACAGTTTAGGATTTAATATCTTATTCAAATGTTGTTTGTCAGAACTAATTTTGGCAAACTGGATTTCCAATTACAGTATAACATAGCATATTAATGCCTCTACATATTCCCAATTAAAATATTAGAAGTGACAATTAGTATATAGAAGTTTGATCAATACAAAATATACAAGAGAAAAACTAATGTTAAAGATATTTGTGAACTTCAAAAAATTAGAATTATTAAACTTCTGGAATGCTCATACTTCAGAGTGTTTTACATATATTTATTAACTAAATTTCACTAATAAAAAACAAACAGCCAATGTATTTGAAAAGTTATCTTTTCAAATCTGTTCTGAATTAAAGAGAAATAAATTGAGTTAGGATTATCTTTTCTAGTACAAGTTTCAATTTCTGGCTTCTTATACACTAAGCTAAGTTATTTAGTAAAGAAACCAAAGCTATATATCCATATATTTTTATTTCAATGTGGTGCTTATTTCTTAATAAATAAATTGTTATTCTCAAGGTAGAAATTATAATTTTAACTAATATTTATTATTTTATTTTATATTCTAGGGATAGATTTTCTTTAATAAAGAAAGCTTATGAATTTTTTTTGTGTGTGTGTGGTACTGGGGTTCCTGGAAACCCTTCTACCCCTGGGATACACTCCCAGACACCTATTTTTTATATTTTTACTTGGAAACAGGGTCTCTTAAGCCAGCGCGGCTGGCTTCGAACCTGCGTAATCCTCCTGTCTCCGCCTCCCAGGCGCGGGGATTACAAGCATGCGCCACCACGCTCGGCAAAGCTTATGAATTTTTAAAATAGAAATAATATAAACTCTTGGATAATTTGTGTAACTATGAATTGTTTTCTTAATATGACTAAGAGTTAAGTGAATAGTATTAAATGAAAATTTAACAATTCATTCTCATCTAATTCTCTCTCTCTCTTCCCCCCTCTTTCTCTCTCTCCCTTTCTCCTACTCTCTCTACTCTCTCTCTCTTTCTGGGGAACTAAACCAAGACCGCACGTAAGCACTCTATCATTGAATCACGTCCTCGTTCCTTTATTTTACTTAATTTATTTAGTTTAACTTTGACCAGCCTGCTCAGGCTGGTCTTGAATTTAGGATTCTCTTGCCTCAACATCCTAAGTAGATGCAACTCTGGGTATCACCACCTCGCTGGACCATAACCCAATTTTCTGATAAAATGCTATGCTAAAATGGGTGCTACACACCAATTTTTATTATGCAAAGGAGATTAGAACACACAAAATAATAACACAAAGCTTATTTTATAAGAGGAAAGTAAGAGATTATGTGTCTATAGACAGAGCATTCTCTCACAGAAATTTTTAGAGAAGGTGTGAGTATTTAACATTTAACTGAAAGTAATAGCCAGTTATTTGCCCGTTCAATGCCTATAGGGAATTCATGGAAAGGCAAATAGGGTTGTATGTTACATATAGGATTTTGAGAATTTTGGTTCTTAAAGATTGGCAAACTAAATACTGACATAGTTTACATGAACCCTCTCCAGGACAAGCCCCTATTAAAGTAATACTTATACATCATAAAGATTACAAATGCAATCATTTTTACATTTATATATTACTTATTTAATATAAATGATTCCTTACATTTTTGGTCAGCATACACAGTCCTATTTTTATTCTTGTTATAATTATTACGTAAATTGAGCAACTTGTATTATTTACAGTGATAAGATATTTTAATTTTAACTAAAACTTTAATAATAAAAGTATATGACAGCTGGGCGTGGTGGCACACGTTTGAAATCCCTGCACTTGGGAGGCGGACACAGGAGGATCGCACAGGTTCGAAGCCAGCCTCGACTGGCTTAAGAAACCCTGTTTCCAAATAAAAAAAATATATATATATATATAATAGGTCTGGGAGTGCAGCCCGGAGGTAGAAGGGTTTCCAGGAACCCCAGTATCACACACACAAAAAACGTATATGGCATACTGGATAAACTAAAGATGGTTGTTATTCTTTGGTGAGAAAGAACTGGAATGCAGAACAGAAGAATTATGTGCTAAACCATGTGTTAGTGCTCAACCTCAGAAGCCATAGTGATAATGGCCGGAAACACTTTCTCAAAAAGGAAGAGAAGTCCGGGCGTCCATATTTATAGAAGCACAATTCACAATAGCCAAGCTATGGATCCAGCCAAAACTGCAACTCCACAGATGAATGGGTTACAAAGCTGTGTTATATACACACTTTGGAATTTTACTAAGACATAAAGAACAAAATTATGTCATTTTTAGGAAAATAGATGGAACTACAGAGTATTACGCTATGTGAAATTAGCCAGTCTCAAAAAGTAAAGGGTCATATGTTTTCTCTCATATTTAGAAGCTAGAAATAAACTGGAAACAAAAAAGACTTTAAATGCATAAGGATAGAGTAGAATAGTGGAAGGGTTTGGGGAGGGAGGTGAGGTGGGGAGGAAGGAGACCTGAAGGAGTCAGTTCAAACAATCGTTTGTACATTTGTGAATCTATCGATACCAACTTCAATATTAGGAATGGGGAGGGAAGGGAGAGGGTCAGGATGGGGAAAGAAATGCACCAGTTACTATGTATAATATGTTTCTAACACACCAAATCTCATATGATATATGGTTTTAATGCACCAATAGAAGTATATCATGAGAATTACCTGAAATTCTTAAAAATGCACAGATCCCCAGTTTCCCAGTGATTCTACTTTCATAAGACTATAATGGGTTCTGGGAATTTCTATTTTGAGCTAGCCACTCTTGTAATTATGATGTGTTTCATGTATAAGGGATTTAATGAATTGTGTAATAACTTCTAAAAAATAAGATTAAGGATTTGATGAAAACTTTTTTTTTGAAATAGGTATGAAGATTTAAAATGATAGATGCAGGTACCTGAAATTTTTCTCTACCACAATATTATATTTAGAATTGAGACTATCCTCTATTGGCTATTTATGTGCACTTCTGTTTGCCTTTTGCAAAATGACAAATTTCCAATAAAATTTTATTTTTTGTTTTAAAGCTTTATTTTTTTCTGGCACTTTTGCTGTGGATGACTTATATGATACATTATCTAATACAAGTCAAGACTGAATTTTGCACACTAATAATCTAAATAAAGAAGAGATATATTAGTAGTACTTCTATTCATATTATACTTTCATTTATTTTAAATGAAAATAGAAGACAGCTATAAAGTGAGTAATTTATTGTCATCATAAAGTATGCTCATCAATTTGAGTTTCAATTCTTTCTGTGTTTAATGGGAACTATTTTTATCTGCATGATAAAATTTTTATAAATAAAATTTTTATTGTTGTTGATTTTGCATACTGGGAATTGAATCCAGGGGCATTCTACCTCTGAGCCACACCTCCAGCCCTCTATTTTATTTTATTTTGAAACAGGGTCTCACTAAATTGCTGTGGCTGGCCTCAACCCCATGACCCTTTTGTATCAACCTCCCAAGCATTAAGATTACTGGGTGTGCATTGCTACACTCAGTTTTGGAAACTCTGAAAACAAATAATCGGAACATGCACTAGATATGTCTTCAAAGTATATATATCAATATATGCAAAAAACTTTAGAAAAATCTCAGATGGAAATTCAGGAAAAACTGATGATGCTCATCTAGGCAAAGTTGTTCTTAAATGTGAATAATTCTTTAAATTTCTTAATGAGAATGTTTTGACTATGTATTCCACGCATTCCCAAATAGGTGGTAGCAAAATCACTGTCATGTATAAATTGTGTTTAAGCAATCAAAAAGCATATTTAAAAAATTTGCTTTAGGAGTAATCAAACCATTTGTTCTGATTGACAAAACGTGGCAATTTATGTTGCAAATAAATAGATCCTAGATTTAAAAATAATGAATATTAATATATCTAAAGGATCAGCAGAATTGATATTGTATGGTCAGAAGGAAAAGAGAGAGAGAAAAAAACTGCAACTCAAACTTGCAAGTAAATTCCTAAGGTGGCCAGTGACTACACTGTTACTCAGATCCTAAAACCTAGACTTGACACAGCAAGAAATTAAGAATGCTGAGCCTCTTATGCAGAAGGCTGGAAGAAATTATAGTGGTTTTTAAATAAGTCATGAGTTTTTTTCTCAACGCAGAAGCAAAATGTAAATTATCTTTAGAAGAAAGCATCCTTAATTTTTTACTCCAGGATTCCATCAGCTTGAAATCACTCATATGTGAGTCAACAGGAAGGATCACATGAAGAAAAATGACCCATGGAATGAGCATTTGCTGATAACAATGAACAAGTTTCCACCTCTGAATGCTTCATCTATTTTAATTACTAAATGAAAAATATAACAATTAAAAAATCAAATGCAGACTACCAGAATTAAGAAACAGAAGCTATAAAAATGAACCCAGGAATGTATGAAAAGGACTAAATACAACTTTTAGAAATAAAGAATAACAAATATAATTTAAAACACAATGGCTATGTCAACAGCAGTCAAAGTGCAATTGATGAAAATGATTATTTAAATGAAAAATAGGCATAAGTAAGTTATATAGAATATGACAGCCAGAAATTTGAAAATTAAAAGCAAGTGATTAAGAGAAATGGTGAGTGGAATAGACTGTCTCATATTATATGTAAATGATATCTAAAATACGGAGAATAAAAAGAAAGGAAAAGATGCAACATTTGACAACAGAATAACCATGTATTTTTAGGAACAAATGGATCCAGAGATACAAGAACCAGAACATAGTGTAAGCAGCAGACATAAAATGTCTATACCCAGACATATTATCACAAAAATGACAATGAAATGAAGAATTATTGTCAGAAGTAATACTTCAAGACTGCTCAACCACAACTGCTGTTAGTTTGTTTCTAATGATCTTTAAGAATATTCTAAATGAAATATCATGATAACCATAAAGGGTTTGTTACTAACATTCTTGCATTGGAAAAGCATCCATAATCATGTATTTCAAGAGAAGGGAAAAGCATCATGCAAAAAAATTCTGAATAGAATTTACAGGAAAGAAAAAGAAATTCATACATGCCCCGTCAGAGAGAAAATGAAACCCAGGAAAATAAGGGTGCAAATTCACTTTGCTTTGTCAGATTTGCTCGATCTAAACAATTAAACCCTTGCTATTAATATCTGTATTGGGATAAGAAGGCATTAGGCTTTGAACTATGTGAGATAGGAATTTAAAACTGACAAGCCAGATGTGGTTGCACATGCCTGTAAACACAGTACTTGAGGGGCTGAGGCAGGAGGACTGCAGGTTTGAGGTCAGCCTTAGGAACTTAATGAGGCCCTCAAAATCTCAATGATAGAGGCTGAGACCGGAGGATCGCGGTTCGCGGACAGCCTCAGCTACCTAGTGAGGCCCTCTGCAACTTAGTGAGATCCTGTTTCAAAATAAAGAATAAAAAATAGGGCAGGGGGTATAGCTCGGAGGTCAAATGCCCCTGGGGTCCGTCCCCAAACCTGCAAAAAAAAAAAAAAAAAATCTCAATGATACCCTGTTTCAAAATAAAAAATAAAATAAGGCTGGTGGTATAGCTTGGAGGTGGAATGCCTCTGGGTTCAAATCCTAGTACCAAACCAAACCAAAGACTGATAAACTTATCAGAACTCTTTAGACTTAAAGAGATAATAATAATAATGATAATAATAATAATCATCATCATCATCATCATCTTTTATCAGAACTCTTGAAAGTAATGCTCTGATTACAGTGTCACTACCTACATTCTGTCCACAGTGTGAAAGCTTTACTCTGCCCAGGGCTCTATAAAAGAAAATTAAGGTTTTTGAAATAAATAAAATCCACAACCCTACATTTATTCTGGAATAGAGTTCATTCTATAAGAATCTCAATGAAAAGCTTAATGTCTAATCAGAGCACATGAATCATAGGATGCAAAACAAAGATAAAAGCAAATCTGTCCTTGAGAAATAATTTTATGAACAAATCTATTCTAGAGAAATAATTTTATGAGCGATATGATGGTTTTTCCATTAAAAAAAGAATCATTGAGAGCCGGGCGTGGTGGCACACACTTGTAATCCCCGTGCTTGGGAGGCAGAGACAGGAGGATCACGCAGGTTCGAAGCCAGCTTCTCTGGCTTAAGAGACCCTATTTCCAAATAAAAATATAAAATAGGTCTGGGAGTGTAGCCTGAAGGTAGAAGGGTTTCTAGGAACCTCAGTACCACCAAACAAACAAACAAAAAAAAATTGAAAAAGGCTAAGTGTAATAAAATTATAAAACACATATAATTCTCCAGAAATAAATGATAGAATTATCTAAAAGGGAAAGTAAAAATAAACATACTAAAATGGAACAAATTACAAGTTAAATATTAAAAATCACAGATGAAATGCAAAACTTGATATTTGATAAAATGCCATATTCCTATTTTATAATTTAGAAATAATAGTAAAATTTATGTAAAATATTTTATTTTATTTATTTATTTATTTTTGGTGGTACTGGGGTTCCTGGAAACCCTTCTACCTCCAGGCTACACTCCCAGACCTATTTTTTTATATATATTTTTATTTGGAAACAGGGTCTCTTAAGCCAGCAAGGCTGGCTTCAAACTTGTGCGATCCTCCTTTCTCTGCCTCCCAAGCACGGGGATTATAAGCATGTGCCACCATGCCTGGCTATGTAAAATGTTTTAATGTTAACGACACAATCTATACTAATTGTAATTTATGATGTCACCACTGAACTCTGTTCTCCTTTAATAATTATAAACAAATACAGTAAGTAAATAATTTCCCAAATAGAGAATTGCCTTTCTGATTTTTTTAATGTATTGGGAGGCTCTCTATAACTTAAACAAGATAAATTTGCTACTATTTAACAGCTTTACTTTCAGGGAAGCCAACACTAATCCATAGTACTATATAAATCAAGAAGCTAATATAAGTATAATTAATCTCTCTCTCTCTCTCTCTCTCTCTCTCTCTCTCTCTCTCTCCTTTTTTTTTTTTTTCTTCTAATAACACGATCAGGTAGCCAGCTGTGTCACGTTTGCTAGGAGAAACAGCCATTGTATTAGAACTACTCAACAAATCCTGGCCTTTAATACAGTCATATTTTCTGGAAATTAGAAGACTGGAATATATCCCTTAACTGGCATAGTGGGATTTAAAATTCATTCCTTTATTATGTTTTTCTTCTCAGTTTATGGGATCAATTTTCCATATGGTATTTGTAGTACTTACAAAAAAGTTTGTATTTTGGCTTTCTCCCTTGTAAAACACATGTTCTGGAGTTCTTGGAATCTGATTGAACATCCTCTGTCTCTGAGGATGCCTGGAGGTCGTTTTTATGTTATCTCTGGGGTTTACATGCAAACAACCTCCAGCCACAAGCTGGACTTTAATTACTTTAACTCAGGAAGGCTTTGCAGTTGTGGGTGGGCATACACATAATTTTCTCTTTGTCTTTTTCCCCCACACAGACTGTTTTTGAACCAAAATATAATAATAATAATAATAATAATAATAATAATAATAGCAATAATTCTCAACTTTGCTTTTATCATGGTTGTTAAGATTCACTGTGTTTTTTTAAGGCAAGTAAAGCAGTTTGCATGAGTCACAAACAAAATTTAAAATAGAAGCAAACTCATATTCAGGGTCAAATAAATAACAAAAACAAGAAGTAACCCCCCTAGGCTTCATTTTCCATTTTCTTGTTTTGGCCAAAGAAGAAAGAGAAAACACAGAAGAAGAAAAAAAGCTCTTGCCTGGGTATATGTATCCAACATTGTTGTCATCTCAGTGTTTACAATCTCATGAGAAATCTCAGTTTCCATAGCAAGTGCAATTGTGTGTCTGACACATCACACTAATAGAAGATGGTATGAATGTTGACAGAAAGCAAAATGGCACGGCAGCCAACATTGGAGTATCTACTACATCATAATCTGGAATTTCTTTTGTTATGGTCTGGCAAGTTTCCCATTTTCAAACTGGAGTTAAAAATGGGAGTACTACTGGAGACTCTACCATATTAATTTGTCCAAATCTTTTCCATGCCCCTTTAGCTTCCAGGGCATTTTTTCTTCATTTTCAGTATGTGGTCCTGTTCACATAAGCTAGGTGTGGTCATGCATATTTGTCACCCCAGTCTTTGAGAGACTGAGACAGGAGGATTGCAGCTTCAGTCGAGATAGGCTTCAGCAACTTAGCAAGACCCTTAGTGTCTTGGTGATTCTCCTTTCCATAATGAGCACATGGTTTTGAGAAAGGAGGATTTACTTGTTTACCATTTTTGAAGATTTCAGATGTTCAGTACACATCAGGCTAGGTCTGCAGAGCTCAGGGTGTGGCAGGGAGAAGGGGAGAGAGGGAGAGCATGACAGGAGCTCAAGGGGAGGTGACACCTTATATCATCCCAAGGCTACACCCCCAGAGACTCCTCCTTAGCAATGGGGCCCCATTTCAATATTGCTACCTTGTTTTAGTCTGGCTAAAATCCTGAGATCCTTTTATCTCAGCCTCCCAAGTTCCTGAGATCACAAGCATGCACCAACATGCCTGGCTCAAAAGCACAGTTTCTCAAGTAAGCCTCATAATAACTCAAGAAGTTAGGTGGGAAAGAAAATATCACAACTATTGGATAGATAAAGAAACAGATATAGTAGTAAGTAATTTGGTTATGTTACCAGTCTGTTAAGCAAGCAAGCAGGCACTGAGACACAGGCTTCTGCTACTGCCACATACATTCCGAAGTCAGAATTTGGAGTTCAAATCTTGTCTCTATTACATGTTTCTGGGAAAGCAACCTCTCAGTTCTTTACTTATACAATGGGAATTAAACACTTCCCATCTTTTAGTCTTGTATGAGAATTGATCTGGCTATACCACTCCTGGGTATCTTTCCAAAGGGGTTGAATTCAGAGAAATACAGCAACATATGCATACCTATGTTCATAGCAGCACAATTTGTGATAGCCAAAATATGGAACCAACCTGGGTCTCCATCAACAGATGAATGGATTGCAAAATTATGGGAAATACACACAATGGAATTCTACTCAGCAATAAAGGACAAAATCATGTCATTTGCAAGAAGATGGAAAGACCTGGAGAACATTACGTTAAGTGAGATCAGGCAAGCACAGAAAAAGAAGGGACTTGTGTTTTCTTAATATGCTCAAACTAGGGAGTATTAGGAATACCAAAGGAACTCCAGACAATGGAGGAGAAACCTCTCTAAAGCTAGAATGTAAAGATAGGAGAGGAAGAAGGATGAGGTTGATTAATGAAGGAGCTACATCTGAATTTGTGTAAAATATAAATATAGCATGGTTAACCTGGACATTCATCATTAAGAGGGGGGAAGAGGAAGTGGGAGGGGGAGAGGGTACTAAACAAAGTCTGAATATATTCCATTTTTAATATGTTCCACATAAAAATAAAAATTTTAAAAAGTATACTTAGTATTTAGAACAGAAACTCAATGGCATTTCCTTAATTCATGTCAATTATGTTATTTCTTGATAAATAATGTTTCAGTCTTCTGTAGCCTTTTCATTCTTACCTGTATTCCATTTTTATTTCAGTCTATAACTATCTTCCTGTCTTAAAATATTCAAACTAACAGTCTACTTAAGATCTTTCCTTTCTTTCTACCAACATTTTTAGGATTCTTTCTTCTATGTGCAAAAATAATGAATGTTTCTCTAAGTATCATCTTTTCCCCCTCCTTCCTTTACTTTTTTTTTTTTCTCAAAGAACCATGAAACATTTAACTTTCCAGCTGGAAATGACCTTTTAATTCCTCCTCCTTGCTTCACTGATTAAACAGACAGAGCTTTGAGCAAGGAAGCAACCGCCTGCCCCAGAAGCAGAAGGCAGTCACACTCCTGGTTGGAAGGAGCTGTGTCCTTTCCCACTGCCACACTTTTTGAGCCTCTAATTCTACATCCAAACATGCACAATTTTCTACTTTGGAATTTTCACTCCAGTGCTCTGCTAAAGTGGGTAAATTTGATTCATTCTCATTAGCATGTAAAACCTCAATTATGCTTTATCTTTCCCAAAACAATACAAAATATTGTTTCATATTTTAATTGACCCTTTAAGATATCTCATTTTTATTTCCTAAGAAAGATGCTCTACTGAACTCTTATTTTTGCTTCATTTCTCACTGCATTTCCACCTTGGGTGATTGAATTTTCGCATTTATCTCTACCATAACATTATTGCTAATAACTTTTAAAGTTGATTCATTGATTCATTGATAAAGTTCATTCATTCATTGATTCAGACATTTCTTGAATCCAATTTGAAGCATGGTCTGTGCTGCACACTGAGTACAGAATGAGATGAGAGAAGATCTGGTCAATCTCTCCTCAGAGACATTATAGTCAAAGACAGTAGGAATGAAATCTGGGGTGCTTCTCTTTAACAACGAACTCCACACCCTTCCCCAGTGAAAACAAATCTCAGCGTTTACTGAATTCCATGGTGTAATTTAATTTTTTATAAATATTCGAACTACCAGTCAGAAAGAGACACTTTTACAGGGAACTTGGAAGCCAGTAATTACTGTCTCTAGCATACCTGTGAGCTTAAAACTAAATGCAATAATACAAATAAATATTCATATACAAACTACAAAAGTTCTGTGTCCAACTGAACTGCTTCAGAAGTATTTCCAAAAGAACTAAGACCTTTTTCCATAAATTCTCACAATATGACACTGTTTATTATACTTTTGCTTTTTCTTCCATTTGGGAAAAAAACACTAAATTAAAATAAAACAGTTGTTACTACAAATATTATTTAAATGTTAAAAAAAGCTCATTTTATTTGAATTAATAAACTCCATTTCTAGAGCAGATTTAGGTTTGGAGTAAAACTAAATGAAAAGTACAATTGCCATATTTTTGCTTTCATGCACACACAATCTCCTCCACTACCAATATCGAGTATCACAGTGATAGATCTGTTACAAGCAATGATTCTACACTGACACATCTTGATAAGCCACACTTCATACTTTACATTAGGTTTCACTCTTGCTGTTATACAGTCAATGGATTTGGCCAAAAGTGTCATGATATGCATCACCATTGCAGTGTCCTGCAGAATAGTTCTCTGCCTTCCGCCTACACTTCCTTTTCTTCCCCCAGCTCCTGGCAATCACTGATCTTTTAATGCCTCTATAATTTTACTTTTTCCAGACTGTGATGTAGTTGGAATCATATGGTGTATAAGCATTTTCAGACTGGCATTCTTCACTCTATGTCATTATACCACACGATTTCTATTTCCTTTCATGCTGCATAATATTCGTTGCCTGTGTTTAGCAAAATTCATTGATCCATTGACCTACTGAAGGACATTTTGTTTGCCTCCAAGTTTTGGCAGTTATGAATAAAGCTGATACAAACATTTGTGTACACTTTTTGGTGTGAACAAAACTTATACTTTTTTTTGTATTTACTCAATTGAAGTTTACTTCAATACCAAAGGGCATGATTGTTAAACATAGTGGTAAGAATCAATTTTTTTTTAAAGAAACTGCTGGACATCTCCAAAATGACTACACTATTTTGCATTTTCACCAACAAGAAACATGACTTCCTGTTCTTTCACGTCTTTGCCAGCAGTTGGTGTTCTTAGTGTTTTGGGCTTTTAACATTCCAAAGGATTTATAATGTAACTTCATTAATATATTAAGTTGTAACTCTCTAAGGACATATGATGTTAAACATATTTTCATATGCTTATTTCCATGTATATATCATCTGTGCTAAAGTGTGTGTACAGGTCTTTTCTCCATTTCTTGCTCAAGCTTTTTACTCTTTATTGTTGAGTCTTTAGCATTCTTTATTTTGGAAAATAGTCTTCTATCAGGTACGTCTGCTGCGAATATTTTCTCTCAGTGTGTCTTGTCTTTAAATTCTCTGGACATTGTCTTTTATAATAATTTTTTGTCATAAAGTTTACTTATCAATGTTTTCTTTTATGTATCTTATGTTTCATATTAAATTTAAAAACTGTACTCAAAGTCCTCCAACTTTTCTCCTTATTGTTTTCTAGAACTTGTATAGTTTTGCATTTTATAGTTTTACATTTTTATAGTTTTGTTTAGGTCTTTAATACACTGAGTTAATTTTTTGAAGGGCGTGAGGTATTTGTATGAATTCGTTCCTTGTGCGTGTGGATCTCCTTTTATTTCCGCACCACTGATTGCAAAGACTACACTTTCTCCATTGCTTTTGCTTTATTGTCAAATGTTTATTGACTATATTATTAGTTAAATCTACTTTAGTACTCCATATTCTATTTTTGTGATTTGTCAGTTTCATTAATTCTACATTATTTTGATTACTGGGATTTATACTGGTCTCAAGTCTAGTAGTTACACTGAATCATCTGAATTCGTTCTTCTCCTTAAATATAGTTTTTAAAATTTTGGGTATTTTGTCTCTCTAAATTAACTTTAGAATCATTTTGTCAATATCCATAAGTTAAATGGCTTGCATTTTTATTAGATTGCACTAAATCTATAGATCAAGTTGTGAAGAAATAA
This sequence comes from Muscardinus avellanarius, assembly GCF_963383645.1. Classification (NCBI taxonomy): domain Eukaryota; kingdom Metazoa; phylum Chordata; class Mammalia; order Rodentia; family Gliridae; genus Muscardinus; species Muscardinus avellanarius. The sequence continues at coordinate 53,223,629 of NC_137795.1, forward strand.
CATGTTAACAATTTTGTCTTCTTTTTTAATTTTTTATTTGTGTATTGTATTCATACATCTCAATGGAGTACAAGATGGTAAAGGTAGGCATGCACACATCACTCAATTCTGTCCATGAACATGAATAACTTTCCATTTAATATTTTTATTTCTTTTATCAGAGTTTTATAGTTTTCTCCATTTAAATTTTTACCTAAGTATTTCATTTTAAGGGTGCTAATATACACTGTGTTTAAATTATGAATTCTACCACTCATTCATTACTGGTATATTGGAAAAATTGATTTTGAAATATTAAACTAGTATCTGGCAAACTTGTGATAATGGCATGAGTTTTGTCAATTTTTTTAGACTTGCAAATAGAAAAGCATGTCATCTACATGCAAGATAGTTTTATTTGTTCTTTTCCAACTGGTAAATATATTACTACTTTTATTTTGTCTTATTGTATTGACTACCGTATCTACTATGATCTTTTAAAAGACAAAAGGAAATATCCTCATCTCGTTCCTTGATTACAAAGAGGTCATTTGTCTACTGTCTTTTCTTATCTTCTTTTTTTAATCCTCAAATTTCTACCTAATTTGTTATGATAGATTATCATCCTGACTTTACTTTCAGTATATGAACCATTTTTTTAAACAATTTAGCCCTTTGTTCTAGGTCCTCTTCAATATATACATATTCAAAACTTTACGCTAATTTGTACTATATTATTTTCTTTGGATGTCAGTATTCATATAGTTGCAAGTCCTATACACTTTTGTTCCTTAAAATACAATTTTTATATTCTCCAGAGGATTTTACTGTGTTTCTTTTATGGCTCATTTTCTTTTACTACAGTCATATGTACTGGGCATTATCTCCTCTAATAAATAATATATCGAGAGTAGGTGTCATGTAATTTGGAAAGTTATGCCCATTAAATTCTAATCATTTTATTTGTCCTCTGTAATTTTATGAAAGAAAATATGACATATAAAATAGATATATAGCCGAGAGTGGTGGCACACGCTTGTAATCCCAGCATTCGGGAAGCTAAGACTGGAGGATCATGGTTCCTGGACAGCCTCAGCTACTTAGTGAGGACTACAAGCATGCGCCACCATACCTGGCAGTTGTACACTAATTAATGTTACTGAGTTCTGACTGAATTTTCCAAATGACCTTTACAAAAATATTTTTGTCATATTAAATATGTAAATTATAATGAAATTATGTAAATTAAAGAGAATATCCGGCCCTGAAAGTTCTCTGAACCACTTGAAGTCAGGTATATTTTAGCCGGTGACAGTAATACTATAAAAAAAGATCAAATTTACTTGGAATTAAGTAATTTTATTAAGCTATCTAGTTCATAGGGGAGAAAAGAGATTTCTAACAGATTTACCTAATCTGTTATTTTAAACTTCCTTTCCAAGTTAGCAATTAATTAAGACTGTGTATGTGATTGTTTTGGGTAAAATTGTGCCTCCCAAGAGACATAGTCAAGTCCTATTCTATGATACTTTGGATTTTTTTGGAAATGTTTTGATACTTAATCTAGTGAAGATGAAATCATTTTGAAATACAGTGAGCCCAGTATGGTATCTTTCTCCTAGAAGAACAGAGACACGTAAAAAGGTCATCATAAGATGAAAAAGGCAGACCATGGAATGATGTATCTACAAGGTAGGAATGCCAAGGATCTTCAGCAACAGCAGGAGAGGGAGGGACAGATAACTCCCTAGAGAATTCAGAGAAAGCATGGCTCTGCTGGCACCTTGATTTTGGATGCACAGCCTTGAAAATTGTGAGAGAATATTAGCATAATGTGAATTCTCATTCTGAAAATAAATAATCATGTTGCTGCATTTAAAAATGTATTACATATGGTTACATTTCATCAGTTTTGCTCAAATTTAAGTTTAATAAAACATTCTACATTTCTGGCTAAAAAACATTGTGGGTACTAGATCTTGTGATTTATATCTTCTCCACTTGCCAATGGAGTAATTGGGAGAAGAATTTAAAATTGTCAAGACAGAACATGCCATCTTATGTTCACTTTTATGCATTAATTTTGTTTGCAGAAATAATAAATTTCTCTTCTCTTCCTATATAGAGAAACACAGATATATACACATGTAGGTACATACATATATCAATAAAACTCATAGGTGAGTTATATTTTTGTTTTCCAAGAAATATATTTCCTAAAATTATATAAAATAGCCTTTATAGCACTGAGTCACTATCCTGGGACAGCTTTCTTCCAGTATAAATAAAAGATGTAAATCATAATGAGTTGATTCTATATATCACTTAATACTGCAGTAAAAACACCAAATATATCAATTTTAGAATTGCAAAGGTATTTCGTTGCCTCATTTTTGGTTTTGAAAACATCATTTAAATGTAATTTGTTTTTTGCTAAAGTACATATTAAGGCTTACTAAACCCTCTGGGTTTCTCTGTATTTTACCATCCAATGGGAAAAAATATTGATCAATTAAAAAACCATGTATTCTTATAAAAATTAACTAGTAAAAATTAATACCAATGATATTTCTAAGAACAAGGCCCTTAAATGTTTACATATTTTTATAACTAAAATAAAACTGTAAGAGAAACAGAAAATTCATCTTACTATATAAAAGGACTGTTGACTGCTCACAAAGCCTGAAAATGTAAAGATGGGAAAAAAAAATTGTGAGATTCCTAAGTATTAGAAGAAATGCAACTATCACCTAGGAAAATTCATGAACAAAAATAGATTAGAGCGCCTTACATTAATAAATAAACATGAAGCCTGATTTACTCAGAATAAGGTTAATTCTTGCCTAAGTCATATCGAACATGTTAGGAATTGACCTCTGCAGAATATTTTTCAAGCTGTGCCTTACAGGTCTATGTTCCTTTCATGTTGTAATGTTTCTAGATTTATTTATTTATTTATTTATTTATTTATTTACTTACTTACTTATTTATTGGTGGTACTGGGGTTCCTGGAAACCCGTCTACCTCCGGGCTACACTCCCAGACCTATTTTTATACTTTTTAAAAATTTGTAAACAGGGTCTCTTAACCCAGCGCGGCTGACTTCGAACCCTGCGCCATCCTCCTGTCTCTGCCTCCCAAGCGCGGGGATTACAAGCGTGCGCCAACCACGCCCGGCTACTTTCTAGATTTAAAAGGTAGACTCTGGAAATCACCTTGCAAAAGCAAAATGGGGGTTCTTATTTTCTAAGCCAGGCTTAGAAAATGTTTTTGCCCATATTCCAGCCACACTGAAAAGTAATAAGAATATATAATATTCCTCTTTTCACAGAACAGAAAATGAAAACCAGTGGGCACAAAAT